>NC_133423.1:79454000-79773000 GCF_049350105.2 Macaca mulatta
AGGTCAGGGTGATAAAGTCTGGTACAGTTTTATTGGGCATCACAGGCCATCTGAGGCCCGAGTGTGTCCTAAGCACAAAATGTTGCGCCAGCAGCTGAAAAGGGCAGCGTCCTGAGTCTACTTAGCTGCGTCTTCAGAGGATGACGAGCATGTGCCAGACAGCCCTGGGGGCGCTTCAGGCTGGGGTGCAATAGAGGGGCCCTCGCCCTGGCCCCACCAGGTCTTATACATCATGTGTGCGGCTGCATCCCTCATGGGCCCTTCCATTCAGAACAGGCAAATGCTGCCGCTCTATCCTCCCTGCCAGGGCGGGCGAGCGCACAGAGGGACGCTGTGTCTCTCCCCATCTCTCTTTGCAGCTCTGATTTTTCTAAATTGCGTCTGAGTGGGAAGATGCGTCGGTTCGTGCTGAAGCATGGCGTTCTCCAGGGAGATCCAGAAAGCCCTAAAGAAGTATTTCTGCACATTTTTCGCTTTGGGGGCTCTGGAGAAAAGCCAGTGGATTGCCAGGAGGCAAAATAGTTTCTAATACAAGACTAGATTTTTTTTGTATCCAGCAGGGGCAGCTGCATTTTTCCTGAACCCTTTTTCCGCCCTGCTTCTAAGTTATCCATCTCTTCAACCGGCCTCAAGTCCCCATCAAAGAACTGGGTCCCAGGAGGGTGGACACGGACAGCACAGCCTGCGATTCCCCACGACTCGCCTAGTTAGATTCAGAATGGGTCCTGGCACCTGAGCTCCTCTGAAGCGACTCTGGCTGCAGGAAAGCGGCTGCTTCACCTCGGCAGCTCCCTTCTCACTTTTGCCTTCTTTAATGGCTTTTGAAGTTCCCAGGCTCTGTTTTAACATAGAAATGGTCTTTGAGGGCCGGGCGCGGTGGCTCAAGCCTGTAATCCCAGCACTTTGGGAGGCCGAGACGGGTGGATCACAAGGTCAGGAGATCGAGACCATCCTGGCTAACACAGTGAAACCCCGTCTCTACTAAAAATACAAAAAACTAGCCGGGCGAGCTGGCGGGCGCCTGTGGTCCCAGCTACTCGGGAGGCTGAGGCAGGAGAATGGCGGGAACCCGGGAGGCGGAGCTTGCAGTGAGCTGAGATCAGGCCACTGCACTCCAGCCTGGGCGACAGAGCGAGACTCCGTCTCAAAAAAAAAAAAAAAAAAGAAATGGTCTTTGAGGGCAGAGCTTGCCTAGAGAAACATAGTATCTTCTTGCCTAGAGAAACACAGTATCTCCTGCAAGGCGGTGGGAACTTTGGAAGACTCCCCCGCACAGCCTAGTGCACTGCCCAGGAAATGAATAACTGGCACATGCCTTGGCAGGTCTGACAAAGCTGCCTCTGCAGGTAATTACACACTTTAATATGGAGTGCAGTGGCGTGATCATAGCTCAAACCCCTGGGCTCAAGCCTTCCTCCCACCTCAGCCTCCCAAGTAGCTGGGACTAAACGGGCATGTGCCTGACTGGTTTCTTATGTCTTTAGAGATGGAGTTTTGCTATTTTTCCCGGGCTGGTCTCAAACTCCTGGCCTGAAGCAGTCCTCCTGCCTCAGCCTCTCAAAATGCTGGGATTACAGGCATGAGCCACGGTGCCTGGCCTGGCATCTTATCTTAGTTCCCTGCCATTCTACACGTATTTCTCAGCCTCTGTTCTGTGTGCAGCATCACTGGGCATGATGCAAGAAAAGTAGAAGATATGGTCTCTCCCACATGGAGCTTAGAACTCACTGGAGACGCAAAAGTCCTCCCTGAACCTCAGTTTTCTCATCTGTAAAGTGGGAATAAGAATATTAAGCCTTGCCAAGCACGGTGGCTCGCCAGCACTTAGGGAGGCCAAAGTGGGCGGATCACCTGAGATCAGGAGTTTGAGACCAGCCTGGCCAACCAACATGGTGAAACCCTGTCTTTACTAAAAATATAAAAATTAGCCAGGGCGTAGTGGCAGGCACCTGTAAACCCAGATATTTGGGAGGCTGAAGCGGAGGAATCACTTGAACTCAGAGGCAGAGGTTGCAGTGAGCTGAGATCACACCATTGCACTCCAGCCTGGATGACAGAGCAAGACTCCTTCTCAAAAAAAAAAAAAAAAAAAAAAGGAATATTAATTCAGTCACAAAAGGCCACATATTCTATGATTCCTTGTCTGTGAAATGTTCAAAGCAGACAAATCCATGAGACAGAAAGTAGAGTAGTGGTTGCTGAGGGCTGGGGGAGAGGGAGATGGGGTGACCACCAATAGGCCCAGGGTTTCTTTCTGAGGCGATGGGAATGTTTCAGACTTAGATGGTGTACAACTCTAAATATACTGAAAACCACTGAACTGTGTTAAAATACAAAATTACAACACACTTAATTTGAAGATCTAATTGGCTTGTATGAGTGACCCTAGAATCAGGCAAGATGTCATTCTGTAAAATAGAACGAGGGCTCCAAGGAGCTGCTTGGAGGAGCAGCTTTCTAGAGAAGAGGAGGCTGCTTTCTAGGCAGAAAAGGGCTTGGGAAGGCAGAGGCAGGGAACACAAAGCAGACTGGTTGTTTCAAACTTCCTTCCATCACAGGGTTAAAACAGAGGTGCTGCTTTATCATGGCACAGGATTAAAACAGGGGCTGCTTTATCACGGCAGCTCGGGAACACCGGCCTGCTTCTGACTGGTGTCTGCACTTCTCCTGATGTTCCGAAAGCTGCCCTGTTTCAAAGTTCAGTTGGATGGCGGCGTGGCACTTAGCACGAGGAACTCCGTTCTGGTTTGGTCTAGTCTGTCAGGGCCTCATCCAAGCAGTGGCCTCCCATGAATTTTATTTAACAACTGTATCCCTTAAAGGAGCCAGTTTTATGGTATGTGAATTATATCTCAACAAAGCTGTTGTTTTTTAAAAAGTAGCATCAGAAACAACAAAAAAGAATACTATTCACAGAAGGCTACGGGGCTTTTCTGTTTAGGGAACTCGTCCGGAGAGTTACTTGTTACACTCAGTCATCTTCACAAAAGCCGGGGGAGGTGCTGCCGCTGCACCCCCTTTACAAAGAAGTCCAGCATTTCGTCATTCGTGCAAGCCAAATCCGGACCCCAATCCCTCCTCCCAGCTCCAAGCCTGCTGATGTTCAGCCACCCCAAAAGGAGCCCCCCAACCTGTCTCCCAGCCTGGAGGCTGGACACCAGCGGGGCTCTCGGGGTTCATAATGGGTGGAAAAGGCAAGGGAAAAAACCAACAACTAAAAGCCATTGGACGAAAATTCCAAATGGAATGTAGCTGGATATGCAGTCCCACCCCACCTGGGAGTCTGAAAGGGAGGGGCCCGTAGGAAGGTGATGGTCATAACCCCTCCCTGGGTTGATTTGTTACTCAGTTGCCAGGAGGAATCCAGGAGAAAGGGTGGTAAAGCAGTGTGTGCTCTCGCACCGGGAGAAAGAGGGCACAGGTAAGTGTAGGGGACTTGGGAACAGGGCAGAGCTCAATCAGTGTGTGTGCTAGCTTCATCTCAGACCAGGTGTAACGGGAACAGCCCCGTCCACCCCCACATGCCTTGTCAGATTCAGAAAAGAACGTGTCCCTCGTGGTTCTCAAGCCTGGCTGCCCATTGAAGTCACCTGGGAGCTTTAGAACGATTCTCATCCCTGGGCCCACCCAGTGACTGATTCGATTGGTCAGAGGCCTGGCTGCAGCAGCCGAGTGTTAAAAGACCCCGTGAGTCTCTCGTGCAGCCTAGCTTAAGAACCGTGTCTGCTCTAGACGCGGTTTCAGCCCAGGCTGCGCATGAGAATCTGCCTCTCCGCCTGCCACTCCTGGGGGAGCTTTCAGAAATACCAGTGCCCCAGCCCACTTCAGCCAGAGGCTCTAGGATGGAGCCTCCGCCAGGCAGGATGGACGTGCCACAGGGCTGAGAAAGTTGGTTTGGAGGGTCCCCGGGCCTTTCCCTTCCCTGCAGTGCCACTGCGGCGGTGCGGCCGTGTTCACAGCTCGCTGCCCGTCCCCCTCCATTCCACTTACTCCAGAGCCAGCCCCGTCCCGATCTGCGCATCTGCTGCCCAGGTCCAAGTTGCCCTCTCTGTATCTGAGAGCTGACCCTGCAGACTCAGCCTCGCCTCCCCTTTAGTAAGCCAGCAGTGGACTCACCTACAAAATACAATGTGGTGTGGGGCCTACAGCTCTCGCCCTTGTGCCACCACCTGGTGTGTATAGGCTGCCCCTCAGTAGCTCTCGCTGTGAAATTTGTAGCCAGTTTAACAGGCTGTGCACGTGTGTGTGCACGTGTTGGCGTGGTGAGTGCAGGAGCTGAGTGGGAATCAGAGGTGAGCTAGGGTCCCCAATCCACACTCCAGGCACCTTGAATCCACCCATAGTCAGTCTTCCTATACTCTTGAGGAAGGTTTGTAATAATTTTTGCTAATACCCCATTCCCTTTCCCCACCCCTAGATTCCACTTGCCCAGCCCGTGCCCCACACTCAGCACCAGCCAAGCCTGGCTCACAGGAGTTGCCCAGTGAGCATCTGCTGAGTGACTGAGCATTCTTCTCTGCAGCCAGACCCGATTCCAACCTGAGGCACCCTTTGCTGTCCTCTCCAACCTAGGGGAGGTTGTGGCTGTGCTCAGCAGGGCCTCAATAAGGAACTGGGCATGGATTTTGCAGGGGGCTTTGGTGAAGAAAGTTCTACCTATGTATTTTAAAGATAGAGTGGAAAGGAATGAGCCATTCATCATTCCAGGGGCATGCTGCTGTCTCGCTTGAGCGGGGATGTGAATTTATTGGTCTCCTTGGCACAGAGTGACTGGCCACAGCCTGGCTGGGAACACTGAACTGAAGGATCCCACCACGGTAATAGGGCCCAGCCCGCCCTCCTGGCAGAGCATCATGCAGAAGAATTTTTCCAGCCCGAAGGATCTGTCAGTACAGGGTCCAGCCAAAATCGTGGAGCTTGCCTTACTTTCAAAAGCAACCAGGCCAGCAGTGGAGGCTATTCTCTCTGAATCTTTGGAGGCCGTTGACGTGCTGTTTGAAGTGCCCATGCTGGCCGCCAGCCTGAGTTCCTTAGACACAGGCAGCCTGCGCAGACAACGACAGGGCTCGGGCCCCTGATGGAGGCCCCCAACGTCACCCACTGGTGTGCTGGCCTCGTGATGCCCTCACCAAGCGAGCCAGTGGCTTTTAACAGCAAACCTCAATTTCCAGCTTCCTTGCAGGTTTTGCTTTCTCCGGCTCATAGGTCCAGGAAGTCTGATCGGGAGCGAGGCCAGTGTCAGGGGCCTTGGTGAGGAATAGCAGCAAGTCGCCCTGGTTATGGTCTGACCCAAGGATGTGAGGAGGGGCAGGCCAGGCTCCCACCTGAGTCCCTACTCAGGGCACCTCCTCATGACTGAAGCCAGCTAATGTCGCCCAAATTGGAGCACTCAGGACCAAGGCGTAAACGTTCCTTTTTCCCCTGGAGCACAGGGATGGCTCATGTGGCTTAATTATCCCGTTCAAAAGCGAGTGAGCTGAGAGAGGAAACTGCAGAAGACAGGCCTGTACCTGGTGATCAAATGTAATCAGTTTCCAGTGTCGGAAGATTCAGGCATTTACCCAGGTGCTTGGGGGAGGGGGCACAGCGATTTATGGTCTTCCTTCTCCTTCCCCTTATTTTTCTGATTCAGAAACCAGTCATCACAGAATCTATGGGGACTGGCCGCTTGCTCAGGAAGGATAAGGTGGGAGAGGGAGAATTCATTTTGAAAATTACAGTCATGCCTGAGACAGGGCAGCTTCGGTGACTTCCAAGCAGCAGCTCCTTCGAAGCGAAGCCCAAAGTCCCTCCTGAGTTTCCAGCCTGTGTTGTGGCCTGAGGGCCGAAGCCACATCTCCCCACTAGGTGCATTTTAATATGTTAAAAGGATGGCTCTGAGTAGGCACTGAAATGAATTGCACAATTAGGCTTGTATAAAATCATTTTTATGCAGTAAGGGATTGGACCATGTAGATTTCCATTAAAAAAAAAATTGTTCCTGTGATTCACAAAAGCGGAGAAATGACGGGAGCACTTCATAGCCAACATGTCAGCCTGGTGATCTGACAACGTGGCCTTTTGGAATTTTGAAATTCAAATATTTTGAAAATAAAAGTATCAAATTCTGAAATAATAAATACTAGAATATGAATCAGAAATCTGATTTGCCTAGGGCAAGTAATAATTTTTTCCAGTTAAAAAGTTAAAAAAAAACTTCTATCTTTATTGGCATTTCATTGTGTATGGAAAAAGTGGTCTATTTAAGGGAAATGACAGGCTAGCAAAATATTTGTTATTTGCACCAGGAGATAATTTTAGGAACACCTTCTCATATGTCATCAGACTTACTTTAAAGGCAAACCAAGTCCTAAAGTTCTAAATTGAGAAAGCTGGAAGGGAACCTTAAATGTGATCCAACCCCCTGTTTTATGACCAGAGGGGACTGGATTAGCCAGGATCTCGGGGATGGTTAATAGGACCTGAGGCTCCTGGTCAGTGTGGAGCACCATGACTTTCTAGAAAGCAAAGAACAACTGGATTCATGTTTCCTATGTCAGAGTCTGCCCAGTTCCGGTCCCACCTGAGCCCTTGATAAACACTAAAGGTAGGATTCACATCATGGAATAAGCATTTTTAATAAGGCTTTATTGGAATATAATATGTATACCATAACATTTCCACTTTTAGATGGAAACAGTAGACACTGGGAACTCCAAAAGCAGGGAGGAGAGGTTGAAAAATTACCTACTGGGTATAACGTTCAGTTGTAATCAGTTTCCAGTGTTTTGCATTCCTACCAGCTGTGTAATGCACTATGAACATTCATTTGGGGGGTGAATACCCTAGAAGCCCACTCCCCACCATTACATGTATAATACCTGTATAACAAATAAGCACATGTACCCCAAATTTAAAAAAATCCCCTTTTAAAGTATGTCATTCACTGATTTTCAGTATATTCACAGAGTTATGCAACCATCGCCGCAATCCAAATGTTTAACATTTCCATCACCCCCTTAGTCCCCTCAAAGAAATCCTAGACCTACTTGTAGCCACTCCCCGTTACTCACTTCCAGGCTCTGGCAACCACCCATTGGCTTCCGGTCTTTATAGATTTGCATATGCTGGGCGTTTCATGGAAAAGGAGTATGTGCCCTTTCAAATCTGGTTTCTTTCACTCAGCAGATTCATCCATGCTTCAATTCATCCACGTTGTAGCATGTATTAGTACTTCATTCCTTTTCATAGCCAAGTAATATTCCACTTTATGGCTATACTGCATTTTATTGATGTACATTTGAGTTGTTTACCTTTGTTGGCTGTTGGGAATAATGCTCTGTGAACATTTGTTTACAAAGTTTTGGTGTAGACATACATTTTCAGTTTCCTTAGTTGTATACCTAGTAGTAGAATTGCTGGGTCATATGGGAATTCTGTGTTTAACCTTTTGAGGAGTTGTCAGACGGTCTTCCAAAGTGGCTGTGCCATTTGACATTCCCTCCAGCTGTGTATGAGGGTTCGCTTTCTCCACGCCCTCGCTAACACCTGTGATTTTCTTGCCACTGATGTTAATCTCGTGGCACTGTCAGTGATTGAAATGATCTCCTTGTTCTCTGTCTTTGCCTCTGGATCGTGACCTCCCAGAGAACTGACTGTGTCATAAAACCCCCAGTCTCTAGCAGTACATGTGTATTGAGTTGGATCATATGCTGCTTGTCTTCGTGTGTACATGCGGCCGACTTAGACTCTCAGCTGTGTCAGTTCTGAGCTAGAGACTGTTACATTACCCAAAGAGGGATAAACTATGGCTCTTGTCCTCAAATAAATAGGTTAGACTACTACTGGGGTATTTACAGAACAGTGTAGGTGAAGAAAAGGAAATTTCAGTGACAAATTAGGAGGCACTTAAGAAATACTAGACATTTTCCATTTATTTGGCAAAATGAAAAATAATAGATGCATTTCCTTGGTTGTGGCTGTGATGGGTAGAGACGGTGGTGCTGAACCTCGCTCGCACATGTGGAAGCTTGTCTCCGCCAGAGGTGGAAGAGAGCCTTCCAGTTGCGGAGGCGCTCTCCGGGGCCGGGCTCCTGCCAGGTGACAGCCCTGTGTCCCGCTGCTGGGTTCAGAGACCACTCCCAGGCTTGGTTCTGTCAGCACACTCCATGCATACAGGTGCAGAATGCTCTCCCCGGCCACCCGAGACCACACCTCAGCCAGGACCTTGTGCAGGGCTCGCTCAGGCCAAGGTACATGATCCAGGAAAGCTGAACTCAAGAAAAATGAATCCGATGCTGGGTGCGGTGGCTGATGCTGATAGTCCCAGCTAATCAGGAGGCTGAGGTGGGAGGATTGCCTGAGCCCAGGAGTTCGAGGCTACGATGAGCCATGATTATGCCACCACCCTCCAACTTGGGTGACAAAGGGCCCTGTTTCTTTAAAAAAAAAAAAAAAAAGAAAGAAAGAAAGCTAGGAGGGAGAAATTAATTCCCTGCCTGATGAAGAACTGGTCTGTGGGTCCCAGAGGATCTCAAACATTTCCCCTTCTGTACCTTTCCTCGTCCTGTTACCTCTGCCTGGAATGCCTGTTTTAAGTAACTGGTGAGGATGGCCATATACTATATCCAAACTAGGGCACTTTGAGAGTGAAAGAGGATTATGCCAAGACAACAGGCAGCGGCCAGGACCGCCCAGGGCAAACCAAGGCTGCTTCCACACTCCATGCATCAGTTCCATCCTCTGGGGAAGGTGCTGTCCACCTACTTCCCACTGCCATCTTCCCTGAGAAGACCTGCCCTCCCCTGAGCCCACCGCACACGATAGGGACCATTCCGCCTCGTGTGTTGTCATTGGGTTACCTGTCTCATCCTCCTCACTGGATCATGGACTTCTCAAAATCAGGGACCAGGTCAAGCGGCTTGGTATTCAGGAGGTGCTGATGAAATTCTCATGAGACTGAGGAATTCCTACAGACTGAAAGTCAAAGGTAAAACTGGATCAGGCGTAAGGCCTCGTCTAGGTACCAAGGGCCTTGTGAGAGATGGCACGAAGGCATTTCCTCAAGCACTCGTTACCTTTTCTTCTATCCCTGACCCTCCTGCACGAAGCTCAGTATGTTGATATCCTGGAAATCACATGTGTGGACAAACATTTAGAGTTCCCAGTGTCCAGAACCTCCCGGGAATTCTAGCCAGCACAGGTAGCAAAATACCTTTCACCCAGCCTTGTGGGGAGCATCTCCAAACAGTGAATGTCTCTGGAGTTCAGAACCGTGACTTTCTGATTCGTGTCTAATTCAAATGCTTCCCAGATTGATGTCTTCCCATTAAGACCCTACTCTACAGTAATTGCTTTACTAGGAACAGCGTTGAGATATTCTTGAGCTGACACTTTCCCCTCCTGTTTTCCAGGATCAGTACAAGTTCTGCTACGAGGTGGCCCTGGAATACTTGAATTCTGGCTGATGGCGTAAACAGCTCTGCAAACAATCCCTTTCATACCACAAAGCCAAGACGTTCCGTGGTATTTGTGCAGAAGAGATGAAGACTTCTCAATATGCTTATTTTGCTTTGCATAATTGGCTCTTTTTAAGAGCCCAAGAAAGTGTTTCTGAAACTGCTTGCACTGCCCAATCCCAGTAATGCTGCCGCCTGACAGAAACACACACACAGCCACAGTCGCCAAATCCCGTACTCCTTGCCACCGGCTTCCTAGAGCAGCGTAGACATCTGGTAAACTGAAGAGCACAACTATATTCTTATGAAGGAATTTGTACCTTTGGGGTATTATTTTGTGGCCCGTGACCCTTGTTATTGTTACAGCTGAGTGTGTTTTTGTTCTGTGGAGAATGCTGTCTGGCATTATGATAATATATTATTTTAGGTAATATTTGTACTTTAACATGTTGCATAATATATGCTTATGTAGCTTTCCAGGACTAACAGATAAATGTGTAATGAACAAAGACATGTTGTATGAGTCATCGTTTCTATCAGATTTGTATTGTTTCCAAGGGAAAAGCTTGGGGGAGGACTCAGTTCACAAAATGCAAAACTCGACGATCGGATTCACGGACCTAGAGCTTTTCCATGTGTTTATATTGTAAATATTTTTGATTTCATCAAATTATTTATTCATTAAAAGAAATTTTTGTGAAGCACAGTGAGTGACCGTCATTTTTCTTAAGGCCTGGAAACGATTTTCTGTATGATGTTACTCTATGTGAATTCTCAACTCAATAAATGATGACCCATAAGCAGCCGTGGCGTGTTCCTGGTGTCCCAGCGCACAGGCGGTGGAGGCCGCACCCGTCACGCCAGCGCTCAGCGGGAGAGAGTGCTGCCGGGGCCTGTTTGTCGGAGCAGGTAGGGTAGAGTTTTTTGAGAGAGTGTTCGTCAGTGAGAGCGCTGGGCCCGTCACAGTGGCCTGCCCTGGTGCTGAGGAGGCTCAGCCATGAACCTGCACCGTAGGGCATGAGCCCTGACCTTGTGGGGCAGCCAGGCCAGGGGCCATGGCAGGGACTTGCTAACTGGAGCATCCTCTTCCGTTCTCTATTTCCCCTCAGTCTCCAGGGGATAATATCTCTCTTCTCTATGCCTCAGGCCAACCTAAGACTTGCTGAAAGAACAGTTTGTAGAGGGTTAGAGAGTCAATGCATTTAAGGACACCGAGCTGAACAAGTTCCCACCAGAAGGGAAAGATGGCCACACATGGAGAGAGCAGCAGGGCTCCTGCTCCGCGCCACCCCGGCTCTGGCCGCTGGCACAGAGGGCAGGTGCACGGTGGCCTTGCAGTTTGCATTTAGCTTGGGTTTTAGGCTGTGTTAATGATTGCCAAGAGCTGACAGAGACGAAGCTCTGTCGAACACCTCTTGTGAGCCAGACACCATGCAGAGCACCTTCCCGTGTGGTAGCACATGCTCCCAAAACACGAGCCAGGTACGACGATGAAACCCACCTGACAGGTGAAGAAACTCAAGCTAGAAAAGACTGAATCACCTGTCCAGAGTCACACTGGCTAGCAAGTGCCAGAAGCCTCCAGAGCCCATGGGAGGTGGAGGGGCAGCACCCTCACTGCAGCAGAGGAACAGAGTCCGCTAGTGCCAAGACAGGGACTGGCCTGCCACCCCCTGTGGAAAGTGGAGAGGCTGGAGGGCACTGTTCCTGCCTGCTCTGGGGATCTTGGTGACCAAAGACTTCAAGGGCAGAGGTTGCCCTCCAAGAGGACTGGCCTGGACATCTGCGTGTTAGACCTTTACTGCTTTGCTGTACCCTGAGCGATCTATATGCCCCGATTGGTGTAAGTTTCTCTAGACCCGTCCTTTAAACTGGGTGGGTGGGACTCTGTCCCCTAGGAAGAGCTGACTGCAGCAGACCTTCGAGTCTGCACTCAGTGCCTCCCACGCAGACTCCTCCTGGAGGATGGTCCCCGCCATCCCACCCAGTTCTCTTTGCTAAGCTCCTAAAAGACTAGCCGGCTGCTATTTTTGTCTGTCCCTCTTCCAAATGATTTCTCCAGGATATAGGAATAGGGATGAAGACGTATGGACCGCTGTCCCCTTTGTGGGTGAATTTCGCCCTGACCAGGGGAGTGTGGTGAAGCCCCCGGCCCTCCCTGATGGTGGCGTGGCTCTGTGCTCCAGTCCCTCAGCCTGGGCACAAAGGCAGCTCATCTGAGCATGGCGAGGAAGTGATCTGAGATGCGCGAGTCCAATGACCCAGCCCCTTTGCAATCGTTCCCTGCGTCATCATACCCCGGTCTCACATTGGAGCCACTTTTTTTCAATCTCTTGGATTTTTATCTTTCTTTCGCTTATTTCACCTTTTAATGGAAATAGTGACAGAAACAAAGGCACAGGCATTTTGTGGCTTTTTCAGATTTCCCATGAGGCCTCGCAGCGTGATTGAGACCTGTTATTTCCAGTGCACAGAGAAAGTTTCTGCCCCTCGCAAGCAAGAGAAGCCACCCTCTTGGCTGAGAGTCCTTCTCTGTCTTCCCGCAGTGCTCTGGCTTCCCCTCTGTTGTGGCGTCCGGAACCCCCCACACACTTCAAAGCCTGGGACTGCTCTGGCATCTGATGGTCCTGCCTCCGACTGCCTGGCACAGTCCTCCTCCAAGTCAGCTTCACAGCAGCCCCTCAGGATGCTTTTGTAACATGTCAGCACAGCAAGACTGAGGTGCGTTTCCAGGATTCCATTCTCTGGATATTTCCAGGTGGGGTGTGCTGCAGGGGCCGTTTGGTTAAGACATAGAGGCAGAAGGGAAAGGGCAGCTGTATCATTTTTGCACTCAGGAGGTAGAGCAGCTGTGGGCCCCGCAGGTGAATAACTGGTGTGAGCTCCCCCAGCTCTCTCCTAAGGGCCCTCCCACCTCTGCTCACTGGGTCAAACTCATGCCTGCATTATTAGGTTTCGTTAAGGTACCCTACTGCCAGGACGAAAATGGGCATTAGTTACCTTCTGCTGAATAACAAATTGTCCCCAAAGTTGGAAACTTAACAATGAACATTTATTATCTCACACCATTTCTGTCGGTCAGAAGTTCAGAAATGATTTAGTTGGATGATTCTGGCTCAAAGATCACTCATGAGGTGGCCATCAGATTGGGTCAGGGCCGCAGTCATCTGAGAGCTTGACTGGAGCTGAAAATAAACTTCTAAGGTAGCTCACTCGCAGGCCTGGCAAAGTGTGACTGGCTGTTGATGGGAGGCCTCTGTTTCCCCCGATGTGGGCCTGTCCACAGCTGCTTAACTGTCCCCACAGCATAATACTGACTTCTTCCAGGGGTTCAGAAAGGAACAAGGCAGAAGCCACAATTTCTGATACGATCTAGCCTTGGAAATCATATACTGTCATTGCCACAATACCCTATAGTTTCAGAAGTCAGTCCTATTCACTATGGGAGGGGACTGCACAAATACCAGGGCATGGGGATCACTGGAGCCATCTGGGAGGTTGGCCACAACCTGCTGGCCAGCTTCAGACCTCCCATATCAGCCAGCACCTCAGCATCTGCAGGCTGGTTGGCTGGAGCATAGCAAATCTCATCCCTGGAACATCTGGCTTGCCAGTCAAAGCTCCCCCCACATACCATCCCGTCTGTCCTGCTATGCATTTTCATCCTACCACCTTCTACTGCAGACAGCGCTCCAAGTCGTTTGTAGTATGCCGTAAGGAAACTTTATTCCATTGTAAATAAACTCGATTAACACAGGCTTGACTAACGAGGCTCTCTCCCTAAACTCCATGGAAATGCCCCCTCTGAAACTTTCTCAAATAGACGTAAGTCACTCTTTCATGTCTCAAAGATGTAATCAGTTTCAACAACCACCCTCATACTCCACTTGAGCGGATGGCCACACCCTGCAGCCTGTCCCCTCGAACTGCCTGACCGCTGAAATCTTAAAAAACATGCCAAATTCTGACTCCAACCTCTTCAACTGCTAGCTTTCTCTTTGCCGTATTCTTTTATTCTTGTTCTTCGTATCTATGAAAACCCCTAGTCCAATCCCAAGTGCTGCACCTTTTCTTACCTTTTCCACAGAACAACCCGAGCTCCATGATGTATCACTTCAACCAGTTTTGCTAACACCCTCTCATGCCCTTGACACTTCATACTTCTGTAATATCCACTCTTCAAATGGTTAATCTTAGAGAAACTTCCGGGACTTTTAATCT
The DNA here is from genome assembly GCF_049350105.2 of Macaca mulatta. NCBI lineage: Eukaryota > Metazoa > Chordata > Mammalia > Primates > Cercopithecidae > Macaca > Macaca mulatta. Next base: position 79,467,659 of record NC_133423.1, read on the forward strand.
CAGACAAACTAGGGTAACAAAAACCAATTTACCCTCCTAAGTGTAAGAAATAACTGGGAAATATATATATATTTTTAAATGGTGTGCAAGATACTGGACATCAGGCAATGGAGGATAACAATCTCCAGGACACAGGAAACAAATTGGGTGACTCCTAGGATTGCGCAGCTTATGGCCTGAGGGAACTTCTAGAACACGGGTGCAGGGAGGGGAGATCCGGGTGGAGCCACATGGTTTCTCCTGTTTGAGGAGATAAGGCTGAAAGTCAAAAGGGCCAAAGTGGTGAACATCTGCGGGGCAGAGTGTGAGACATACAGCTACGCAGAGCAAGAGTTCTAAAGATCTCAGAGCGTCCCCCTCAAGTCTTTAGCTAAGTACTGATCACAACAAGCTTGTAAGGACATTACAAAGAAAAAACAAAACAAAAAGATTAGAAGGAACAATACTCAGAGTTCACACAGGCCAGAATAGTTCCAACGACCCAAATTGAACTTCAAGAGATGAAAACTACAAAGCCTGAGAGATGTAGCAAGTTTAACTATGTTGTGGACTATACTAACCATCTGTTTCCTAATATAGCCTGAGGTGGCCTGGGTCCAACGGGAACTAGGCCTGACACTCCCCAAATGCTTCCAGGAGGGGGCTCTCTGGGAGGTGACACCTCAGGCCAGGGTGCCCATGCCATGCTCACCTTGCTCTCAGTCCTACCTGCTTCTCTCCACCTCACACCTTTGCTCACCAGACCACCACAGGGGATCACCTGGCCACACACAGCAGCCTCCTGCCCCCAAAACTCAACACGAGCCTAGGGGGCTTTGAAAACTTGAACACCATATTGCATCACTGGATCCCAAACCTGCTGATGGCTCCCGAGGGCTCTGGGAACATTCAAACTCCAAACTCCTCACCATGCCTAAGAGACCCTTCTGTGTCTCCAGCCTCGTCAGCCGATTCCCCGCTACATTCTGGCTCCTACCCACCCGTGAGAGCCCTCTCAGCCACCACGCCAGGTCAGACTCCACTGGGACGAGCCCCTGCTCCTCATGCTCTTTGGTGACTTTTGCCTCCTTGTCCTTATCATCTTCCCCATTGCCACCACTATGGCAGCTTCGGCTGCTGTCCAGCGGGGTGGCCCAGGCCACCAGCTTGGATAGCCCTGGGGCCCAGTGTGGCCGTGTTGGTGGTGCCCACTGTGTCAGGCAGTGGCAGGGTGGTATCCATAGTCCTGTCCCAGCTCAGCTGCGTGTCCAGGCCCAGTGCTGGTATAGGAGGCAGCAGCTGTAGACTAGGCAGCAGCAGGAAGCAACCTCTGCTTGCCCCTCCCCTCTGTATCAGGCTCATCCACTCATATAAGGACAACAGCAATGATTTCATATGCCCCATCTGCTTTGATATGATTGAAGAGGCATACATGACAAAATGTGGCCACAGCTTTTGCTGTAAGTATATTCATCAGAGTTTGGAGGACAATAATAGATGTAGCAAGTGTGACTATGTTGTGGACTATACTAACCATCTGTTTCCTAATTTGTTGGTGAACGAGCTCATTCTCAAACAGAGCAAAGATCTAAGGAAAAGAGGTTCAAACTGGACCACTCAGTGAGTAGCACCAATGGCCACAGATGGTGAATATCTCAAGATTTGTTGGGAACTGACCAAGATAACCTTGATTTGGCCAATATCAACCTCATGTTGGAGCTACTAGTGCAGAAGAAGAAACAACTGGAAGCAGAATCACATACAGCCCAACTACAGAATCTTATACAATTCCTCAAGATTGCAAGAAGAAATAGGAGAGAACAACTGGGACAGTTGCAGAAGGAGCTACATGTTCTGGAAGAGGGTATTAAAAGAGTGGAAGAAATGAGTGGCTTATACTCTCCTGTCAGTGAGAATAGCACAGAGCCTCAACTTGAAGCTCCTCCTGCGTCACACAGTAGCGTTATGGATTCCACAGGATATAGCCAACATCCAGGTTTCAGTGGCAGTTCTTAGACAAAGAAACAGCCTTGACATAACAGCACATTAGCGTCAAAATGAAAATGGCCCACTGCTCATTTTGAAGACCTGGAGCAGTGTTACTTTTCTACAAGGATGTCTCACGTCTCAGATGATAGTCGAACTGCCAGCCAATTGGATGAATTTCAGAAATGCTTGTCCAAGGTTACTCAGTATAAATTGGTACAAACTTTAACCACATTATCATGCCCTAGTGATCTCTATAATGATTCCAGGATAGTCTCTGGTATTGAATTTGACCAGGATTGTGACTATTTTGCAATTCCTGAGGTTACAATGAAGATTAAAGTCTATGAATATGGCACAGTCATCCAGGATGCAGTGGATATTCATTACCGTGTGAATGAAATGACCTCAATTCCAAAATCAGCTGTATCAGTTGGAGTAGTTACCATAAGAATCTGTTAGCTAGCAGTGATTATGAAGGCATTGTTATCCTATGGGATGGATTCACAGGACAGAGGTCAAAGGTCTAACAGGAGCATGAGAAGAGGTGTGGAAGTGTTTAATTTGATGGACCCTAAACTCCTGACTTTGGGTTCTGATGATGTAAAAGTGAAGCTGTGATCTACCGGTCTGGACAACTCAGTGGCAAGCATTGCGGCAAAGGCTGATGTGTGCTGTGTTAAATTCAGCCTCTCTTCCAGATGCCATTTGGCTTTTGGCTGTGCAGATCACTGTGTCCACTACTGTGATCTTCGTAACACTAAACAGCCAATCGTGGTATTCAAAGGACACTGAAAAGCAGTCTCTTGTGCAAAGTTTGTGAGTGGTGAGGCTAACGCTGTGGAATATAGGGAAACTGTACTGCCCACGTTCCTTCAAGGGTCATATCAATGAAAAAAACTTTGTAGGCCTTGCCTCCCGTGGAGATTATATAGCTTGTGGAAGTGAGAACAACTCTCTCAACCTGTACTATAAAGGACTTTCTAAGACTTTGCTAACTTTTAAGTTTGATACAGTCACAAGCGTTCTGGACAAAGGCCAAAAAGAAGATGATACAAATGAATTTGTTAGTGCCACATGCTGGAGGGCACAACCAGATGCAGAGTTCAGTGTGCAGATTGCTGCTAACAGTGAGGGTACAATTAAGGTGCTAGAATTGGTATGAAGGGTTTACTCAAGTCTAATTGTGCTTGACCCTGCTGAAATACATCTGCAGTTGACAATGAGAGAAGAAACAGAAAATGTCATGCGATGTCTGTCCCCAGAGTCATTATGGGTTTTGGATTTGTTCTGAGTATTTTTTCTTTTTCTCTTTTTCCTCCTCTGTGACCTTTGGGACATGGGGAATACCCAGTGAACTCTGCACCATCAGTGTCACTCCACAGACATTGCTACTGTTGGTGTTGTGGTTGTTGGTTACCTAATTTTTGTGATAGGGAAACACATTCTTTTACATAAAAATAAATAGCAAAAAAGTTTATTGAGCCACAAATAAATAAATGTATATATATATTACTTTTTTCTTGTTTAAATATTTTTAAAAGATAATTTTTACATAAAACTAATGTATGTAGGTTACAACATATGCAGAAGTAAAAGGTTTAACAACAATAGCTGGGAGAGGAAAAAGTGAAGTATTCTGCTGTAAGATTCTTCTACTATGCATGAAGTGTAACATCACTAGGAGGTAGACAGTGATAGGTTTAAGATGTACACACACACCCTAGAGCAACCACTATAATAACACAGCAAAGAGTTACGGTGACTAAGCCAACAAAAAAGATTAAATGGAATCTAAAAGAGACTCAATCCAAAAGAAGTCAGAAAAAGAGGGAAAATGGAACAAAGAACAGATGGGACAAACAGAAAACAAAGAGCAAGATGGTAGATTTAAACTTAACGCTATCAATAATCACATTAAAATGTAAACGGGCTAAACACCCCAATTAAAAGTCAGAGACTGTCAGATTGAATAAAAAGAAAGATCCAACTAGATGCTGCCTACCAGAAACCCACTTTAAACATTAAAACAACAACAACAACAAATAAAGAAACACAGCCAGCTGCTTTCTTCAGTACACCAAGCTGCTGAGAGCAGCTAGGAAAAAAAATTACACAAATGAGTATCTTATTGCCGCTGTAAATTCATGGTATCCATCTTTCCTTTTACACTTCTCATGGCCAGTAATCTGAGGTTCCTCCACACTCAGGCTCCTTATGCTATAGCAATGGCTTTCTTCCCTACTCCACAGGAAAAATAAGCTGTTCACCCTCACACCTGTTACGTTTCCACACCTGTTATGTTTCCACCCCATTTTTGCCACATTCGGAGAAACAGTAATCATTTCCCTCCTTCAAAAGACAAGTCTTAAGAGCAGGAATGGTCCCTGAGGCCCCACAGGGACAGGAGGTGCCGGCTGCTTCCTCTCCCCCAGGAGGTCCTTCTCACTGCCTCTGCATGTCACACCCCATTTCCCCAGGGGCTCGATCAGAGAACCTAAGCATTCTCAGACAACCTCCTAAATATCTCATAGATCCATTCTGTTCTCTCTAATTCCACCAACAAGGTGCTTCCAAGCCTCATGTATTTGGTCTCTACCTGACCGGCAAACTCTTCTCTTAGTATTTGATCCTGTTCCTCCAATCCACCCACCGGTCTGCACCCAGACTGATCCTTCAGAAAGCCAAATGTGAGCCTGTCACTCATCCCTACTTCCCACTCTCTGCCTTCCCACTGCCTTTGAGAAAAACCTCTGGCTCTTCAGCCAGCCTCATGTGGCCAGTCACCTCATCCAGCCTCCCTGCTCCTGGGGGCCATAGTCCTCCTTCAGGTCCTCTGCATCTCAGCTCTTTCTCATCTCAACACACTGGCATATGCTCTGCCCTCGGCCTTGAAAGCAACTCCACTCTGTCTCCATCTCCTCCCCGTCCTCCAGCTTTAGTGGCATGACTTATTCCACAAACACAGGGGATGCAAGTTTCACTTTCAAAATTTTCTTCCAGTCAACTCATATCTGACTCCAGCCCTATCATGCCAGGCTGGAGGAAAATTAGCTCTCCGTCTTTCCTGAGGTTTTTACTCTACCCTACCCTCCAAATTTTACAGAATCCTGGGGTCTTATGCGGGAAGCCCCCAGTGTCCAGTCAGCGTTCATCAGTCTGCCTCTGTCTGTGATTGCCTGGAAACCCCTGTCCAGTCCGTGTGGTCATGGGACCTGCAGGCTCCACTGTTTCCTGGAGCTGCCTGGACCACAGGACACTGGAGAAGGCGGCGCCGCCGGGTGGCCAGAGCCCTGCCCTCTGTGTGCACCACCCAGACAGCCTCTCTGGGGTCCTGCCACCTCCTGGGGTTGCAACGACAGATGGCTGCGTAGTTGGCTCATTCTCTCTCCACAGTCCTGAGACATTGTTTCTCTTTTGTGCAACTTCTCCCAGTCTCTCCCTCCCGCTTGGGGACGCCTGTAACAACTACTTCTGTGTGCTCTCCTCCCACCAGCAAAGGTCCTGGAAGCTAAGACTCAGAAAGCCTCATTCCCGCTTCCAAGGGGAAAGGGAAATGATAACCGAAAGGAAACACCAACTCAAAAAGGTATCCCGCCTCATTCCAGAGGCCCTTCCCTGGCCCCGCAGGCTGTGCTCACTGATCTGTCTCTTGGGACTCTTCTCCCTCCTTTCTAACGCTCAGTGTTCCTGTATCCACACGTTCAATGTCTGAGTCACCCACCAGACTGGAAGCCCCGTAGGGCTCGAAGCGTCACACGGTGCCTGCCACTTCGTGTTTATTAGTACTGGTAGAATAAGTGGACGAAGGCAGGAGTCAACAAACAGTACACTTGCTAGCCCTTCGTATGCACAGGTAAAACCTATATACTTGGAGAATCTGTTCTGGGTTTTGACAAACTCTGAAACACCCAGAAAAAAAATACTTGCTCTTTCTTGAGAAACTGCTGTAAAGTCCAGGCTAGAAAGGAAAAAGGAATCGGACATTGGTCTTGGTCCTGATAGAAAAAATTGTGGAAAGCCAAAGGAAAGGTACCTGTTTTAAAGGAAGGGAGCTTAAAATGCAGGCAAACATCAGACAGCATGTCATCGTCACTTGTTTTTATTCTAGCTAATGGCATTTAACTGGCTGCGGTGATACAGTGTCTCAGCCCCGGATGACACACACTCCTGTAAAGGGAAGTCTGAAGTGTGGGAGCAACCAGTGCGCAGTCTATTGTGTCCCACATCAGAATAACAACTCTTACCTCCTCTCCAGTGCTCGCGCCGAGGGGAATGGTGGTGGTTTCAAACTAGGTCTACAAATTCTCTGCTGAACCTCCCTGCAAGAGGTGGAGCCTAATTCCCATCTTCTTGGATATGGGCTGACTGAGTGACTCAGTTGTAACAAGGAGGACAAAGTGGAATGAAGGTGTACAATTCCAGGACGAGGTCATGAGAAGGCACAGCGGTGAATGCCCCTTTGGAGAAGCCCCACAGATGAGGAACTGAGGCCTCCAACCAACAGCCAGCGAGAACCCAGCAGTCATAGACTGAGTGGGAAGTGGATCCTCCAGCCCAGGCAATCCAGTGACCAGAGCCCCCGTCTACACCTTGACTGCAAGCCCACGAGAGACGCTGCACCAGAGCCACCCACCCAAACCACACTGACTCCCAGCTCTCCAAAACTGTGCAAGATCACTACTATTTGTTATTTTAAGCTGTGGAATTTTGAGGATAATTCTGTACCTCTGACTTAGGCTCTCGTTCTGGCATCCATTAGGAGGTTCCAGAGAGAGGTACTTCCAACCTAGAAACTTAAAGGTATAGGTCAAAGTTCCCTATGGTCCAGGTTCTGGAAACTTCTGCCCATGGGATATTTCCCCAAGTGTGGTACACAAGATGATTGTAGATGGTGCAAAGATAAGCGTTTATTTTCATAACACTTCTGAATTTCATTTACTATGGATTGGAAAAGTGCTGGTTTTCCACTTTGGAAAAGTGATGGCAGCCCATGTAGGTTTGCTGTTGGTTCATTAAAGCAACGCTAAGATGCCCTTTATCCCTCTCTGTTAACACAAATAATAGAATGAAAATGCAATTGCCACAGCTAAATCAATTAAAAGCATTTCTGAAAGTCGCCCCTTGCTCCTGGTGTATTGAAGACTATATTTGGAGCCACTTGTCACCAGCCCCATGGTGGACTGTGCCATTTACTCCCCACAAAGGACCCCAGGAAACCAACATAATCAGCCCCGTTATACAAGTGAAGAAACTGATGTTCTGGGAGGATGAGTGGCGTCCCTGAGGCTGCATGGCTGCACAGGGGCAGCTGCAGGATTTCAACTCAGGCTGACCCCACCTGCGAGCCCCACGGCCCCCGCTGTGGTGTTGGGGATCTAGGGCCAACTGCCTGGGTCCCAGCTGCCAGTGCCTTGTTCTTGGGCTCTTTGATCTTGGGCTCTTTGATCTTGGTCAGTGTGTCTAATCTCTGTATCTTAATTCCTGCATCAGATCAACTCAGTTAAGTTCTTCCTCACATACTGCATATTCTGAGAACATGCCTGGGTTCTTCCTTCCTTTCCTTCTCTCCCCTTATTGAAAACGAACCGCTGTCTTGTGACTAGTGTGGCCTTGGCAGTTTTCGCCCAGGGCATTTCCACGGAGGCGGCTGCCTCCCCTTCTTCCCACATGGAAGACAGCACATTGGCAGCTAATTCATGGGATGAAGGCGGAGGCGGTGCAGATCAGTGAGCCTGGGAGCAGCAATGAATGCCGGGGGATGCCTTCGCTGCAGCAAGCGCTCAGTCCTGCAGTGTGACTCAGAACCACTCGTCACCAGCAGCCTCGGGCAATCCACCAGCCTGAAACCACAGGACAGGACGGGCAATCCCAGCACGGAACACTGATGCCCGTCATCCTTTAAAGACTCAGAGGCAGTCACGAGAGGGAGTGGATCAGAGCCACTCTGGACTTCTCACAGCCAGCTCAGACCCTCGCATGTGTGACATGCACAGGGTGCCCAGTCTTCCTGGGCCTTTGGATGGAGCCCCCGGCCACCTGGAGGGAGCATTGAAACGGAAGATGCTTCACTCACACTTGGTGTTGCCTTCTCAGGTCCCAGCACCTGCACAGAGGCCTCTCGGGGTACGACAGTCGCCTGCTGAATGGCACCTTCCCCTCCAGCACCTGCAGGCCTTCCCTGCCCACTGCACCTGCCCTGCCCCAGTGCTCCTGCCTGGCCCTGGAGAAGGATGGAGATGCAGGGTTTCGTGGGGAGTGCCGGGAAGGGGCTCCTTGGGAAAGGGAAGCTGATGGCAGCCCCTCCCTCACGTGCCCCAGCAGCTGAGCTCATCTCCCGGGGGGGCACTCATGCTCCCTAGAAGTGACAGGTGGGCCCGCTACCCACAGGCCAGCAGAACACAGCTCCTTTGGGGTGGGGGAAATCCTGCCCTTTCCTTGGCCGCAGCCATCCCCACGCACCCACTGAGTCAGGACGGAGGCCCAGCCTGAAGGTGGGGGCTGGAGGGAGCACAGCGGGCATGAGGAGGCGCTCCAGCCGTTCCTTGTTCTAAGTGGGAGCTCCCTGGGAGGACAGATGACTGCTGCATTAGGAGGGCATTTCAGGCCCACCTGCTGCCTCCAAGGAGCATAAGCTGGCAATGCTGGAAATCAGCCTACAGCTGCCCCTCCAGGTGACCCCATCAGGGGAGCAGGACTACGGAAATAGCAACCCAGGTATTGAAGGATTGTCACTCTCCAGGGACCTCACTGCTGGAGCAGGCCAGTGCTGGCATCTTTCCGGGACCTGCTCTAAGCTGCCAAGAGGAAGTGAGATTCATGGGTACACATGCGGGCGGCTGCACCCCTCCAGACCACACATTGGACCCAGCAGCTCCTGTCTGGTTAGCAGTGCCCAAGGGATGTTCCTGGTGCTGGAAACCTACTGGATTTGGGGTGCGTGCGACCCACCTGGGTCTGAGTGCTTGGCTTTCTGCTCATCTGCTGAGTCAGTGGGGGATCTGTGTCCATCTGCCTGTCTCCCCTTTTCCTTGCACTATCTCAGAATCTCTATTTCATAAAACACCAATTATTTGGCTATTACCCTCATTTAAAATTGTATATATCAGTTAGAACATAATCCTCCTTCTCTCTCTGATCTCCTTAGCTGATAAAAGCATTAGCAGATTGTCACATGTCTAAACGACCGTGTAATAGGTATCGGCTTTAATTGTTGGTACTTAAGTGGCCATTATAACAAAGTGTTTTGCTTCATAAGCCAGGTAAGCCCCTTGCTCTCCGAGGAGGAACGCTGGAGACTCGGCTGCTCAGAGCCGGATTGGCAATCTGCTGGCCACCCATGTGTAGGACTCCGGTATTTTGACATTGGCCTCCAGAGTCATTTTTGTTTTGTTTGTCTTTAGAGGGTATAAAATTTACTAGTTTAAATGTACCGGTCAGTGGCATTAACTACATTTACACTGTCGTGTAACCATCACCACCATCCATCTCAGAACTTTTTCATCCGACCAAGTTGTACCCAGTAAAGAACAGCTCCCTTCCCCCAGGCCCTGGTGACCATCACTCTACTTCCTTTCTGTATGACCTGAGTACTCTGAGTACCTCATATAAGTGCAGTCGTAACTCTTTGTCCCTTCGTTGCTGGCTTTTTTCACTCAGCTTGTTACCCTCAAGGTTCCTCCATGTTGTGGTCTGTGTCAGAATTCCCTTCCTTTTGAAGGCTGTGTAATATTCCCCTGTGTGTATACATCACATTTTGTGTCTTCATTCATCCATTTGTAGATGCTGGGGTTGTTTCCGTCTTTTGGCAATTGTGAATTGAATTACTGGCCTCAGGTGTCTTTGTTTTGTTTTATATTCCAATCCTTTTTTTTTTTTTTTTTTTTTTTTTTTTTTTTGAGATAGAGTCTTGCTCTATCACCCAGGCTGGAGTTCAATGGCATGATCTCTGCTCACTGCAACCTCTGCCTCCCAGGCTCAAGCGATTTTCACGTCTCAGCCTCCTGAGTAGCTGGGACTACAGGCGCACACCACCACACCTGGCTAATTTTTGTATTTTTAGTAGAGATGGCGTTTCGCCATGTTAGCCAGGCTGGTCTCGAACTTCTGACCTCAGGTTACCTGCCCACCTCGACCTCCCTAAGTGCTGGGATTACAGGCGTGAGCCACCGCACCTGGCCTTTTCTCACCTGCTTCTCATTTTTACTCCTCAGTGAGTGACATTAGACTCCATTGTGGCTCCTTCATAAATTCTATTAAACCACCTGAGCAACATGCGAGATGAAATTCCAAGAGCTGATGAATGAGCTCTTTTCCTACACAGGAAAGAGTTCTTAGCCACTGGGGGGTCACCCACCCATCTGAGAATCTGAGAAAGTTTTGAATCCTCTCCCATTTGAAAACCACACAGTCACTCACACAAACGTGACCTTTTCAGTTTCCATGGACACCCTGAGACCCATTTTTAGCCCACAGGCTTATCTCTGCTCTAGAGAATTCATTTCTTCCCAGAACATGGTAAATCAAAGTTTTCTAATCAGAGTGTGGTTGAAATGCTTGAATAAAACATAGAATCACTTCCAGTTTGGCAATGATATAAAGCGGAATGTCTGTGTTTGGAACTTTCCCGGTGCAGAACACGACAGTAAAAAAACAAACACTCAATGCATCCATGCAATGTCTCCAAAACACATGGGAGGCCAGGAGCTGAGTGTGGGACCCTCCTTCTGGCTGCAGAGGGGATTGGTGACTCTAGACATGCAGGGGAGAGCATGCTGGGGAAAGAGGCAGAAATGCCGTTCTCCGAACGGGAGTCCCTCCCAGCACCTGCCTCCTGCGCTCTGACCATTCTGATGCTGGCAGCTCTAGCCCCAGCCCACCAAGCCCACCTAAGCACACACACCCTCCCACTGTCCCAGCACAGGGAATCAGTCAGGGAGCCAGGAGGCCCTAGTTTCCAATAAGACTGCACACGACTGTGTGCCGCTGCCCCGGGAGGGGCTTCTGCAGGTGGCCGCCGACCTCCGCCTCAGGGCAGCTCCAGTTGCACAGGCCATGGAGGCCGCTGCCATCCAGCTTCCGCTGCAAGAGCCCAGGATCAGCCAGACTTGTCTACTGAGGATGGGGAGTGTTTGGATAAATTTGCCATATCCGAGCAGGAAATACAAGTCAGCCTGGATTTAACACAGAGCTGGAGGCTGAGCCTCAGCTGAGATGCCATGTGCGACAGTGTGCTGGGGGATGTGTGCACTGATATCCAGGCATCTTTACAGAAGGTGATGTGTCTGGGAGATATGGGTCCTCGGGTGTGTGCACCTGGGAGTGGACACAGGTCCCTGTGTGTGTGGAAGGGTGAAGTGGGAAAAGTCGGAATAGACCAGGAGCACAATGTCTGGGGCCTGGTTCCCTGCAGAGGGCAGAGTTCCAGAACCAAACCTAAACCCTCCTGTCCTGGGGCCTGTGCAGCACGGGATGCCTGGGACAACCATTCCACCCAGGTGTCCCACAGAGTGAGGGACAAGGACAATCTCCCATCCCCTTTAGTCAGGGACTCCCAAGGGGCTACAGCCACGTTGCTCCTTTTGAGGTTTCGCCACAGCACTTGGGCAGAGATGAAGCCATCGCTCAGGGCAGCCCTGATGGGGGCTCTCCCCCTTCCCAGGAAGCCTGGAACCTCATGGCCGACTGACACCTAACCCTTGTGGCACTTTAAAATGACCCGGGGAGCTTTGGAAATAGCCCCCCATTCCAGACCCATCATTATAAGAATCTCCGGAAATGGGGCCTCGGCCCTGGGCATTTTTTAAGTCCCCAGGTGGTTCGAATGTGCAGGCTAGACCCACTGATGGCCTCTTCTTCCCCTTGGGCAGCCCTCACCCATCTTTGGTAAATACATGATTGATTATACGTAAGGCGGGTAACTGCCAATATTGAGTCCACTGAAAGATGCACATTTTGGGATTCTGATAGAGATTTTCCTTACAATCACTGTCAGGCGGGTGACAGGTATTAAAGCTGCCATCGTCATTACTGAAGCATGTGCTTACCCCATCAAAGTGTTTCATATGGTTGTCACTTTAATGGGCATTATTGGACAACACATGGAGAGTTTAATTGCTATTTTAAAATATCCTCAAAAATGTTACACTATAATTTGGCCTTGAAATGAAAAAATATTGTGTGTTTGATGAGCATGTACACAGAGCATCAGGGTGTAACTTTGATGTCACCAAAGCAAATATTTCTCACTTCCATTTCATGGGGTTTTTTGCAAAGTCATAGCCAAGGGCTTTATAGAACCTAACAAAGCAACACACCACAAAGAGTGATCCATGAGAAGGAACTGTCCATCACACACCTAGAACACCAAAGGCCAAGAGATCACCAAATCCCAGAAACAGCTTTTTAAGAGACATACGGCTCTACTGCACTCTACAGCCCAGTCACCATGGGAAACACAGGCCTAAGCTCTGAGCCCAAAACAAGAGCCATGCAGTTGCATACGGATGTGGAATAGAGAAAAAATTTTAGAAATATCCCCACCAATGTATTTCACTCATTTATTCAATTTTATGTAAGTATGAGAGTGACATGATACAATCCATGTCTATGAATTTCAAAAAGATCTTTCGATAAATATAAAGAAAAATTTGAAATGATATAAAGCATTGTTTCAGCTTTATTGGAAATGCTTTTCTTAGTGATTCACAAAATGGGTGCATCTTAGAACTGATGGTTTGTTAGTTTCTGTGAAATACGGTCATTTGCTACTGGGTCTAATTCCTAGCACTCAAGTTTAACCTGCCCGTTGCACGGACCATCTGAGCTCCCATACTCTGGCTCTGTTCTCTTCTGAGAATGTCAGTAGGCACCCCCTTCCCAGGCTTTTCCATTTCACGGAGAGACTCTCTGGCACTGGCCTCTGCCCTCACACCTTCTCACCCACCCCCATCCTGACAGGTCTTGCAGCTCTTCTCCCCTGAGTCAACCCTCAGTCTTTCTTCTGCCATTTCTCATTTTTACCATGCCTCTTTCCCTGTAATTCCAGCCTATTTCCAGCACGCACTGCCAAACGGGGGCCCTAATGTCAATCCGTCACTCTTACTCATCTCTAAAACGGGGGGCAGTAAGGCAGAGACTCAAGGCATGCGCTGGGGAGTCACAGATATGGATTCCCTCCAAGCTTTCTCGTAAGCTAGGTAACCTTGGACATGTTGCTTTGCTTCGCCTGAGAAGGGGGAAAAAAATTACTATGTCATGGAGTTGTTGCAGGATTAAATGAGAGAGCGTGTGCATTTCAGACCCTCTTAATTATGGCTGCCTCCGTGGCTTCCTTCCCAAGTGCAGCTACTACGGAGTTTGGGTGGGATTGACCAGTTCAGGGCTTGACTGGCTTAATCCCAACCATGTGACCTAGGGCACGTGACCTAGGTTGGTCTAGTCAGAGTAAAGCTCCGTTCCTACTCGGATGGTTTGGGGAAGATAAATTCCTTTTTGCCCTGATGGTATGGTACAGTCATCCCTTGGTATCTGCGGGGGTTTGGTTCCAGGGCCCCTGAGGATACCATATTCAAAGATGCTCAAATTCCTGATATAAAATGGGGTAGTATTTGCAGATAACCTCCAACAATCCTCCTGTATTTTTCAAATCATCTCTCGATTACTTAGAATACCTAATACAATGTAAATGCCATGTACATAGTTGCTATACTGTATTGGGTTTTCATTTGTATTATTTTTCATTGTTGGATTGTTATTTTTGATTGTTGTTTATTTTTTTCTGGTCCTCAGTTGGTCGAATCCAAGGATGCTGAACCTGTGGATCCAGAGGGTCGACTGTGTCTACGAAGACTGTAAGTAACCCCAGGAGCTCTTGGCTGCCAAGAAACCAGCCTGAAAAAGAGGCTGGCCTTTGAGGAGGACAGGAGAACAGAGGAAGGTAACTGAGCCAGGACCCCTGTCAAACCACATCTGATCCCTACAGTGACTCAGGTATGTGAGCCATACAAATTATCTTATTTAAACACATTTCAAGTATCTTTTCTATCATTTGCAACCAAAAAGCATTCTAAAGGATCCAATATGAAAAGCATTTAACAAGAACTTAACAGACAGTAGTTATGTTATCAACTCAAGTGTTTAAAATTTATAACGGAAATGAGGGAAATGAGTAACATGTCTGTCACTCCAAGTGAACCTGTTCTGTAGCAGCATGTAAACCCCTGGGCCCTGTTCTAGAATTTTGCCAGTAAATGATCACCGCAGAACCCCTAACCTCCACTCTACCAACCAGAATACATCCCATTTCCACATTCGAAGTAATTCAGGGCAAACTCTTTTAGTGACAGAAAGTATTGACTCCGAACCCCATCTCTCCACTGTCCCCTAGATTAATTAAGTGGAAGGAATAGGAAGCCTGCTGCTCCTCCACAGTGCCCTATGACACCAGGATGCCTTACAGAAGCCACACTGGCCCCACACGCCCTCGCTGTGTGCACAGAAGCCGGGGCCTGATGCTCCCGAGTGTTACTGAACTGAGCTGGGGTCCACGCATCTGCCGCGGTAGAACCAGATAGTCACACTGAGCTTTTGCAGTGGTAGAAAGGAAGGTGTTTGTTTACAGGGCACCATGCAAGGAGGCCCAGCAGCCTCTGCTCAGTCCTGGCCTCCCGGATGGCTTGCGGGCAAGGGCTCTCCCAGGCAGGGATGCGCCGCAGGAAAGTGGATGTTTCAGGCACGGTTGTAATCAACATGTGGAGGGAACACAGTGGTCTTTGCTGTTGGTTCAGGGGCGAAGTTTGTTTAAATTTTACGGTCAGCAAAAAAGAAATGTTAACTGGCGGGGAGGGAGGCAGTGACTCCCTCCAAGTCCCCCAGGAAGAAACTTAGAAGAAAGAATGGCCGTCAGGGTTCAGTCCTCAGCTCCCCTCATCTGAGCTCTGCCTGCAGTCGGTCTGTTTGCTGAGGGTCCTCGGCGGCGGGGGTGGGGGTGCAGGTTTCTGGACTTGAACTTCCTCGGCTATTGTTTTAGGCAACTATGACATTCTTGCTTTCAAGTTGCTCATTTCCTTCTCAGGGCCTGGAATTTCTCTTGAAGGAACTTAGAAATTTTCTTTTATTTCCATGCTTGCTCGGGGGGCCACAAGCCCCTAAAAAAGGGGGTCCCTACTCTGGCTTAAGAGCAGGAAGGTGTCAAGCCAAATCAGTTCTCCCAGGGAAGTGTGGTCTCCAGGAAGCAGAGGCTCCGGACGCGCTTCTGAGCCTTCCTTGTCTGGCCTCGGCTCCGTACATGGAAGGAAGGCCGGAGCAGTCCCAGGCTCCCTTCTTCACCCTCCATGGGCGGCCAAGTGCCTCCTGCAAAGAGGTTGAGGCGCGTTGCGGACCACAGAGCACCTGTGCCTCCACCAGGTCCCCGGGCACGTGGCTGTCCCTTCAGAGCACGAGGGTGGCGTTCCTGCAGTTTTCACAGTGGTCGAAAGGGCTCTTCCTGCCCTGGCCCTGCCACCTTGGAGGGGATTGAAGGTGGCCCCAGCTCCGTGGTGAGCTTGCCGGCTGTGATAGACGCATCACAGCAGCACACTCCGTGTGCACCCAGTTGTCACAGCATAGGTGGTGTGACTTGAAATCCAGTTCCTCAGAGTTGGGGGGAGCAAGCTGGGCTTCGGGGGGTCCAAGTGGGGAAGGCGCTTCAGCCGGCAGAGCTGAGCAGAGCTAACTGTGAAGGACGGGTTCCCGATATAAAGTCTTCCATCAACAGGCAGAAAACGTGCTTATGACTTCATCATTGTACCCAGGGCTTTGCTGCAATTCATATCTTCCTCATGGTTAATGGCGTTTTAGCCCACTGATGCCACATAATACATTTCATCAATTCTGGGGGAGGGCTCCTGCCCAGAACATCAAAGCCAATTTGTAAATATCGAGTGATGGATTTTGTCAGTAAATTCATATCAGAACAAGCCAATAGCGTTCCCACACAAATTAATGTATCTTAGCAGATGTTTAACTTTGAATATCCTGTTTTGAATATATATTACCTGATAATGTATATGCACAAAGCATTTTTTATTTCCACTCATTAAATCTCAATCAAACAAGTAATCGTCCTAAACTACAGAGGCACAGAAATCAGTTTTCCCTGCCCATCAAATAGTAGCAATTTACTGTGGTGTAAAATAAATGAACTGCTAATACAATTTTTAAAAAACAGCAATAACAAAGCTAAAGGGCCGTGCCCCTGAGGAAGGATTGCTGTGGTAGGCGGGGGCACAGAGCCAGTGACTGGGTTTGAATTCTAGCTCTGCCACTGACTGAGCGACCTCAGCCAGGTCCCTCCCTCCCTGTGCCTCTGTTTCCCTCTGCTAATGGGGATGTGTGTCATCTACTTCATAGGGTTGTGGAGGGACTTAAATGGATTAATTTGTGTGAGGCATTTAGAACCCTGCCTGGCATTATGCATCTGCTCATATCATTATACCCTAAATGACACAAGAGAAAGGTGGAAGCAGAAACAGACCTGGTGACCGACGAGGATGTAGAGGGTGACATTTTGGCCAAACATAGAAACCACAGAGTTTTAAAGGTCAAAAAATCTTAGAATTTTTATTTTACCCGCTCCCTGTTTTACAGATGTGTTATTAGTCTGTTTTCATGCTGCTGATAACGACATACCCGAGACTGGGCAATTTACAAAAGAAAAAGGTTTAATGGGCTCACAGTTCCACGTGGCTGGGGAGGCCTTGCAATCATGGCAGAGGGTGAAAGGCACGTCTCACGTGACAGCAGACAAGAGAAGAGAACGTGTGCAGGGAGTTTCCTTTATAAAACCATCAGATCTCGTGAGACTTATTCACTATCAGAAGAATAGCACGGGAAAGACCCACCCCTGTGATTCAATCATCTCCAGCCGGGTCCCTCCCACAGCACATGGGAATTATGGGAGCTACAATTCAAGGTGAGATTTGGGTGGGGACATGCCAAACTGTATCAACAGATGAGGGAACTGAGGCCTGGGACTCCAAGTTGCTTGAGTGAGCTCCACCTTTGGTCCTGCAGAGCTCACACAAAGTGGGGGCCAAGGCGTTGCTCAGAGCAGCTGAAGAGACCTTAAGCAACATCCTTGACATCTGTTGACCTATGACCTTTGGAGAGTCATAAAACATATGCACACTACTCCCACATATCTTTGATGGCATATTCCCCTTGACCCAACTTCAAAATAAATAAAAATCAATATAATTTTTTTTTTTTTTTGAGATGGAGTCTCAAACTGTCGTCCAGGCTGGAGTGCGGTGGCATGATCTTTGCTCTGCTCACTGCAAGCTCCGCCTCCCGGGTTCCCGCCATTCTCCTGCCTCAGCCTCCCGAGTAGCTGGGACTACAGGCGCCGCCACCACACCCAGCTAGTTTTTTGTATTTTTGGTAGAGATGGGGTTTCACCGTGTTAGCCAGGATGTTGTTGATCTCCTGACCTCGTGGTCCACCCAGCTCGGCCTCCCAAAGTGCTGGGATTACAAGCGTGAGCCACCGCACCCAGCCAAAAATCAATATAATTTTTTAAAAATTAAAAATTACAGTCCAGCAGCTACCTCAACAGACGCAGAGCCCCAGATACAGATACAGGGAGGCCTTGGTGGCTCCATTTCTTTGAGCGTCCTCAGACCCTCTCCCTGAATGTTTTCCATCAAGGCCCTGCATCCAGGGACACTCCAGAATTTTCCTGACTAACTAGTGGAGTGTTACTGAGGTTATTGTCATGGGAAGAAGGGCTGATGAAGGTGAATTTAGAGTGATTTTGCAGACTGAAGAGCTGCAGCTTGGGGATCTCTCACCAGGCTAGAGTTTCCTGTGTCATTGTGGTGGCCATCCTCATCACAGTGACTGTTTGAAAAGCACTTGGCCCAAGGCAGCGCTGTTGTAACTGCTCTGTAGAGAGGAGAGAGCACCAGGGTTACTTACTGGATCTCCCCACCCCTAGCCCACGCTCTCCCAGTTACCTGGCATATGCATTTTTTTTTCTATTGCTGCTGTAATAAATTACCACAAACTTAATGGCTTAAATCAACACCCATTTTTAATTCACAGTTCTCATGCGGTATGCTTTGGATATTTGCCCCTTCAAATCTCATGTTGAAATGCAACCTCCCATGTTGGAGGTTGGCCCTGATGGGAGGAACTTTGATCATGGAAGCAGATCCCTCGCGAATGGCTTAGCACCATCCCCTTGGTGATGAGTCAGTTCCCACTCTGAGTTCACAGGAAATCTGCTTGTTTAAAAGCTGGTGGCACCTCCCTCCTTTCTCTCTTGCTCTTGCTGTGGCTCCTGTCGCTTTCTGCCATGATCGTAAGCTTCCTGAAGAATCACCAGAAGCAGATGCCTGCACCATGCTTCTTGTCTAGCCCGCAGAACTATGAACCAATTAAAGTCCTTTTCTTTATAAATTACCCAGTCTCAAGTATTTCGTTATAGTGATGCAAGATTGGGCTAACACTTTGGGGTCAGAAGTCTGAGCACAGTGTGGCTCAGCTGGTTTTCTGTTCAGATTCTCACAAGGCCAAAATCAAGGTGGCAGCTGGGCTACGTCCTTCTCTGGAAGTCTCTATAATCCGTGTCCAGGGTCATTCAGGCTGTGGTGGGATTCAGTTCTGTGTGGGTATAGGACCGTTTTCTTGTGGGTGCTCAACCATGTCTGGTCCCTAGATTCTGGTCCCTAGAGACACTTGTGCTGTCTGACTTCTCACCCCTTTCAAAGCTGGCAGCAGCAAATCAAAAGTTGTGAGTCTTTTTGATCCCCCACCTTCCTCGTCTCTCCTGCTTTTCTCTTTCACTGAATCTCTCTGACTCTAGCCAGAGAAATGTCTCCGCTTTTAAGGGCCAAGTGGTCAGTTTGGGCTTGTCTGGAAAATCCAGAAATTGCATCTACAAAACGCCATTAAAGCAGTACCTAGATTAGTGTTTGGTTGGGTAACCAGTGATGGGAATCTAGGGGGACATCTTCAGAATCCTGCCAACCTTACCTGGCTGTGAACTACCTGGGAGTGAGGATCCCCTCTCCTCCAAGAAGAGAGGACGGGCCACTTGAGGTCTCAGCTCACCACAAGGTCATTGCGAGGTGGAGATCAGAACTGGTGGTAACCCCTTAGGCAACTCAGTCAGCATCCCCACCCCAGCCCCTTAGTTGTCAGCAGTCAGTCACTATCCCCAAAGTCCTCCCTCCAGGACAGGGGGCAGACATCCCCTCTGTGTCTTCATCTGTAAAGTGAGGGTACTAATTGTAGTTCACAGTCTGAGACCCCAGGTCCTTCTGAAGTTATCCAATGGTCAGTGTTTTAAAATTGTATAAAAAAATCATGCATTTAGAAGCAGTAAGCCAAAACTGCTCAATTTACCCCACGTCTGTGTGGCAGCTCTGCTAATCAAACGGGGATCAGAGGCTCCAACTTGCCCTTCGGTAGCTTTTGTATAGTTCCTGACTCATTTCTTAAAAACAAAAAGCAAGCAGATAACAACTTGAAGTAAATTCAGACTGCAGAAAAATGGCAAGAATAGAACAAAGAATTCTCACATACCCTTAACCCAGATTCCCCCAAAGTTAACATTGTATTACACTTACCAATTCCCCTCTCTGTCAATCTCTCTCCCTCTCTCCCTCAATTTTCAAGCTGCTGGTAACAAGCTGCTATAATGTAACCAGCCCTCTGAGGGTCCTGAGGGGCATGATGAGGAATGGAGTAGCACACACAAAGCTGAAGCCTGCTGACAGCCACATGAATGAGTTCGGAAGAAAATCCTTCAGCCCCACAGTCCTGCCAACAATGTGTTTTTACACTTTTTATCTTTGCAGATCTAATAAATATGTGAGAAATAATAAATTCCTTTTTTTTTTCTTTTTTTTTTTTTGAGGTGGAGTCTCGCTGTCGCCCAGGCTGGAGTGCAGTGCTGCAATCTTGGCTCATTGCAACCTCTGCCTCCCGGGTTCAAGCAATCCTCCTGCTTCAGCCTTCCAAGTAGTTGGGACTATAGGCACGCGCCACCACGCTGGGCTAATTTTTTGTAGTTTTAGTAGAGAAGGGGTTTTACCATGTTAGCCAGTATGGTCTCTATCTCCTAACTTTGTGATTCACCTGCCTTGGCCTCCCAAAGTGCTGGGATTACAGGCATGAACCACCATGCCCGGCCCAAGAAATAGTATATTTCAATTAGTTTTAATTTGTCCTCTTATTAACAGTGATGTTGAGTCCTTTTTCATATATTTAAGGAACACTTTAATATATTTTTGTGAATCATTTGTTCATGTATTTGCCCATTTTTCTTGCAGATATATGTATTAGGAATATTAGGTTTTTATTATATATGCTGCAAT
Organism: Macaca mulatta; assembly: GCF_049350105.2. Taxonomy (NCBI): domain Eukaryota; kingdom Metazoa; phylum Chordata; class Mammalia; order Primates; family Cercopithecidae; genus Macaca; species Macaca mulatta. Next base: position 79,487,986 of record NC_133423.1, read on the forward strand.
TTTTTCCCCAGATCTTCATTTTCTTCTGATATGCAAAAGTTATTTTCATTTTTATGTAGTTGAACTTATCAATCTTTTCTTTTATTTCATTTAGATTTTGAGACATAGAAAGCTTTTCCCTACATCCAGGTAATAAGTTACAGAGAAATTCATCCATGTTTTCTTCTAGCTCTTGTGTGGTTTCAGTTTTTACATTTGGACCCCTGACCTTGTTTATCTTTGTGTGTGGTATGAGGTATGGATCTAATTTTTATCTTTTTCCAAGTGGCTAACCAGTTGTCTCAGTATCATTTACTAAAAATTCCATCTCTGCCACAAGTGATTTAAGATGCCGCCTTTACCATATACTAAATTTTCATATGTAGTTTGGTCTGTTTCTGGTGTGTGTGTTCTATTCAATAGGTCTTTTTGCCTACTCGTGCAACAATATGATCGTTTCTATTATAGAGGCTTTATAGTATGTTTCATTGTCTGATAGGGCTAGCCTCCCTCATATATATCTATGTAATGTTCTGGCTATCCCTGCATATTTGTTTGCTTGTTTTAGAGACAGTGTTTTGCTATGTTGCCCAGGGTGGAGTGCAGTGGTGCAATCATAGTTCACTGCAGCCATGACCTTCTGGGCTGAAGTGATCCTCCAACCTCAGCCTCCCGAGTAGCAGTGACTATAGGTGTGCAGCACCACACCTGGCTAATTTTTATTTTTATTTTTTATTTTTTACAGAGATGGTGTATTAGTCCATTTTCATGCTGTTGATAAAGACATACCAGAGACTGGGAAGAAAAAGAGGTTTAATTGGACTTAGGGTTCTACATGGCTGGGGAGGCCTCAGAATCACGGTGGGAGGTGAAAGGCACTTCTTACATGGCAGCAGCAAGAGAAAATGAAGAAGATGCCAAAAAATAACACATGCCCTCATAAACCCATCAGATCTTGTGAGACTTAGTCACTACCATGAGAACAGTATGGGGGAAACCGCCCCCATGATTCAAATCATCTCCCACCACGTCCCTCCCACAGCACATAGGAATTATGGGAGTACAATTCAAGATGAGATTTGAGTGGGGACACAGCGCAAACCATATCAGATAGAATCTTGCTATGTTTCCCAGGCTAGACTAGAACTCTTGGCCTCAAGTAATCCTCCTACCTTGGCTTCTCCAAGGTCTGGGATTAAAGGCGTGAGCCACCACATCCACTCATGTTTATTTATGCAGATGAGCTTTAATATCAACTTGTCAGGGCTTTAAAAGTTTCTTGGGATTGTGTTAAATATATAAATTAAAATAGAGAGAATTAACATCTTCATATTGCTGAGTTGCCCTGTCCAAGAACAAGCTTAATATTTGCTCAAACCGAAGTTTGTACCTTCAAGACCTTGTTTATCTTTGTGTGTGGTATGAGGTGTGGATTTGATTTTTACGTTTTTTCAAGTAGTTAACTAGTTGTCTCGGTATTATTTACTAAAAATTCCATCTCTAAAATGGGCGGAAATTAAAAAAAGAGCATTGGGAATACCTGGTCTTTGAAACTTTGGTAGAATTATCCTATAAGACCATATGAGTCCGATGCCTTTTTTGTGTAAGAGTTCCTTGATAACTTTCTGTCTCTAATAGGATCAATTTTGGTAAACTGTATTTTTTAAGGAAATTGTCCCTTTCAACTCAGCCTGTAGGTGATCTCATGCTTATTAAACTTCTTTTGTGTCAAGTTATTTCCTAGTCGCCATTTCTTAGTTTATTTATTTATGCTTTCTACCCCCTCTTTTTTTCTAAGTCAGCTAGTAGTTTATCTATTTTGTTACTTTTTGAATGGAGGTATTGATTTATTGATTGTGAGTTACTGTATTAGTTTTCTAGGGCGCCTGTAGCAAAGTACCCCAAAATGGATGGTTCAAGCAGCTGACGTTTGTGCTCTCACAGTTCTGGAGGCCAGAAGTCAGTGTTTGGTCTCAGCTCCGTCGTACTACTTTATGCTAAAATTACCACATTGTGTTGAAAGTGCTATGTTTCTTCTTCTGTGTGATGAGTTTATTTGGCTCTTTTAGTTTTTAAAACAATTTCTTTTGGGATTTAGAAGGTTTAAATTTCTGTTCTACAGACACTTTTCAAAAGAAGACATACATGCATCCAACCCAATCATGTGAAAAAAATTTCAACATGAAATGCAAGTCAAAACTACAATGATAAACCATTTAAGGCCAGTCAAAAATGGCTATTATTAAAAAGTCAAAAAATAACAGATGCTGGCAATTTTGTATTCTAATCGTTTCACTGGGATATGTCTCAGAGTTGATGGTTTTTGGTTTATCCAGTTACTCAGTGGCCCCCTTCAGTATCGAAATTTCAGTTTCCTCATATTTCCAGAAGGCTTTCTTGAAATGTAGTAGTTTGATGTATAAGCTTTGTTCCAGCATTTTGTTTTTCTTCTTCATGGTCTTCAGTTATGTGTATTGTCTGCTTCTTCCATTTCAATTGCTTTCTCTCTGAACTTTTTTCTTCTTTCTTTAGCTTATTTTTATTTTTTAGCTACTCTCCTGCCTTTCTTCAATGCTGCTTCTTAAATTTTCGTTTCTGTCTATTATCCCTTCTGTACCTGGGAACGTATTTTTTATTCCTGAGATCATTTTGTGTTTTTCATTTTCTTTTCTGAGATCAATCAACTCTCTTTATTTTTTTCTATTTTTGTATTTCTGGTTTAAGCTCTTTAATTTCTGTTGGAAGATGATATTTTCTATCCTGAAATATTTGTTTGATGAGATCTCACTGAATTGTGAGTGTAATGTGACCGTTGTCTTCCACTTTGTGATCATTTGGGGGAGGAAGAGTTTGGTGCGTTGAGGGTTCTCGTTGTTAAAGTAGGTTTATATGGATTTCGTTTGCTCTGCCTATTCGTTTTATGGGATGGCTTACAAGACTACTAGTTAAGGGCACCTCTCTGTCAGCATAGGAAAGTGTGGTTTCTTTAAAGGGTGGCTTGTTTTGGAGGGGCACGGGCAAAGGGTTACGTGAACGTTTTTTCCTTCTCTCTTGCCCTTCAGAGCACTAAAACTTCCCACTTATGCCCTGTCTTCTAAAGAATCTTCCTTCCTTTTAGCTTCTGCCCTAGAAGTGATGCCCTTTGGAGACTGCTCACTTTGTATCTTCGCAGTAAGAGCCTCTCCTGTGGGCAGTCATCTTGGGGCAGTCTCAGACCCACCGCTAGGCGGCCTCTCCTCTCCTCCATTCCCTTTTTCCCATACCGCCCTTGCTTTCCACCATCTTGAGGCCGGGACATGGGAAATGGCTTGCTGAGATTTGGTGTTCGTTGCCCCACTCGCCAGCAGCTTACAGTTTGTGAATTCTCCATCGCCTACGTGTGCTGAGAGTTGGGCCTCATATCACCTCGTCTGCCCTTCCTGTTGTTGTCTACTGATTTTTGGAGGATTTGTTGGGAGATTCAGATGAATGCAGATGACTTCAACTCCCTAGAATTCTTTATATGTTTTTGATGAACACAAAAAGAAAAAATGTACTTGGTGTTTTGAAATTCAAAAACGTACCAGCAAAATTAAATGGATTATAATTAATTTCCACTTTTTGGAGGTCCCAGAAGGTGACTTTAGTTCTAACGTGCAATTGGATGAACAAAATATTTCAACATCTGATGTCCTCGGAGAGAAAAACAATAAAATGTGTCCTTGGTGGTGTTAATATCAGGAACCTCCAGAGTGAACTTTTCTACTCTGAATTCTCATCACTGTGGTCACAGCCACCGTGACACTAATGGGGGACATCTTAGGCCCTGAGCTAGGAGGAGTAAACATGGCCCCTTCAGAAGTCCTCCCTCTCCAGCAAGCAGCCCCCCACTCACAGCTCATTACAGCCCTCCTTGGGTGTTTGGCTGAGGGATGTTCCTACATATGGGCACGAAATTTACCCACATCCTGGCATTTGTCTCAATCAAAGAAAAGAAAACGATTGAGTCTATGGCCAAGTGCAGGAAAACACTATGTGACTTCTTTGCCTCTTTTCTTCCTTGCCTTCAATAACCATCCTCAGTAACTGGTAAATCAGACAAATGGCCCCACATGCATACTCAGAGACACACTTACACACACATGCACGCCAAGCTGGAGCCGTGCCCACAGCCTAACGAGGCCTCCCTTTGCTTCCCTCCAAGCACACGGGCTGTCAGGGGTATCTGACAGGCCTTGGTCAAAAAGGAGTGACAGGAACAGACAGCCCCACCTCCACCCCACATGCTCTGCTCCCAGCTTGAGGCTCCTGCCCAGGAGTGGGAGCCACAGAGGCCCTGCCCCACATGCGGTCAGCACCACTCAGGGTTCTGAGAATCCGCTTACCCTCCAGGGGCCTGCACAGCTCATTAGTAGCCATCCCTAACACTCATGCTTATAGAGTCCATATGGATGGACTATAACATGGAATATTATGCTCGGTAAATGTCTGGTTTCGGGAGCAACGGTGGTGATCGTGAGGTGCAGAGGTTGGGTGTGGGTCACCATGAGGCCAGCCTGCCTTCCTTTGTTCCCTGCCCACAGAGCTGGCCCCATCCTGGCTTGGGCGTGGGTTCAACCGCCCAGTGATGTCACCGAGGTCTTTCCCACTTCCTTCGAGCAGCCTCCAGGGGCAGGGTGCTGAAACAGGGAGGAATAAAACCGCAGTACGAAGATGTTTTCTCTCACCTCTGCGGTTTTTCTGTGGCCCCAAGGATTTTCTTTTGTGCAAAAACAAAAAGGAGAAAGAAAGTCTTTCATCTGCCAAGATTTTTACTTACTGCATATGAAAGGGTAGCATCTTCTATGGATTTTAAAATGCCTTAAAAATGAGTATCAAAGAGTCCGAGGCCCATTAATCTAAATTGCTTTAACACTTAGAGAAGAATAAAAGGCATTTTCTAAAATCTGCAAATGAGACTAACCTACAAAATTACGGATTCAATGCTGGGGGAAAAAACTTGAAACAAGCATCTTTAAAAGGAAAGAAATATTTCTGCAATATTTAAAAATCATGTTTTGAAATGGAGAAGAAAAAGACAGGTATGTACTTAGACCTAATGGAAGGAGACAGGGAAAAAAAATCTAGTTCAGCTAAGACTAGCCACCATCAAGTTCCATTCAGTGAAATTTCCCAAGGAGGATCAGCTCCTAGACAGGCTATTTTTACCACCTTTGCAGAAACTCTTCTACATGGATCTCAATTTCTAAGTCGTTTTTCTCCCCTGGAAAAAAAATACACAGTTTTCCAAATTTAGAGCTGAATTCTCAACTGTTACAATTGGTAGGAAAGAGGTCATCTTACTTTTCAGTCTCTACTATTTAAATTTATTATCCGGTACTTTGATAGTAAAAATAGAACGTAAGGCCTATAATATTTAATAGTCTTGATTTTGCAGCGCCGGCCAGGATGGGAAAGCCATAATAATATAATAACACCTTAAATTTACATCCTGAATATCTCTAAGGCGCTAATAGAGTTTTATCAGGCAATTTTAAAATCTGATTAATCCTGTCGTCATCTCTGACAGGTCGGTGCCTAGATGGGGTCTTGGCACGGGCCCTCTCTGCTCAGCAGTGTGAGACCGAGTTCTAGAGACCACATCTCCAGCACCCACAGCTTCCCCCAGGTTCCTTCCCCATCCCTACTGAGCTGCTTTGATTCTGCTGGAGGAACAAGCTCTCTTCTAGAGGTCTAGAGGTCATGTTTGACTTTTTCCCAATTTTCCCATATTATAGAAGAAATACAAGCTAATGCCGAAAAACTAGAATATTCAGGCAAACAAGCTGTTGGGGGAAATGACCCAAAACACTACAATCAAGAGGCCACTATTATCATTTTGGCACACATACATCCAACCAAGCTGCTTCCCTGAACACAGACATAAAAATAGGATTCTACTATATTTGTTTATGTAAAACATAAATATAAGATATATGTACTTAAACATACATATCACACACGCACACCCCTTTAACAACATATACACATCAACATCTGTTAATGGCTTCAGAGAGTTTTGTTTTTTGCAAACACCAAACCTCTTTAGCTAAACAATTATTTCCAAGTATTTACCAATATCAACGGTCTTACCAATGAAATATATATATAATTTATAATCTTCTAAAGTTATTTTCTTTTAAATTTTTAAATTAAATTTTACTTTCAATTCGCTTGAATTTTTTCTCTAAATTTTTTTTAAATTAAAAAGAATTTCCTTTAAAATTTTTTAAATTTAAAAGAATTTTCTTTAAAATTTTTAAAATTTAAAAAAATTTTTCTTGGAAATTTTTTTCTGTTTCTGTTTTATCTCCTTCCTCCCTATTTGATCTCCCCCTAGACTTTCAATATAACCAAAGTCATTGGCTTGATTTCTCTCTTTTCACATACTTCTCTATGCGTAGAGAAACACATATACATGTAAGAAGTAAAGTCTGTGTTTCAAGAAAGTTAGTAATTGAATTAGACAGGTGTGTTTAGCCAAAAACAACAGAAAGCCTAATGAACTGCTGGTTAAAGAGGAATTTATTTTTATCATCAACAAGAAGATTGGAAACAGGAAGCTTGGGTGTGGGTTCAGCTGCTCAGGGGTGTCACCGAGGCCTTCAGCTGGCTCCATCTCTGGGCTCTGCTGTCCTTGGGCTCTTTTCATTTTCATGTTTGTTGCCTCGTGTTCACAAGGTGGCTGCCCCAGACACACGCAAGGTTGGAGCATGAGAGGAGGAAGCTGTCTCTTAGGAGGAAACCAAACATTCCCATCACAGACTTTCCTTTCATCCCATTGGCCAGAGCTGGGTCACATGGCCCTTCCGCACTGCAAGAGTACCTGAAAATGCAAGAATTCACATTGGCTGCCTTCAGTGAGCAAAGTGGCCTCCCACGGCGAATAGGAGCAGAAATGGCTGTGGTGTTTGGTAACCACACTTTCTGTAAGAATAATATACTAATGTCCAGAATAAAAGAGCAGTGATTCCTTCTGTGGGGATGATGTTAGCCTAGGGACCAAAAAGGTTCCCTTCCCTGCTCCAGGGTCCAGAGAGACTGTGGGACTGACTGACTTCCTCAGACCCTCTTCAGGTCTCTGGACAGTCCAAAGTCATTTTTGCACAAAATCTGTGGGACTTGGAATTAAATTTGGCCAAGGTGGAAACACATCTTACCTCTGATGTGGTCATTTGCTTCTGGGGTGTCTTGTCACCCATGTCCTTTGGTCTTTCTGCAGTTGAGACTTCTATATCACACAGGTGAAATTTAACCAAATGTCAAATGAAAAATTGGGGCCTTTCACTCGTGGGAGCACCTTGCAGAATCCCTCCCACCGCTTGTCGTAGGCGGGCATGCAGTTGACACCACCATACAGAGCCGCACTCTTAGAGTTTGGCCACACTTTGCTTTTTTCATACACCATGGGTTTCTGCAGATCACGTGTCTCTGGACATACCCTCATGTGAGTGAATCTGGGTCACCTTCTCAGGACATGGGTGGTGGTCATCCTGACTTCCTGGTCAGGCCTCTGCTTTTCATAAAAGACCCCACCTCTACACAGAACTGAAACTCTCTTCAAAGATGGTGGTTCCAATGACTTTGTGATTGACAAATCTTTCACCTTTCCTTGTGTTACTATGCGCCCCTATAATTCTGTGTTATATTTAATGCTACTGTTTTGTGAGGGAGAATTATATGATGAATTGAAATCATTATAATTGTCAAGCATAAAACTGACAATATCGGAAACACAAATAAGACACCTGTCTCTGGACTGTGTTGAAAATTTTGAAAACCAACAACAACAACAACAACTTTGCTACAAGGAAAGCTCTTTTTGGTAAAAATAGTTATCACTTACAATATTGTTTTATTTTCATGAAATTCTGGTTTATGCAGGAAATCCACACCTACAGAACTCATGCCCAGGTGTGATTCAGCCACTAAGAGGGCTCACAGTTCCCTTTGATTACTTAGTTTATATCTTTTTTATTTGATTGAAAGTTGCTTCCCACAAAGAAAGAAATGTGCATGCAGTGACCAAAAGGATCAACCCAGTTACCTGATCCTTCCCATTAAGAGTTTCCTTGTTTTAGGTTGTGTTGTTAGACTGTCCATTAGTGGCAATGGTTCTGGGCATCCTCTCTGGACTTGGGCTTATATTTCAGGCACATGGCTGCTTGAGTGAGCTGTTTATGTTCAGTGTTAAGGAAGTTTGTGAAGAGGTGTTTTTCCCCCCTAGCCTTCTGATACAATCATCGACACAGAAACCCAATGCCATTTTTAGGAGAAAGTTGGAGTAAAGTAAACACTCAAAGTGGTTTCGGGAAGGTGAGTGCTCTGTCTCCCCCAGGAAGCTTCTCCCACTTCTCTCACACCGGAGTCCAGCAGACCCACCGCCTACCTTGGGACATGTGTACAAAAGACTGATGAGGTTGCTACTTAGAGGATGTTACTTTTGGTGGTGATTATAAACAGCATGGCAATTCATTTAGAAGCAAATTTATGGAACAAAGCATCATCCTAACTATTGTCTACAAATATTTTTTTTTCTTTTTTTTTCTTTTTTTTTTTTTTTGAGATGGAGTCTCGCTCTGCCGCCAGGGCTGGAGTGCAGTGGCTGGATCTCAGCTCACTGCAAGCTCCGCCTCCCAGGTTTACGCCATTCTCCTGCCTCAGCCTCCCGAGTAGCTGGGACTACAGGCGCCTGCCACCTCGCCCGGCTATTTTTTGTATTTTTTAGTAGAGATGGGGTTTCACTGTGTTAGCCAGGCTGGTCTTGATTTTACCTAGCAGCGGCAGTAGGATAGACTTCACCACTATTAGATCCTGTGGTCTCAGATGCATGCCTCTCGGATGGAGGTGTCTTGGTGGCAGAGTTGGGAACACTGGCTGTCGTTTCTGATTATTGTTAACGATCTTTAACAGCAAGAAGCTCTGCTATTGAGTTTCTCTCCGATGAGACTGTCATCTAGACCTGATGGCCCTTGAGGTCTCCATTTTTCCAGTCGTTACTCCAAGACAAGTAGATTCTCTTCACTAGTTGTTCTCCCTATGCCAGCACTCTTGCCCTCTTCTCTTTGTCCTTCTTCTCAGGCTCAAAGCAGACACCTGCACTCTCACAATATGAGAGCTGCTTCCTCCCTGAGCAAGACGTGGGCTGGTGCCAGCTCTGAGGCCACAAGCAACAACTGAGAGGAGGCAGGGGATGGGAACAAACAGAGACAATGACAGAAAACCTGGCTTTAGAATGGAGCAAGTGACCTGACCAGAGAGCAAACACGTGCCGCAGGAGGTTTCAGTGAGTGTCTAGTTCAGTAACTTTCTCATTCTAAAAGAAGGTGCTTAGCTCAGCGCCCACTTTAAGGTAAAAGTTGTTGAAATGCAAAAGTTGGAGAAAGGGATTCCTGTAGAGTGGCATTGCTGGCACTGGGGGAGAAGGGAGGTGCTTTCCTCACTCAGACCTAATGAGAGGTTTCACAATGCCCATGTGTTCTTATTATTCAACTCCTACTTATGAGTGAGAACATGTGGTGTTTGGTTTTCTTTTTTTTTTTTTTTTTTTTTTTTTTTGAGACGGAGTCTCGCTCTGTCACCCAGGCTGGAGTGCAGTGGCCGGATCTCAGCTCACTGCAAGCTCCGCCTCCCGGGTTCACGCCATTCTCCTGCCTCAGCCTCCCGAGTAGCTGGGACTACAGGCGCCTGCCACCTCGCCCGGCTAAGTTTTTTTTTGTATTTTTAGTAGAGACGGGGTTTCACTGTGTTACCCAGGATGGTCTCGATCTCCTGAGCTCGTGATCCGCCCGTCTCGGCCTCCCAAAGTGCTGGGATTACAGGCTTGAGCCACCGCGCCCAGCCGGTTTTCTGTTCTTGTGTTAGTTTGCTGAGAATGATGGTTTTCAGCTTCATCCACGTCCCTGCAAAGGACATGAACTCATCCTTTTTTATGGCTGCATAGTATTCCATTGTATATATATGCCACATTTTCTTGATCCAGTCTATCATTGATGGACATTTGGGTTGATTCCAAGTCTTTGCTATGTGAATAGTGCCACAATAAACATACGTGTGCATGTGTCTTTATCGTAGTAGAATGATTTATAATCCTTTGGGTATATGCCCAGTAATGGGATGGCTGAGTCAAATGGTACTTCCAGTTCTAGATCCTTGAGGAATTGCCACACTGTCTTCCACAATGGTTGAACTAATTCATACTCCCACCCACAGTGTAAAAGCGTTCCTATTTCTCCACATCCGGCAGAGGGAGTTTTTCAAGAGGAGAGATGGAAAACAGTCAAGTTTCTTAGAATAGATGGCTCTTACAAGTTCTGGCTATAGACGTGAACAAATGCCCATCACTACATAAAGAAACATGAAAGCAACAACGACATATTATTTTTCATCACATTAGCAAATATTCCAAAACCAGTAGTATTCAAAGCTGGTGGGTGCAAGGAGAGATGGGCACCCTGATGTACAAGTGAGGGTTTCAATTACTTGAAACTTTCTGAAAAGCAGCTTGGCAATAGATAATGCAAGTCTTACAAATAATAAAACCATTTTGCACAGTAATTACTGTAATTACAGTTGTAGGACTCTATCCAAAGGAAATAAGAAATGAATATAAAGATCATCCTTGCATGTATAGAAAGGAAATTTTTAACATCCCAAATGTCTAACATTAGTGTGAGAAAGTTTATTAATTTCTGCTATTTCTGTTGAGCATTTATAGGAATTAAAAATTTGTTTATGAAGCTCTTTTAAAGCCTAAAATGTATCAAATGAAACAAAGTGGAATTCTAACAGCATGTAGAAAAAAGACTAGAAGAAAAGATAGCAAAGTGTCAATGATGGATCTTTCTGGATCAGGGATTATGGGGAACTGTTCTTCTTTACACTTTAATTTCCCACAATAGACATATATCACTCTTCTCATTAAATGAAGAAGAAAAAATATGAGCAATAAAGGCCTGGTAACTGGTAACTGAATGAAAGGCCCGGTGACTGGTGAAAGGCCTGGTGACTGGTAGCTGAATGAAAGGCCTGGTGACTGGTGAAAGGCTTGGTGACTGGTAGCTGGATACTGGTGCTGGTGGGGGCTGTAGCCCAGCACGCAGGTGGCCATCCTGGGCCTGGTCTTGCCTGGCAGGGATGCTCAGCTCTGAGCTGTGTGGGTGCTGGCAGAACACTGTCTCAGCAGACACAGGGGTCTAGGCTGCAGGCAGCTGCCCCCAGGTTTAAGGCATGTCCCCTGCTAAATGCTCAGGGCTGTTACTACTCTTCGGAATAGTTCTTCAGGGCAGTGCTTCTCAGACTGGAATGCGCAGACCTATCACCGGGGGTCTTGTTAAAATGCAGACTCTGATTCAGAAAGTCTTGGGTAGAGCCTGAGGTTCTGCCTCCCTGTCACCTTCTAGCGTACAGAGATGATCCAACTGAGGATCACGCTGTGAGTGCTCATGAGCGGCACAGCTCTAGAGCAGTTTCTCAAACTTCAATCACACACAAGGATCCCCTGGATCATTTATTAGACACAGCTTTCCGGACCCTGCCCACAGAGATCCTGACCCCATAGGTCTGGGTGGGGCTTGATCACCTGTATGCGCCCAGCTCCCCGGTGATGCTGATGCTGCCTGTCTGCGGACCACACTTTGGGTAGTGCCCCATTGCACTCACATCTCTAGCACCTTGTTCCTCAAAGAGCGGTCCCAGACCCGGCGGTGTCAGCATCACCTGGCAGCCTGCCGAAAATGTAAATGCTCAGTCTCCACTCAGACCTATGGAATCGGAGTCTGCAGGTTAATGAGATCCCTGGGTGACTTCAGGTACGTTAGAGTTTGGGACACTCTAGTCTACAACAGACTCCCCAAGAGCTGATTGAGAGCATTTTCCGGGTGATCAATGGGTGTCCTGACTCTCCCAATCCTCGATCACTGGGTGAGTGAGCACTTCTCCTGAGCCAGCTGAGCTGCTTCCTCACTCTCCCTATCACGGTCACCATCAGGGTCATGTGGCTGATTACCTGCTGGCAAGGGACAACTTCTGCTCTCAGTTTATTTCCTTGGGTGGTGCTGACTATGTCGTTCAGGAGAAAAGCATCTCAGTGGCCAGGGAGCAAACTTGGAATTCTCACATCAGTTCCGTAAACCAGAACTCCTTGCCTAGACAAGTGGAGGTGACCAGGGGAAACTCTTTTTTGGGTAAGAAATGTGGGCTTGCTTAAGGTTCCTTCTTGTAGGACTTTGGGAATAGGAGCAGGGGAAGGAAGTCTATGTTCTAGATCACCTCAAAGCAATGCTGTGCTCTGAAGAATTGACTGTCCTTTCACTGGAATGAATTTACTTAAAAATACCCTATTCTTATTTCTTCTTAATACACTACAGCTTTAGGAGAACATTTTTCTTTTCCCAAGATGATAGAGTATTGGAAAAGAAAGAAAAAGTGCTCTGTTTATGGAAGACGTATTTATTTGCTAAGGTACTTTCCTTAGCCCTGGGCAGAATGAAATGTACATTCTAGATTTTCTCTTTGCTTGAATTTAAATGCAGTGTATGTTGTCATATTTCCTGCTAGTTGAAGGTGCGGGGTTTTTTAAAAATCTGACAGGAGGATGGGGAGGGATGCTATTCACTAGTGGCTATTTGAAATATAGTGATTCCCTAGAAAGGAAGAAAAAAAACCCACCCCAAAGTTATTTTTGAGCAGTGAATATTTTTTACTTTGCTAAGAAATTACTGCAAGGGCCAGGTGCAGTGGCTCATGCCTGTAATCCCAGCACTTTGGGAGGCCAAGGTGGGCAGATCACGAGGTCAGGAGTTCGAGTCCAGCCTGGCCAACATGGTGAAACCCCCATCTCTACTAAAAATACAAAAAATTAGTTGGGTATGGTGGTGGGCTAATAGTAGTGGGCTAATAGTAGTAGTCCCAGCTACTCGGGAGGCAGGAGAATGGCTTGAACCCAGGAGGCAGAGGTTGCAGTGAGCGGAGATCGTGCCCCTGCACTCCCAGCCTGGGCAACAGTGCCGGACTCCATCTCAAAAAATAAAAAAGAAATTACTGCAATTTGACACACAAAATCTAAGGCGTAGATAAGCATGATCCTGAAAAATTATCTTTTGTTGGCTTGATAGTAACAAACAGAAAAAAAAATCATGTCAGTGCTATAGGCATTTTCCCATGCTTCATGAGAATTCTGCCTGTACAGCGGAAAACCATCCAACACTCTCTACGTTATTATAACAGGAAAAATGGGGCCAACTGCTGAAAATGAGGGGGGTGGCCACTCTGCCCACTGGGCAAGGCAAATCATGATTGTCACTTACTGCAAGAAAATCATTTCAAATCATTTTAAGATGCATTACACATTCTGACATACTTAAAATTCTGCCTCTTTATAAACGGTTTAGATTTACCCAAAAGAGTGGTCTTTTTCTGTTTTTGTTTTTGAGACGAATCCATCTGTCTTTAAGTCATATTTAACAAGTTTGAAGAACCAAATTTTTTCTTGAAATTGTCATTTACCAATAGAAGTACTAGATACAAATGTTGGAATATAACGTCAGCCTTTGACAACGTTTCCATGCAAATGAACTCTTTCAGGGTCACTGTGTAATCTGTCATTCTCCAAAGGGCCACCATCACAGTCATTGGCCTCATAGTCTCCAACCTCAGCGGAAATGAATGATGAAGAGAAGTCTCTGGGCATGGTCAATATATTTCTTGGATATGAAGGTGAAATATACAATATTCCAGTTTAGCTTTTGAGAACTTTTTTGGAGTATGAGTATGTGTGTGTAGGGAGAAAAGAGGAGGTAAATTTTGCTTAGTTTTGCCAGGATCATGAAAATAAGTTACCCACAGTACCTGTTGGAACTTTGATTAATTGGAAAGCGAGTCACAAATGGGCATTTTCCAGGGACACAGGCCCAGAAGGCTGACTGCTCAGTCCTAGGTGAGCTCCGCGAATAGTGCTCTAAACTCCTCATGGCACTGAGGCATGAGAACGAGGACATCTCACACACTTGTCTTTCCTTTATTACATCACCAGTAGTGTTCCTCCTGGAGATTACCGTATCTGAGAAAACCTGAAACCTTTTCGATCGCATGACAGGTGTAATCAGCAAATGTTCCTACCTGGAGAAGCTGGCTTCGGAAAGTTGCTGGCTCACTGTGGTAAAGACTGATTCAGGGTCTGCATTGACCCTGCAGTTCAGTGGTGGGGTTGTTGGTGGGGTTTTGCTTAGTTTGTTTTTTTTGAGATAGAAAGGAATAAAAATATTCCATTAGTCTTTTGTAACTTGGGAAGAGTACACAAAATAAAATAAGATTAAATGAATTTCATATTTATATGATGATCAGTTAAGAGTGACAGAGAAGAGTCTTGAGGCCATGGGAGGTAGAAATAAAGAGAGAAGGGCAAGGAGGAAGCATGAGCCTAGCGACAGGGGGCCTCAGATGCAGACTGAGAAGGATGGAGACAGACATACATATATGAGACTGTCAGAAATTATTGCTTAGAAAAGCAAACAAAAACCGGTTCAATTTAAGCCTAATGCTCAAAAGCACAGCAGTGTGAGACTCTTCTCTCTCCATCTTTGGAAGGAAGCAGTGATTGGAACTGGGTGTGTGGGGAACTGCAGCATCCCTGATGTGTGGGGAGCTGCAGTATCCCTGGCAAAGCCCTTCCCGAGGCCCTGTGTCTTGTTGCAACACTTGTAAACTGCTGCCCTCTCTCGGAGCCCTCCACCCCTCTGAATCAAGTGAGGGACTGTGTCAGCTGCAGGGTGGTTGGTGCCAGAATGTGTAAGGCACTGAATTTTGGACAAATGATCAAAAGACCGTTTTTAATGGCTGTTAATAAAAAGTTACAATGCTCAGATGTTAACACAGGACTACTGTCAAAAGACAACTTACAATAAATTTAAACATCTTAATTGGCTTTTTTGTGTGATTCTAGAATTGGGAAACACCTTGTTCTATAAGATAGAAAATGTTCCAAAGAGCTGAGCAGAGAAGCTTGGTTTTCTAGACAGTGCTGAGGAACGCAGAAACAGGGAACAGACAGTGGATCGGCCATTTCAAACTTACTTTTCTTGTGAAGGTTCAGGCAGAGGGGATATCCTTATGCCACTAAAACTGGCCTGTTCGGGGATTTGACTATCACCTCTCTCTGTAATTTCTTGGCACACTAAAGATCTTAGTTTCCACTTGGTGGTGTTGAATTCACAGGAGTGACTTCATTTGGTCTGGTCTGCTGGGCCTGGTGCAGGAGCTTAGTCCAAACTAATGACCTTCCATAATTGTATCTAACACAACTAACTACGATGTAAGGAAAATTGTCTAGGTAGAGGAAGATCTTTTCTTCTTTTGGTGGCCTCTGCGTTGTTTTAAGAATGGATCCAGAGGCCCCAGGCTCTGTACACAGATTAAGAAGCCACACATTTCCAACCTCTCCTAGAACTCAAATGAAGACGTTTCAGCATGGATTCCCTGAAAAGAAGGACTAGACACCTCATCTTGGTAGCTCATCTCTGCACACAGCATTTCTAGATCCTGGAAAACATTTCCAGCATCAGGGTTTGTTTGGGGATGGGATCTGAGGGTCACCTGGAAGACAGGAGTCCCCTGTGTTCCCCAGGGCAACGTCCCTCTAGTCCTGCCTGTCGGCCAGCCCAAGTGACTAGCCCGCTCCCCCATGTTTAACATGGAACCTGCCTTTCTCATTTCACAATGCCCCCTCCCCTACTGAGGTCCAGAATATTCTCATTGAGCTGTTCCTTTACCATAGGACCTGAGCTGTCAGTGACTGGTGGCAAAAATCTCTGAGGACAGGCTTTGTGAGGGAGCCAGAGGGCAGGCAGGAGGCCCCCACGTGGCAAGTCTACTCTTCCCATTTCACCTGCTTCCCCTCTCTCGGGCGACTTTGCACTTTGGCCCTGCCCTCACCACAGCAGGGACAGCAGGTCTGTGTTTCCACCAGGACCACAAGCAATCAGAATGGCTTGCCTCGTGGGTCAGTCCTCTGGTCTCTCTTCCTGCCACTGAGACTCTAAGACCTGCCCACTCTAAACCTGTAGTTTAAAAAGGACATGGAGCTGCAGAGTTGGAAATGGCTAATCAACTAGGTGCGGTGGCTCATGCCTGTAATCCCAGCACCTTGGGAGACTGAGATGGGAGGATGGCTTGAGTCCAGGAGTTTGATACCAGTCTGGGTCTCAAATAATGAGACCCTATCGCTACAAAAAAATTAAAACTTAGCCGAGCATGGTAGCTCACATGTGTAGTCCCAGCCACTCAGGAGCTTGAGGTGGGAGGATCACTGGAACCCAGGAAGTCTAGGCCTCAGTGAGCCATGATTGTACCACTGATTCCAGCCTGGGCGACAGAGCAATCTGTCTCATAAATAAATAAATAAATAAATAAATAAATAAATAAATAAATAGAAATGACTGATCAGAAGCAGTGGCTCTCTATGCTTGAGTGAGCCAGGTGGTACAGGAGTGGGTGAGAAGAGGCAGTGAGCAGCCCAGGAGCCCTGAGGGTGACCCAGGAAGAAGGAAGAGCAGGGGAGGTGGCCCTAGAGCGCTTTTGCAGCTCCTGCCAGAGACACAGCTGCAAGGTTGGATTTTGAGAAGCACATTTACTTCTGTGATTGCCTCCCACCAGCTGGTTGGCGACACCACTCCCCTCTCAGTGTCTTTACCCAATAATCTGTAAAATGGGGACAATGATCCAGCCATGTAGCCAACTTACCAAGCCACCAAGGGTCACACAGTGCTTTAAAATCGCCATGGGCAATGTTCAAAGTACCAGCCAGGGTGTTTCTCTAGTGGTGAGAGCTTCGAAAGAGCAAGAAAGCTTTGGGAATGAAATGTGATGTTTCCTATTGGACGGAGGGATGTTTTAGGTGACAGTGCAAACGACAGGAGGGTTGGCAGGGAGAGCAGGGACTTGGCTGGGGAAGACCAGGCGGAGCTGGACACCTGCCGAGCTGAGTCTGTCTCTCTGCATTTATTTTCTGATTTGCATTCTAATGGTAGCCCAGAGGGTCAGATTAATCAAAGTGGGAAGCATTTCTCTTTCAATTGCAATTACAACCATTATTTATGTTATTGAAATTAATCAATCACTATTGACTGCCTTTACTATTTTTATATCACTTTAAGGAATGGGACAAACAAACGCCCCACCCCTTCCCTGGTAGGCAGCCCCAAACCGGGAGGCACAAAAATCCTCTCCATGGAGTGGAAAAAGTAAGGAGGGTGGTGTGGTCGATATGAAATTGTTAACATGCAATTTCTGTGTAAAGCAACGTGCTGTTTGCATTCTTATGATTTCTTGGCAAAAAGCTGGCACTCCTTAATAGACCTGTGTCTCATCCACAAGTCACCCACGTCAGCGCCACATTTTGGGGTGTCTTAAAGGACGCTTATTGGTATGGCATAGTGATTCTGCTTATCGGGGGTGTGAGAACTGGGGGCTAGACCACTGTTTGGAATCCGACCACATGGTTGTCTGTACATAAATTGAAAAAAGCATTCACGCTTTTTCATTGCTAGTTTTAATGTATAGCATTTTTCCTTAGCACAACAGAAAATGCATGAGCTTAACAATGTGGTTAAAATCATATCCACATTTTGAGTAAGACAACGATTAAGTCTATGATAGGGAGTTCTGAATACCTTCCAACGTAGAAGACTTTCTAAACGTATATCTACTTCTAGCATCTCCTTTCATCCTCATTACTCTGAGAGCTGAGCCAGGCAGTTGTTAGGAAGCTGCATGACATAGTAAAAAGAGCAAGGGTTAGCATCAAAAAGATCTGCCTTTGAAGGTTAGGTTTGCCGTTGTCCAGGCTGCAGGGAAGAGTGGCATTTGAGTCTACTTTGTAATTGGAGTGAGGGAGATAGAGAAGTAGGGTGACCAACTTGTCCCAATGCCTGGGGGCCTTCCTGGTTTTAGCACTAGAATTTCCCCATCCAGGCAATACCCTCAGGCCAGGGGAAGCCAGGGTTGCTGGTTACCCTGTCAGGGGTAGTGGGTGGTGGGGATTGGATTCCGGAAAACTCACTGAACAAACGTGTGGGCCATGATCATCCCCAGCCTTTCAGGGAGGAGAGAGCTTGGGTGGTAGCCACAGGGTGACAAGAGGTGCTAGAGAGGTGGGGGACAGATTGTGAAGGGCTCTGAAAGGAGGGCCAGGCCTGCACTAAAATCTATCAAGAGGGTGGATCTCATATTGGGTTTTTTACCACACACACACCAAAAAACAAAACAAAGAACAAAAAAAACCAAGGGCGTGAGGCAGCTTTTGGAGGTGATGGCTCTGTTGATATGGTTTAGATGTTTGCGCCTCCAAATCTCATGTTGAAATGCGACCCTGAGCCTGGCGCGGTGGCTCACATCTGTAATCCCAGCACTTTGGGAGGCCAAGACCAGGCAGATCACCTGAGGTCAAGAGTTCGAGACCAGCCTGGCCAACATGGCAAAACCCCATCTCTACTAAAAATACAAAAATTAGCCGGGCGTGGTGGCATGCACCTGTAATCCCAGCTACTCGGGAGGCTGAGGCAAGAGAATTGCTTGAACCCAGGAGGCAGAAGTTGCAGTGAGCCAAGACTGCACCACTATACTCCAGCCTGGGTGACAGATCGAGACTTCATTTCAAAAAAAAAAAAAAGAAAAGAAATGCAACCCCGAATGTTGGAGGTGGGCCTGGTGAGAAGTGTTTGGTTCGTGGGCACAGACCCCTCGTGAATGGCTTGGTGCTGTCCTTGCGGTGGTGAGTGAGTTCTCACTCTATGAGTTCACGTGCAATCTGGTTGTTTAAAAGTGTGGTACCTCCCCCCCCACTCTCACCCAAACCCTAACCATGTGACACACCTGCTCCCCCTTTGCCTTCTGTCGTGATTGGAAGCTTCCTGAGGCCTCACCAGAAGCAGATGCTGGCACTATGCCTCTTGTACAGACTGCAGAACCATGAGCCAATTAAACCTCTTTTCTTTATATATTACTCAGTCTTGGGCATTTCTTTATAACGATGCAAGATCAGCCCAATATATCTGTTTTTACCTTGATTGTGATGATGGTTTCATGGGTTCATATTCATCAAATGGTGTAATTAAATATGTACAGGAAGGTCTTTTTTTGGTTTTTTGGGTTTGTTTGTTTGTTTTGTTTTTTTTTTTTGTATGTCTAAATGAAAGGAAAGAAGGGAGAGACAGAGAGGAAAAGAGAAAAAGAGAAAGAAAGAAATAGGGAGGGAGGGAGGAAGGAGAAAGGAAGGAAAGATTGATGTTCCCTCTCCCTGGGGACACCCTGCTCACAAGCAAGGCTCCACAGAGGGCAGAGCAAAGCCTGAGCGTGGTCAGACCAGCCCCACACTCCCTTGGCGTGGGCCAGTAGAGCCCAGTTGCTGTTTAAATGGACTTGACAGGCCTTTTGTTTGTTGCCTCCAAAGTATCCTAACAGAAAGAAATAATATTTATTCCCCACTGAACGTGCGGGAGCTTCATTTAAGGTGCTGCCCTCCACCCACCTGAACCACAGCCCCAGCCTGGACTCCCTGTGTGTCCTCCATGTGCGCCACGTCCACACTGCCTGCTGCTCCCCTTCCCAATCCCATCTCCCACCTTCCGTGGAAGTGCAGGCCCGGCCCTTCTAGAAGAAACAAAGAAACACTGCAAGGGAAGGATGGGGGACACTCAGTGGTCCCCTGGCTTTGGAGACTGAGGGAGAGGGATACACAGACCACCGGCCTCCATGGTTTCCAGTTCCTCCCTGACCACAGAGATGTGCTTTGTAGCCTCCTGCAGCGAGTCAGGTCTGGACCCCAGGCCCTTTCCTTCAGGCCTCCTGGGGCTGTCTCTGCAGGAAATCCATACAGAGGGAAGACAGAAGGAGGCAGAGGCTGGATTGGAACAGGTGAGGGAGTGGTCCCCCTTCCAATGACCTCAACCCCCGACTCAGGTCAGGCGTCATCCAGGCATGTTTTATAAAAGCTCAGAGGCAAACTCTTTCTCAAGTGCTGCGTGGGGCCCTTCAAGGTTTCAAAGTGTTCACCTGGATCCCCAAGGTTGGACGCTCTCACCAGGAGGAAGACGAGCTCATTGGAGCATAGTGGGTGTCTCATCTTGATGTACTGACTTTTCCCATAGCTCAGAATCGTTCCTTCCACTTCCTGTAGTTTTCTCCAGAGCTCTCTCACCAGCCCCAGGCCCCAGATCTTGCAGCTGATTAAAGTCTAGTTCCAGAGGCCACTGTGCCCAGTCTGTGCAGCTGGACTAAGTGTGTGGGGTGTTGCCTTGTTCTGCCTCCAACAGGAGAGGTGACTGGACCACTCTAGAAAACCACCTCCCATGACCAGAAATCTTTGCAGATAAAGGCCAAGACTCAGGTTAGGGCTCACTTCACCTAACAGCCTCTCCCTCAGCCCCAGACCACATAAGGACTGACTGAGCTGTACATGCCACGGTCATATTTCTCCGTATGTTTAAATCATGTGTTTAAGTGCCTGTTTACCCCTCTCCTGCCAAGTCATAATCCAGGAGATTTCAAGAACCAATCGCAAACCTAGCACAGTGGCTGCAATTGAGTACATTCTCAATGTGTTGAGTTGAGCTGAGGAATTCGTAGAAATCAATTACCGTGTCCATGAACGTTAAGCCCGACTGTCATCTACCCATTTGGTTCCCCAGCTTTCTTCCAATTAAGAAAACGAATGATCCACTGAAGATTGAATGAATGGTAAGATCGATAATAGTCTTGTGAAGCAATTTATCCCTTATCCATCCATATACGCCCAGACACCATGGGCATTTCAACATCTTAGTCTCAGGCCCAGTTTGTTAACTTTACAGATAAAAAGATTTCTTGGCTCTCAAATCCTATTTGACTTTTAAAGCCCCTACTAGGATTTGAAGCAGAGCAAAATACATTTTCTGCTTATTCCTGGAACGTGTTATGTTTTGCTGTTCAGCCAAGAGAAGAGCTTCCTTGGGATTGTTGATGATCTAAGGCTGACACCTGGAAGAATTTCTCAGCTTCCCCTTCAGAACAAAGGAGTGAGAACCAAAACCTCTGAGCTGGATAAACCCACTTCCCATCTCTGCATTCGCCCCGCTTTAAAACGCCACAGTTCACAGAATGGCATTGTCTAAAGTCTCTGAAATCTAGTGCCTCTCCCATCACAACTGCAAGCAATTCTGCCCTGATTGCTGTAACCTAGATGGCCGTGCGTTTTGCTGTACAGGGAGAAACTAATGAGATGGAGAGCTTCCTCGGATGGGAACCTGCTGGCCCACTGCCTAATGCACCATGCCAGGGACCTCTGGGAGCCCACCTCCCAGATTGCCAATGTGCCCGGTTGCAGCGGAACGTGCTGATGTGTCTACTGATTGCAGTAGGATGTAAGTGGCCTGTAAAATAGAACAGCAGGTGAAAGGAGAGCCTACCAAGAAGCGACTAAACGTTCCTCCCAGCACACTAGACATTCGTCTTATCCCTGGACTGGCCTCTTCTTGATCACAGGGCATTTATCTACCCAGAGCGTCCATTAGGAACACACAGCTATGGAAATGGGAGGGGAAAACCACAGTCACTGGTCTGGTGTGCAGCGGCTTTCTGTTCACAAAGTTTCAGGCCTGGAAATCTGTGTCAGGGAGCAGAGCCTTATGTTTTATTATTTGTAATGGTGAGTCCAGCAGCAGCTGGTCAGCGCTGCTGCTAGTGTTCTAAGGTGAGTGCAGGTTGGTGGGGAGTGCTGGGTTCAGGCTCCTCACTGAACTTGTTCGTTTAAGTCAAAAGGGGAGAGGATAAAATAGACGGGAAATAAGACACTGATGATTTGTTTCCCTGTGAGATCCAAGGAAAAGTAGAGGAACAAGAGCTCAGACAGAACACCATGAGGTCTCCAGAAAGGACTCGAAGCTTTCAGAAGCAAACACCCAGCTGGCCCTTCTATGCACCCTGTTGGCTTCCCTGACAGAGGCAGGCAGGATGCCAGCCTTGACAGAGGGTCGTCCCTGTGATAAATGACTCAGTCACAGCCGCTTTCCTTCCCGCCTGATTCGGCATGCTTTCTCATCCAGTCTGGCTCTCCGTTGGGATCATCATGAGCTGACTGCATTAAATAGAACAAACAGGAAAAAAGAAACGTTCTGCTTTGCCCCGAATCACTAACTCTTTCCTAAGGAAGAGCCACCAACACCACTTTCTGCATTCTGTTTGCTAATATCCCAAGGGACTCATGTGACTGGCAAGCCTAACACCTGTCTTTCCCACGTTTCTGTCTACTGCGTTATGAGGCAAATCGAATGCTGGAGAGAGTAAGCGTTAGAGAATCTGTGGCCAGGTTCTATCTGCAAGAACTGTCACTTTGACCTGGCAATAGATTCCACTTGGTATGTGGGCTTCATTGACTTTCCCCAAATCACAGTGTCTCCTGGAGAGACAAGCCTTTGTCTCCACTCTCAGTGCTTTATCTTTGGTCACTGCTCTGGATCCTGTCACCAGAACAAATGGGGCTCAGCTTTGTCATTTGAGCAGGAGGAAGAATCTGATCTTCTGTGTAAGAAATATACAAAACAAACCAACCCTGCAAGATGTAACCACCTGGGCTCTGGCACAAAATCAGAGGTGCATTAGGGCTTGAGGGTTTGCAATTCCGTCAGCCCATCCCTTTCCCAGACTCTCTTCTGAACCATCAGCAGAGCTCCTCCATGATCTCTGTGGAGACCAGCTGCAGCCACTTGTGTTTTTAGCATTCTCCCACCTCGACACCAAGCTCATTCGATCCAGCAGTTTGCAGAGGATCTAGAGAGTTCTGCTCTCCCCTAGTTTTTCAGTCCTGATCGTATCAGCCTTCTTCCAGGTTGCAGAATACTACTTCCTGCTTTTGTGATGAGGAATGCTTTGGCTCTGATCTGGGGACTGCCTATGGCTATGCAGGTAGTTCCCAGGGAAGAAAATCTGAGCTCCTGAGTCAGCCTGGGCAGGGGACTTGCAAATCCTTGGTAAAGTCACCTCTACCCAAGCTCTCTCATGGCCACGATTGTCTCTGCATTCTGTGATCCACCACGAATTACAGTGAAGAGAGGTTTTTCTGTGCACGACGTTTCTTAGCTAGAAAATTAAGACCATCACAAAACAGTCCAGGGCACTGTCAATCCTGGCAGTGCACATGTTGAAATGAGTATCTGTACTTCAACTGTTCTGTAAATATTTTTTGAGCTTGTACTTTGTGCAAGGTGCTGAACTGAGTGTTTGAGGATTGATTCTCTGAGTCCTGGCAAAGAATGTGTGTCCAGCCAGAGGGATGAGCCTCAGACACAGGGAGAGGACACTGACAGGGCTCAGTGGGAGAGGACACTGACAGGGCTCAGTAGAACAGAACACGCAGGTTGCAGGATGGAGGTGGGAAAGGTGCTGAGTGAGGAGGGAAGGCCTTTTAGTGTGCCTCCTCTGTTCCCCTGCCCAGCAGCCACCTGCACCCTTGTTCCTGGCTGCGGGATGCTGTCCACGAGGCAGATTCCTTTCACAGAAGACAAAATCCTGTTGGCCTAATTTATCAGATGAACCTGCAGAAACAGAATAAATATTTATCTTATGAATTAGTGAATCTCTAAGCCTTCATTCATATATCCAGCGGGGAGGATGCCCTCATGCCTCAGCCCACACCATCCTGGAGCTGGCTCCATCAGCTAGGGAGAGCTAGTGGTTAAATATGCATGACTTTTAGGCTGAGGCAGGCAGATCACTAGAGTTCCAGAGTTTAAGACCAGCCTGACCAACATGGTAAAACCCTGTCTCTACTTAAAAACACAAAAATTAGCTAGATGTAGTGGTGCACGCCTGTAATCCTAGCTACTCGGGAGGCTGAGGCAGGAGAATCACTTGAACCTGGGAGGCAGAGGTTGCAGTGAGCCAAGATCACGCCACTGCACTCCAGCCTGAGCAAAAGTGAGGCTCTGTCTCAAAAAAAAAAAAAAAAAGCATGATTTTTGTGAGCCAGTGTTAAGCAGTTGGTACCTTGACACTGCCCAGGAAGGGAGTATCACAGCATGGAAAGTCACAAACACTGCCCATTGGGGTCACCTTATTTTGTTTTATTTGTTGTGCACTGGTTTACCAGCACATCACTGGTTTAACCACTTGGATTCTGACAGTCTGTTTCCACCCGTTAATCTAGATAAGGATACCCGTTTCACAGCTTGGGGAGGGTCCCATGGATATACAGCCATGGACATACGGGAAGGTCTCACTGAATGGGAGGCCTGTTAGTCTGTGTATAGAGGGAATTGCCCTTTCCCACAGTCCAAAGAGGATTGATCCAGACCCCAAGGATTTTCAAAAAGCTCATTCTCCCCTGAAGGGAAAATACTGCTATCCTAGTGGACCTATGCCATTTTCTAAGACTTGCCAAGCTTGAGAAGTCTTGCCCTGTCCAAAGAAACCACATGGATAATTCCCGTGACCGGCGCTGACGGGCCTGGCTATTCCCACCAGCAGAACCGAAGGGTCCAATGAGTCACTGCTGCTTTGAAGGCTCAGGAAGCTCAGCCGCTGCTGATAGCCTGACCTACCCACAGGGAAAACCTATAATGTGTCCTTTGATAAAAATATGGGCTGGTCTCTGCTCAGCTGACATCCTCCTCAGCTGCTATGTGTATGTGCCACTCCCTCCCACTGGCGTCAATGCAGCTGTCCCTGGTGCGTGAATCACCACGGTTCTTTCTGGTGCTGCTATTGACAAAAAAGTGAGCAATTTTAAGATTCTTACAGAGGGCCAGGTGCAGTGGCCTATGCCTGTAGTCCCAGCTACTTGGGAGGCTGAGGCAGGAGGATCGCTGGAACCCAGGAGCCCTGGGCTATAGTGCACTATGCTGATTGGGTGTCCACACTAAATTTGGCATCAATATGGTGACCTCCTAGGAGCAAGGACCACCAGGTCACCTAAGGAGGAGTGAACCAGCCCAGGTCAGATGTGGAGCAGGTCAAAACTCCTGTGCTGATCAGTAGTGGGATTGCGCCTGCGAATAGCCACTGCACTCCAACCTAAGCAATGTAGCAAGACCCCATCACTAAAAAAAGAAAGATTATTAGAAGGGACATTCATGTTTCTTATTGAAGTAGTATGTCCTGCTCTGTTCTGGTATATCAGGAAATCTTCTATTCAGTTTCTCACATTAAAATTTCATGTATTATTTTTCTGATTACAAAAGCCACACAGCTCTCCATAGGAAATTGGACCAGTCATGGTGGCTCACACCTGTAATCCTAACCCTTTAGGAGACCTAGGCAGGCAGATCACTTGAGGTCAGGAGTTCGAGACCAGCCTTGCCAGCATGGTGAAACCCCATCTATACTGAAAATACAAAATTAGCTGAGTGTGGTGGCACGTGCCTGTAATCCCAGCTACTCAGGAGGCTGAAACAGCAAAATCACTTGAACCAGGGAGGCAGAGGTTGTAGTGAGGTAAGATTGTACCATTGCACTCTACCCTGGGCAAAAAGAGTGAAACTCCGTCTCAAAAAAAAAAAAAAAAAAAAAAGAAAAGAAAATTGGGAAATTGTCCTTCATTTTAGAATAGATGATATTCGTACTTGGAGTTTGCTCAAATGGAGCTATTTCAGTGGTGGAATAAGTAGGAAAGATAAAAGGCTGGTGCCAGTTAGCTACTACCATCCAGTGGGGGCAGGAATGAGCTGGTAAATTTAGGGGTCCTTTTTTTGAGGACGGGGTTACATATTGATTTTTTTCTAGAGCCTTTGCTGACAAAAATCGTATCAGGCCATTTAAACTTCCTTTCTTCATCAGGGAATTCTTCCGCTGGGCTCAGCCTTCCTCAAACGGGCGCCCAGCTTCCAGGAGGTAATGACAGCCTGATAATCCTGTGTACTCAGGAATGCATTTTCCTTCAGAGTCAGCAGAAGCCTAGATTCATTGAACTAATCAGAGGTTGGAGGCTGTGATATGATACCTTCAAATGTGCAGGTTGGCCGGCTAAGGGCGCCAGGCTGCGAATATTTGCATCCTTAACGCCAGGATCATCATCTTGGAAAACCAGGTTGCATCTTTTGAGGGCAAGAGCTGTAGCAGCAGGTAAAAACCAAAGATCCCAGGACAAAACGCCGCCTACTGGATTTATCCAGAACATCCCATGAGTTTGAATTTTATTTTATTTTTTCCTAGCTAACCCCTGTGGGGCGGAACTGAAGAATGTTGAGAGAATGAAGGAGTAAATAGATGCATAGTGAAATGGCTGTGTTAGTCCATTCTCACATTGCTATAAAGAAATACCAAAGTCTGGGTAATTTATAAGAACAGAGGTTGGATTGGCTCACATTCTGCAGGCTGTACAGGAAGCATGGAGACATCTGCTCCTGGGGAGGCCTCAGGGAGCTTTGACTCATGGTGGGAGGCAAAGTGGGAGCAGGTTTCTTACATGGCAGGAGCCAGGACCAAGAGAGACAGGGGAGGTGCTGCACACTTTCAAATGACCAGAGCTTGTGAGAACTCACTCACCATCATGAGCACAGTACCAAGAGGATGGCACTAAACCATTCATGAGAAACCCGCCCGCAAGATCCAATCACCTCCCCCCCACACCCCACCTCCAACACTGGGCATTACAACCGAACAGGAGATTTGGGTGGGGACACAGATCCAACCACATCAATGCCTCTCTGCATTGAACCTCAGACCTAGATAGTAATTTCATGGGCGAATGTTGCTAGTGACAACACAGCCTTGTGATGTCCTAGTCTCTCCTCATGTGGCCCACCTAATGGGCCAAATCCCAGGTCAGGGCAGCTGCCTCTAGCCAACCACTCCAGCTGGTCTGTGATGTAGATCCAGCCCCCGGGCCAAAGCAGAGCTTCTCCTAAACTCCCCTTTCCCTTTCATTTCCTTGCATCTTTATGCCATTTACTTGAGTCACTCTTCTCCAAATACTCCCACTTCCTTCTGTCCTTGTTGATGAGCATGGCCCCGATGACCTGAGAAGGAAGCCAAGGTCATCATCAGTGTTCCCCTGACAAACCCATAAAGGCTGAGGAGTGAGAAGCAGCGTGTTACCCTTATTTTCTATTGTGATTGAAAAGATGAGTCCACAGACTCTGTCACATTTAAGTAAGCTTCAGAGGTGGTCACTGGCAGTGGTGAGGCAGGTGGCTTCCTGAATCCCACCTCTCTAGGTGAGATAAGATGAGCCATTCTCGTAGAATGCTGGGGATGGCCTGATCTATGGTCCAGCCTCATGGAGACAGTAACAGAACCTGAGGTATTTTGGCAGAATTATCCTATTAAGCCAAGGGAAGTGAGTCTGTTACATCTGCATAATATCGGCACTACATACCTAAATCTGACAGTCAAGGTCTGTTGAAAGATGGTCTAGTGAATTTAAGACAGAAAATCTGTTTGTACTTTTTGTTGTTGTTGGACTGGGATGTTTTCAGTCTGAAAAATAATTCACAAAGTGATTATTATATAAAATAACTTCCGTGTACTTTTATCTCTGATCTATTTTGTAACAGAGCCTATGTAATGACTTCTTACAGTTTGCTTCAATATTTGACTCAGTTTTCATTTGTTTTCATCATTGTTCATTATATTTTAGCGTTCTCCTGGCATCTATGATAGCCAGTGGGAAAACGGATTAAAAATGTATTTTAAAAATTCAACAGGATGCATGGTTTGAGGCTTATCGGGCTGACGCATGATAATATCATCACAATGCTTTATCCTTATGTAACATAAGGATATGTTTCAAAAAGAGATTGAGAAAACCTTTAAAACCATAATTTAATTCTTGTGATATCTCTGTAAAAGAGGTATTATAATCCTGGACTTATAAACGAGGAATCTCGATGTAAGTAGTTAAATAACAAGCCATATCCTATTACAGACTCATGGTCAACTTTCTGATACCAAAAAGCTCAGAGTGCAAATCGTGCCATTGACACACACACACACACACACACACACACGCACACACTACAGCATTGGGAAGAAGAAATGGAAGTTTCAGCTTTTCTTGATTAAACAAAGGTATGTTATTCACCCACGTTCCCAAAGTTCACCTTATCCTCCTCTCTCCGTTGCCCCTTCCCCTCCCTCCTCTTCCCCCTTTCCCTCCACCTGTAGAGCAAAGCCATTCCCCCCTTCCCCTGCACGGCTTCATAAACAGATCTTACCCCTGGACTCTAGATTATACACTGTCAATAATCAATAATAAGATACTCGGAGTGCCAGCCACTAGTTAATCACTTGAAAGGAACTAACTCATTTAAAATCACCAACCCATGGATATAGAAATGAAGACCAAGGTCTCAAGCCAGGGTTATGCGCTACTCCCACATGGCCCCCACACCTCTTGAGTGGAACCCAAACATTTGTGAGACCAAACAGATGTTGAGCACCTGCCTGATACAAAGCTCTGTGCTGGGCACTGGGAACATGGAATCCCCAAGGTGAAAGATCTCAAGGAGCCATAACCCCGTACATGGGGAGGGAAGTTTAGTTTACGTGCAATGTCAACAGTCTACCACACGATGCTGTAAGTGATGTGCTAGATCCATGCACCTTGGTGTGATTGGAATACACAAGGAGCACCTAGCCCAGGCAGAATGGGTTGCAGGGAAGCTTCATAGGGGAACTGATGGATGTTGCACTGAGTCTTCAGGCTGCAGAGAGAAGCCTAGGCTGGCACAGTGAATGGCAGGAGCACAGCAGGCTTGAAGAGCTCAGCGTGTGGCTGAACCACAAGTGCTCCTCTTTCTAGGGCATGAAGGCTTATATGGGGGTGGCTGGAGATGAAGCCAACAGCTAGTCAGACAGCAGGTTATGAAGAGCCTCAGATCCCATCTTATGCTGATGTGGGTGATGGGCACCCATGAAGCTTTTTGTTTCTTGCTGGGGTCTGTTGGTTGGGGAGCAGGTGGGAGCTGGCAAGGCCACTTATGGAGTCTGGTTGAAGAGGCTCTGGGACTCCAGGGAGAGTTGTCCAGAGCAACATGATGTGTGATCCTGGGGCTGGAGCATGTTCTCTGGGAGGAGGGCATCCTCCTCATGGTATCAGGCTATGGAGAAGCTAAGCTTGTATAAGGAAAGGATGAACTGGGAGGAGGAGAGGACAGACACCACTGAAAGGACACCTGCCCTTAAGGGGGGACACCTGGGCTTAAGAAAACGAGACTTCCAGAGTGTCTGAGAAGGAGTGGTTGTGCAGTTTTAAAAAGAAAATAAATTCAAGGAAACAGATTTGGTCAACAGGTCGAGCACTGTAGATGGAGGAGCATAGAATGTAGTAGCTACAGGGAGCACTGGCCTTGGGGAGAACGCAGTCAGCTGCAGGGGAGGAGCTGCAGGCAGGAGCACAGGAAGAGGGAGTGGAGGGAGGAGGCGGGGAGGGTGAGTATGGTGAGTATAGACAGCAGGGCACTGGCCAGGCCACGAGGGCAGGAGAGGTACGGCCAACGACAGGAGTTGGCTTTAGGCTTTTTTTTTTCTAAGAAGGAAAAGACGTGTGTGTGTGTGCGTGTGTGTGTGCGTGCATGTGTATGTGTGCATGCGTGTGTGTGTGTTTAGAGAAAGAGCTGGGGAAAGGGAGAAGATGAAGATGCATTTGGGGAAGGGGTGATTCGTCCCTGGGGTAGTGAGGGGTTGGGATCCTGGGCACAGATGGAAAACTTAGCCTTAGAGAGGGTACCAGGAAATACAACTTCTCAGGAGTCTGGAGAAGATAGTTAATCACACACTTATGTTTCTTCCCTCCACCTTTAGAACCTAAGAAAGAAGGAGCCAGAGATCTAGCAGCCTGATTTCTGATCAGAAGCTGCTGAGATTCCTGGCTTCTCCTCTGGACCCAGGGTCTTTCCTCTCACTCTTCTCTCCACCCCAGCCACACACCCCTGACTCCAGCACTCAATTTCCCGCCAGGACACACCGCAGATCACAGCATCTTGTGCTAGAGGAAACCGTTTACTACGTGTGGCCAAGGAGGGCTATTTGGCAGCCTGGGGATGCCAAAGAGAGAGCGAGAAGAGGGCTGGGCCCCGTCGCCTTCCTCCTCCCACAGTTACCCACCGGTGGAAGCAAAGGAGGAGGTGGAGAGAGGGATAGAGAGGCTCTTCCCAGGTTCCGGACTTTTCCAGTAAGGTTTCCATGTAATAGACCTAGGCAGGAAGGAAGAATGGAGAGACTATTTCCCCAGACACTTTCACAAACATGGGAAGTAGATAAACTGGAAATTGAGGGGCTCCTGGCTGTTTGTGTGGTTGGTAGTGGGAACATCCTTTGGGAGTAAGTGACAAGCACCAAAACAATAATAACAAGACTACTAAAGGACTCACCTTTCAGTGAGACAGGAGGAGTAAGTTCCAGGTCTATTGTACAACATGACGACCACAGTTAACAACATGTGTCATAAACTTGAAAATCACCGAGTAGACTGTTAAATGTTTTCACTACACACAAAAAAATAAGATGTATGTGAGTTGATGCTGATGTTAATTAGCTTGCTTTAGCCATTCCACAATATATGCATATTTCAAAATGACATGTCATACACCATACATCTATGCAATATTTTGTCAACTAAAAAAATAATAACAAATAACAAAATAGTAACAAGACTGTTGATGAGCTCCTCACATATAGGATTCTCTCTCATCCTTGCAACATCCTCCGCCTGGCGGTTGTCCTTGCCTTTTGACAGGTGGGACAACTGTGACCTGGTTGGGGCGTGTCTGGCACCAGGCCCGTGGCTGAGGAGCCTGTAGGGAGGTGGTGAGGGAGGCATCATAGGGTGGTTGGGCAGCGTTGAGTGCTCAGCAGAAGCTGGAAACTCCACGCTTGTAACAGTCCCAATCTGTCCGCTGTGTGTGTTCAGCAGCCCAGGTTCAGCAGTGGAAGCAGCAGGAAGTTGGATTGACCTAGGATTGCGATTTTGCTAAGCAAGGCAGGGACCCTGAGGATATTGATCAGAGAGAGACTGAGGAATCAGAGGTAGGGGGAAGAAACAGCAGGAGGAGACCATTACAGCGGCAGGCCTCCGTCCTGGCTGCACATCAGAGCTCCCAGGGAGCTCTGAAAAACTCTAGGTGTGCCCAACTCCAGCCATTCTGATTTAATTAGACTAGGGTGGAGTTGGGACCTTGCTGGCTTCTAAAGCCCTCCAGGTGATTGGAATAAGCAGACCTGGCTGAGGTGCGGCTCAAAGCAGCACTTCCTTTTTTTTTTTTTTTAATTTATTTTTTATTATTATTATACTTTAAGTTCTAGGGTACATGTGCATAACGTGCAGGTTTGTTACATATGTATATTTGTGCCATGTTGCTGTGCTGCACCCATCAACTCGTCAGCACCCATCAACTCGTCATTTACATCAGGTATAACTCCCAGTGCAATCCCTCCCCCCTCCCCCTTCCCCATGATAGGCCCCGGTGTGTGATGTTCCCCTTCCCGAGTCCAAGTGATCTCATTGTTCAGTTCCCACCTATGAGTGAGAACATGCGGTGTTTGGGTTTTCTGTTCTTGTGATAGTTTGCTAAGAATGATGGTTTCCAGCCAAAGCAGCACTTCTTAAGGGTGATCCCACGGCAGGGCAGCAGCACTGAATATTTCCTGGAAATGCAAATCCATGAGCCCCACCCTAGACCTGCTGACTTAGATGTTTTAGGGGTGGGGCCCTCTGGGAAATTCTGATGTACCCTAGAGTTGGAGAACCACCGGCTGACAGGATCTGAGAGGGAGCAGTGGCGTTTGGGATGCTTAGAGCTGGAGTCGCCTGAGGGTGAGGAAGGACCAGAATGGGGCGGGTGGCTGCCGTGGAGTGCAGATCCAGGCCAATGGAGATCAGGGCTTGGGGAGATGGGGAGCTAAGAGCTGACTTGTCATTGTCTCAGGTGGTGTGGGACTTGTGATAGGCAGAGTGTGTGGTGAGGAGCTCAGGGACACAAGTCTTCCATAGATGTTTGGGAGGGGGAGTTGGCAAGGGACAGTGACCATCGAAGGCAACTCCTCAGGTACAGGACTGGGGAGCAGGAGAACGCGGACCCTGCCGTCCTGGGATTGCAGGGTAAAGGAGGTCCTGGCAGACTCCAGTTCCAGGCATAGCCAGCAGGTGGAGGAGCGGAGGGAGTGCTCCAGGAGGAGGCGGAGGATGCCGAGATGGTGCAGCAAAGCAAAGCCTCCAGGGGCAGGTGGAAGGACTCCAAAGAGAAAAGCACAGAATGGGGAGGGCGGAAGGGAGCACGATCAGGTGCCGGGGCCCCACCCCCGCTGCACTCTGGATGTGAGGCCTTGGGAGAGTCACTTAGCCTCTCTGAGCCCCAGTTTCTTCATCCGCAAGCGGGAGTGATGATAGTAGGATCTCGGCCGTGGGTGTGAGGCATGGTGGGGCTTGCTGGTCTCCCGCTCAAGTCGCGTCTGGGGCAGTGCAGCCTGGGTCTGGCTGCTGCTGGACTCTGGAACCCTTGCTGGTGCCAATCTCGGTTGCTCCTTGTCTGTTTTCCAGGCCTCCCTTCATCCCGGCTTGCTGTCTATGGTTCAGAAAGCTCACCGTTTTACTTCTTTCCTGTGTGATGCTGGGCAAAGCAGACAATCACTGTGACACTTAGTGTTTTCATCGGTAACGGGGTAATCTCACCTTGCAGGATGGTAGTGAGATGAAATGAAGTGGCGTAAATGCAGACACCTGGCACATTACAGAGCCCGACTCCTGGCTTCGTTTCTCTCTCCTTTGCACCACATGCAGGACTGGTGGGGGTCCAGCACTTCCTTTAGAAGTTACCTTGCCCTGTCTCTAATGACCCCAGCCACTATTACAAATCCTCATCCTCTGTATCTTCCAGAGGCTCTAAGGTGCTACAGGACAGTTTGTGAAGTAATTCCTCCAGGTGCTAAGCGTGTGTGTGGCGGGGAGGGTGACAGGTGTGTCCTACTCCAGCACCTTCTCGCCTGTGAGTTCATTAACCCAATTGTTCTCCACCTTGTCTGCAAACTATAATCAAATGGGGGAGTTTTCAGCATGTCACTGTCCATCTCCAGCCCAGGCCGTAAATCTATTCATCAGATTACTAATCTTGCTTTTTTATTATTGCTATTTGTGAGTATGATGTGCTCCCAGCTTCCTGCAGAGGAACGTGGTACCTGGGCAGAGTGGTGGGGAAGGTAGGTCGGGGCCTTGCAGAACTTCTCATGTCTCACTACTTGGAGAGGTGACCCCCCCACTCCCACCCTAGTCCCGAAGCTCCCTCGGGGCATGCTTCAGGCTCTGCTAACCCTGCCGCCCCCCACCCCACCCCCAGGACCGAGTGCACGTGTGTGAGACCTCACTGCTGTGACGTTGGAGGAAGGTATCTTTGCCAAATGTGCACACAAACAGGACTGCTTATATTACCAAAGCACTGCACGAAGTTTGTTTCAGAAAACACTGTTTTCCATGAGTGAAACGGAAAGCTACCTGAGTCCCCATCAATTACCTTTGCCCTTGAGACCTTGAGTTAAGTGCTTTTCAATTGAATCAGGCATAAGGAACAGTGTACTTCTTGCCTGTTAATAGCAGAAACCAACCCATTTTGAAAATTGCATTGGGAAATGTCTTCTTGGGGATTTATAGGACAAAAATTGTTCCACGATTTTAGACACAGCTTATTTTCCCCCCATTTACACAAAATTTGTAAGGAAAAAACTGGTGATGTTCGAAACAACCGTGTACAAAAATGTTTACAGATGTACTTTTCTACAGTGTTAGTATCCTGTTTCACACACTAAAAGTCACCCAGTAACAAATTAAGGAACCAATAAAGAATCAGAGAAGCAGCACGCCTGCCTCCAGATCATAACCAGGAGACCCGATGAATCCTGGCCGCCAGTTTCAGGTACCCTCATAGAAAACATCCCTGGTGCTTCACAAGCTTTGCTGTGGCTACAGAGCCATCTTGTGGTTCTGTGCAGTATCAGCTCCAAGGAATAGGAGCGCACGAAGCCTTTCTCAGTCTATCAGCACCTAAAATGCGGCTTGGGACAAGTGCTTGTTTGTAATCAATAAAATCCATTCCTTCCCGCCGCACCGTGTCAGCGTTTGCGCTGCTCTCCTGAGTCGGGGGAGGTGAATAAGACAGAAAGAACAAGTAAAGAGGAGGGCAGGCTTGAGAACTGGCAAGAACTTGAGCTCTGGGAAATCTCTGTAGCTTAAGGAATAATATGTTCATCTATCCGTGGTCCTATGCAACCAATTTACTGGCCAGGCCAGGAGAAAGAGCTGTCTAGCCTTTTCCATGTGACAAGG
Source organism: Macaca mulatta (assembly GCF_049350105.2). Classification (NCBI taxonomy): domain Eukaryota; kingdom Metazoa; phylum Chordata; class Mammalia; order Primates; family Cercopithecidae; genus Macaca; species Macaca mulatta. The sequence goes on from NC_133423.1 coordinate 79,522,259, forward strand.
AAACGGTCACAATAGATATGAGACCTTTCTGAATTTTCTCAATTCTCAAGGCTTGAAGCCTGGCTACCTTTGGGAAAAGACATTTCCGTAGGATGTGTCAGATCTCTCCGTGTTTCAATGTTTCTGTCCAACAGTGTAGGTCAATGTCAGTGTTCTAGGATGCAATATTTATAGGGTTCCCTTTTGCCTGGCCTTATCTTGCTTTCAGGGAGACGTGCACAGCCCTGTCTGCAAACATGCTCTGTGGCCTTTTGATTTGATGTGTTCCAGTTTGAATGACAGCTGGGCTTGTTAATTATGACTGCTATGCACCCTGGAGAAAATCTAGTAATCTTTATCAAATAATTTAAAATGAATACTATAGTAACGTGTTGAAACACTTGGAATAAGCTTGAGACTTCTACCAGAGAATCTGAAGAATAGCTTGAGATCCACAATAACTCTACAGTTTTCCACAGATAGATATTATGATGATTGGATTTTTTGATTAATTTTTAAAAATTCAATATTGATATAGGAGCTTGGAAACAAAAGTAGCTAAATATGTTAGAAGGTACTGGAACCTTGGGATATGTTTCATGAGGTTGTTTGTTAGTAACCAGATTGCAGTGACATAAATCTATTGATGCTATAGGAATTTTTCTTACAAATACTAATTACACTTTCCATTAAAAAGAAATACATGTCCATTATATAAATTTGAAACCATATAAATTTCAAGAGAAGATAAATGATTCATATTCTTATTACTGTTAATATTTCATACATTGCTTTCAGTTTTCTTTTTATGTAGTGTTTAAAATATAGTCTTGTGATGATAGACACATTATTTCATTTTTTCCTCTAACATTATGTCTCTCTGTTAACAAACTTTTTATAAATATCATTTTAATAACAGCACAACAGTTCTAATATAGACAAAAAGTTATGCACAGACATACATTTACCTTATTATTAAAAATACTCTCCAAAGCCTGGGCAACATAGTAAAACCTCATCACTATAAAAAAAAAAAAGTCATTTTTTAATTGGTTGGGCATGGTGGTGTGCACCTGTAATCCTATCTACTCAGGAGGCTGAGGCAGGCCGATCCCTTGAGCTGAGGAGTTTAAGGCTGCAGTGAGCTGACTGTGGCACAGGACTCCAGCCTGGGCAACAGAGCAAGACTTCATCTCCTAACAACAACAAAAAAACCTCCCCAAAGAGAAGCAAATATGTAAACTAGGATTGTTTCTTATTCCTTGCTATTATGCATAATACTGCAGTGCAAGTCTTTGTGCAAAAATTTGTCTAGTTTTTTTTTTTTTTTTTTTTTTTTTGTGAGACAGAGTCTCACTCTGTCACCCAGGCTGGAGGGCAGTGGCTTGATCTTGGCTCACTGCAACCTCTGCCTCCCGGGTTCAAGCAATTCTCCTGCCTCAGCCTCCCAAGTAGCTGGGACTACAGGCATGTGCCACTGTGCCTGGCTCATTTTTGTATTTTTAGTAGCGATGGGGTTTCACCATGTTGGCCAGGCTGGTTTTGAACTCGTGATATGGTTTTGAACTCAGGTAATCCACCCACCTCAACCTCCCAAAGTACTGGGATTACAGATGTGAACCACTGTACCCAGCCTAGATTTAGAATTATTACTTTAGGATACAGTCCCAGAAATAAAATGACTGCATTGAAGGATATCCACGTATTCACAGGCCTCTATCACCATCCTGCTTTCCACAGGAAGTACCCACTGGCACTTCCACAAACAATATCCGAGAATACTTAAGACGCATGATGTTAAGAAAGGATTCACAATTAACCCCACCCGCCACAGACCAGATCATTATCACCCTGTCTTCAGTGAAGGAACCCTCTGCCAGGGTGTGGTGGTGGAGCAGGTGTCCTGAGCTTGAACACTACACCTTTCATGATAGGTACTTATGGCCCCCAAAACAAATAAGCATGTGGACGTCGTTTCTGGCTTTCTGTTTGTACTCCGTCCCTCTTCTTGGGCCAACCAGGCACTGCCCAAGCTTCCCAAGCTTGTGCTCAGCTCCCCTTTTCTGTCATTCAGGCCCTGCCAGGGGTTAACACAGCAGTCCTTGCTGTGTTATCATGCATGCTGGAATGACTTTTTCTTTCCTCCAGGTGTCCAACATCCTCCTATTCTTCTGCTTGTGGTTTGCAAGACACTGTGTAACCTCAGATTATAAAGTTCCCACACATATCCCCCTCTTACCCACTCCAGGGCCTAATTCTTTTCTTTTCTTTTCTTTTCTCTTTCTTTCTTTTTCCTTTTTCTTTTTTTTTTTTTTTTTTTTTTGAGACAGGGTCTCATTCTCCCCCAGGCTGAATGAAGTGCAGTGGCACAATCACGGCTCACTGTATCTTCAACCTCCCAGGCTCAGGGGATCCTTCCACCTCAGCCTCCCGAGTAGCTGGGACTATAGGCGTGCACGACCACACCCAGGTATTAGTAATTTTTGTATTTTTTGTAGAAACGGGGTTTTACCATGTTGGTGAGGCTGGTCTCAAACTCCTGGCCTCAAGTGATCCGCCCGTCTTGGCCTTCCAAAGTACTGAGATTACAGGCGTGAGCCATCACACCCGGCCCTGATTCATTTCTTTGGTTTAAAGTGTAAATGGTGTTTCTTGTCACCTTTTAAAATGTGTCTGCTCTTGGGAAAGGAAATTCGTTAAACTGCTTCAGACCGTAATTATCTTAATATGAGGTAATCTATCAGGCCCCTCCCTTCTCCCCCTTTATTTCTCCTGCCCCCACCGCCTCCTTTTTCTTTCTTCCTTTCTTCCCTTTCATACAGTTTTATGTATATAAGTGTTTTAAAAGCCAAACAGTTTTAGAAGGCTTATAACAAAAATAGAGGCATCTCTCCCTCCACCCTTCCTCACTCCCAGTTCTGACTTCTTAGAAAGCAACCGCTCTTTTAACTTTTCCTTCTGGTTTTGGCCTCCATATTTCTAAATAAATGGGAATACTGTGATTTTTTGACTTAAAAAAAAAGCTTTTAGATAGTGCTTGTGGTTTCTGTTATAGAAGATGAATATATAGCTCTTTTTTTTTTACCCCAACCCACATAAACACACACCAACATCAAGGTTTATGTTATTATAATTATATATTATTCACAGCTGAGCCACATACGGTACAGTAATTAAATGTCCCTTCTACAAATTTTCATTTTTGTTTTCTTTGATTATTAATTTATCTGCAATTCTCTGCCACTTGTAGTATCTCCTTACAATCTGTTCAAATGCCTCAGATCATCTCATCAATTTCATCTTCTTTCTTAAGACCTCCTTCTTGGTGTCCATCCCATTATAACCTTGGCTGCTTTCCCGATGTCCCTATACCTCTCTTCCTGGGTAAATCCCACGTCTTCCTCTTCTTGACTCACTCACTTCTTTTGGAGGAGGACATCTTCCAGTAGCTTCCTTAGAAGACTATATGGAGAATGAAATTTGAGACCTTGTGGGTCTAAAATCATTTTACCCTACTCTTATTCATGATTTGGTAACTTGGCTAGCTGTCTTAGTCCAGTCACACTGTTATAACAAAATACCATAGACTGGATACCTTATAAACAATAGAAATTTACAATATTAGTTCTTGTCCACCTAGAGTATGGGGAGCCATGTCCGAAATCAGGAAGGCCCTTGACAGTCAAACAGCGGCCTGAACACTCAACTTCATGGAGGATAAAGGCTGCCAGGAAGGAAGAGAAGGGGAGAGAAGGAAGGGGAGAGATTGTCAAAGAAAAACTATTACTTCAATGTGGGCATTAGGCAAGCCAGGGCCTCCATAAAACTAATGCACTAAATCACAGATGGTCCAGCTCCCAGGACAGGCCCCCGTATGAAGTACAGCAAGACACAGTCCAAGTCTTATCTAAATTTACAGGATGACAGAGTAACAGAGCTGGAAGGGACCACAGTGATCATCCATCCAACTCTTTCATTCAAGGCTCAGGGGTCAGGGCTAGGTCTTCGTTTACAGAAGACAGTGCTGGCTGCAACCAGTGCCAGTATAGAGGGACAGCACCAGCTGCCCGTGTGCTTTGCTCTCCAGCTCCGCAGAACTTGATGCACAGCTTTGTGCCCAGGGCACCGGCTGACTCCCTCGGCAGCAACTCTGTTTCCCATCAGCTCCTCACAGTCTGCCTTCCAGCCACCGGGGGGCCCCGGGCTCTGCAAATTCACCACCAGCTCTGCTGCTTTGAGCTTCTGATGCGCTGTTTTCTTAGGTCCTCTTGGGTTTCGAGTTACATTTTAGGATGATCACTGTTTTTTGCTTTTTGGGAAATGGACTAGAACAAGGCAATACTGAAAGGAGGCTGCGGTACTGGTCCAAGCCCTCCATGACAGTGGCGTGGACCAGGTAGAGATGGTGGCCGAAGCAAGAAGTGAGCAAATTTGAGGCATATCTTAGAAGGAGAACTGATAGGACTTGCTGATGGACTAATGATGAAAGTGGGGGAATCAGGTGTGACTCCTAAGTTCTGGCTTAAGGAAGTGGAAAGTCATGGCACCACTCACTGTCAGAGGCAAAACCGGGTGGTGAAGAGGTGGTTTAGGGGGAAATAAAGAGATCTTTACAACATGCAAAATTAATTGCAGTGTTTCAGACAGATACAACAGGAGGTTGTCTGAAAATGCCAAATGAACATAACCCTGGGGGTCTCAAAATACTCCTCTGGGAAATCAAAAGGCTGAATAAAATCATCTCAACGTACCCCTCCCACAACTCAACAACCTTCATTCCAACACTTGGTCTAGGTTGGTCTCTCTCCAGAAATTAGACGTGTCGACTCATATCTCAGAGTAGAGATCTAGGCTGAAAGGCATGGACTTGAGACAGCAGCATGAAGATGAAACTGAAAGTGAGGGGAACTTATGCAGTCATATGGGAAGAAAGTATGGAAAGAAAAGGGAAGATGACTCTGGACTGCCTGAGCCTTCAGGAGTCCCAGCTTTCAGAGGTCAGGTAGACGAGAAAGACTCTAATAGTTCCTGTTCTTTTAGCACTTCTGGAAGAAAGTGGGCAAAGCAGTAGAAAACCTGTTCAAACTTAAATGACTCACGTTTTCCTATGACTTGTGGAGCGTGTCTGGTAGGGACGAAGACTACAACTGTTACCTAAAACCCAGCCTCCGGCAACCAGGAAATGGCTCCCTCTGTGGGGACCATGATCCAGTTAAATCAAAAGCTACTCCAAACACCAAGGGAAGGTTTTCTAAAGAAAGACCCTCTCGATTAAAACCATTGGAAACTGAAGATGTGATTTCACAGTTTGACGGTTGATTCTGTGGTGGACTGTGTTTGTGACACACAGGGAAACAGTTAATGATAGAAAACATAATCACTTCTGAAGGAGGGCATTAGAGAAGGTTACTTGTGGCTTAATAATTCTCCAGGGGGCCAGATGCGGTGGCTCATGCCTGTAATTCCAGCATATTGGGAGGCTGAGATGAAAGGATCACTTGAGGCCAGGAGTTTGAGACCAGCCTAGGCAACATAGTGAGAACCCTGTCTTTACAATAAAATAAAATAAAATAAAATAAAATAAAATAAAATTAGCTGGGCATGGTGACATGCACCTGTAGTTCCAGCTGCTCAGGAGGCTGAGGCAGGAGGATCCCTTGAGCCCAGGAGCTGGTGTCTGCAATGAGCCGTGATCACACCACTGCACTCCAGCAGAACAAGACCCTGTCTCTACATAAATAAATAGCAATAGTAATAAAAATACTAATAATTCTTCAGGGAGTACCAAACATAAGCTCAGGGCAAAGTTTTCCCATGTTCAGAGAAAAATGGACAGTGAGAATAAAAGCATGAAACTCAAACGGTGAGTCCAGGCCCAAATGGAGTTGTCCATACAGTAAGCAAGTTGCTGTCATTTTTTAATGTAAAATTGGACAGCTTCCCCTGCTGCTCTCTCTTTCTCTCATCAAGATAAGTATGTTTTCTGCCCCATTGGATATCAGGCTAATTTCCAGCTTCTTTGTATATTAGAAGTAAATTTAGAAACGACAATAGGATTAAAAAGAAGACATGGTGCTTACGCACTTTCATCTTAATTTAATTTTTAAAACTGCTACCTAAACGAAAATGAACAAGATCATTTTAATTTTCAAATTACATGTTTCTAAAAAACACAACCCAGTAGTTTCCAGCATAGAAAAGTCCTCTTACTGTGAGTCTCAACTAATCATTTGTGACTGTGAAAAATGAAGCTTTAACATTGAGATTTTTTTTTCAGACACTGCTGAGTGCGGCTGCAATTATTTATTCAAAAACAACCTCAGCTATATTATGTCCAGCAGAATAATATATGGTCTTCCACTCCAGAGTGAGGATTATTGGGTCTTCCAACAATCTATCAGAAGCCAGTATAAATGAGTGTATTTTCATGCAAATAACTGAGCTATTATTTTTAAAGAATTAATATCCAACATCTGTTGCATAAAATTATCTAGCATTATTTCAGTTTCTTGCAAACTAGAATACTACAAGTTATACAAAAATTACTGATACAGTGGAAAATACTTCGGATAGCTTTATTGATTAGGGGAAAGGGCATACTTCTTGCTCTTTCTAAAATAAAATGGAAATGATACAGAAAAGTACAAAAGGAAATAAAGATCATCTGCAATTGTATCACCTAGAGATGGCCACAGTAAACATTTTGTGTGCATTCACAATCTTTTTCTCTGTGGCTGCTTGTGCCTTCCACAGCACAAACACAGTCCACCCCATACACACAACATTGAGATCCCATTGTTAGTACTTGCCTGGTGATCTTTCCCCCTTAATAGATCATGAACAAGCTGTTTTGTGGTTTCATAGTCTGCTCACGAGTATTAACATCTACATAGTATTCCATTGCACAGCCACACCAGCATTTACTTAACATTCCCAGATTACTGAACATTGTGTATTTTTTCCAGCTACAATGATGGTGCCGTGAATAATCTGTACATAAGAAGCCTTGTTTACATCTCTGATAACTTCCTTAAGATAAATTTCTGTAAGTAGAATAGGTGTGTCTGAGTATGTTTCATACATTCAAGTTTTTTTTTTAATTAATAGACTACTTACTAGAACAATTTTAGGTTCACCCCCAGTGTGATGCATTTATTACAATTGATGACCTGTATGGACACATCGTCATCACCCCAAGTTTATACTTTACATTAGGGTTCGCTGTTGGTATTGCACTTTCTATGGATTTGGACAAATGTATAATGACATGTATTTTCCAGTATAGAATTACATAGAGTAGTTTCACTGTCCCCAAAATCCTTGGTTACCCACATTTTAAAGGCAAGTTTAATATTACCTACGAGTGGAGCAATTCATACTCTACCAGTGTGTATGAAAGTTTCTGTACTCCAGAATTCTTGTAACACTAAGAATTTCATATGATTTGGATCTGTGTCCCCGCCCAAATTTTATGTTGAAATGTAATCCCCAGTGCTGGAGATGGGGCCTGGTGGGAGGTGACTGGATCATCGGGGTGGTTTCTTGTGAAGGGTTTGGCACCACTTTCCTTAGTGTTGTGGTGAGTTCTCTTGAGATCTGGTTGTTTAAATGTTTGTGATACCTCCCCGTCCTCTCTCTTGCTCCTGCTCTGGCCATGTAAGATATGCCTGCTTCCCCTTCGCCATCTGCCATGACTGTAAGTTTCCTGAGGCCTCCCCAGAAGCAGAGGTCACTGTTTTCTGTGCAGTCTGCAGAACCATGAGCCAATTAAACCTCTTTTCTTTATAAATTACCCAGTCTCGGGTATTTCTTTATAGCAGTGCAAGAAAGGACCAATACAGAATTATAAGAAAAGCATCTTTACCCATTTGATAGCTGAATGACGATATCTCATTTTGATCTTTTAGTGAGTTTTAATGAGTCATGTAGTTATTGGTTATTTGAATTCCATAAAATGTTCATACCCTCCACCTGTTTTAAAGTCGAGTGTTTATTTTTTCTTATTAGTTTAGAAGAGATATTTGTATTATTCATTTTCATGTGTATTGCAGTGATGTTTTCCTTGTTCAGAGACTGTCTTTTATGTTCTGTATTTAATGGCTGTATTTTATTGATTTTTTAACATATAGATGTTTTATTTCTTACATAGTTAAATCTATGGAAAATTAATTGGTCCTGATTATTTGAAACTAGAATTTATAAATGGTGATTTTAAAAAGGAAATACAAATCACCAATATAAAAAAAAGGGCATACAATCGCAACTAGGAAGTCCAACACAAAACAATAATATACCATTTTTAACCTATTATATTAGCAAAGATTAAAAAAGCCTTGCTAATCTGACTTGTTGATGAAAGCATATGAAAATAAACACTTTCATACTGTGCTGGTGAATGTGTAAATTCAGCAACTTCTTTGGAGGGCCCTTTGTCAATACCCATTCCTATTTCGAGTACAGAGACCCTTTGACCCAGCAATTCCTCTTCTAGTCATTTAGCCTGTATTTATTCTGGTAGAAGTGTGCAAAGATATATGTACAGGAGGTTTATGATAGCATTACTTGTAATAGAAGAAAGGTAAAAACCAACCCGTATTATTTACTTATTCAACAGACATTGATGCAGTGCTTACTATGTGCTAAGCATCATTCTAAGCATTTTACAAATACAAACTGATAAGTCTTCCTAGAAGTCCTGTACCAGTTAAGATACACAAGTTTCAGAAACTGTGATTCCAACTAGGTTAAGAAAACAGAAAAGTCAGTCTCTCATATAACTCTAAGTCCAGAGGTTAGAAGCCCAGATGTGGTGTGAGAAACAACTCCAAGCTGCCCCCAAGGAGCTGCGTCTTTCCTGGCTCAGCTCTGCCATTTCTTGGATCAGCACCTCTTCTCACAGTTGCAACCTGGCTGCACATTTCCTGGTGCCTGTCTAGAGGGGAGACGAAGAAGACAGAAGGCAGAGCATAGCTCCTCTGCCCTATCTATGCATGCACTCTAAGCCCTAACCTTCAGTCTAATTGATCAGTTTAGGTTAGGTATACATTCCCAGACCAACAACTATCACCTGGGTAAAGCTGGGTTCTGCAGGGCTTGGGTTAATCAGTCTTCCCTTCTGGTACTGGGGGAAGGGATAAATAATTGAACAAACTTAGAATGGAAGGAGGGAACAGATGATGTTATGAAGGCAACAAATAGTGCCCATCACACAACCTCAATATCCATAAGGAATTGATTAAATATATTCATGGTGCATCCATTAAATGGAAACTTGTATACCATCAGAAAGAACAAGATAATCTATATACGGTGACATGGAAAATCTCAGCTGTATTGTCTTAGTCCATTTGTGCTGCTATAAAGAAATACCTGGGGCTGGGTAACTTATAAAGAAAAGAGGTTTATTTGCCTCACGATTCTGCAGGCTGTACCAGAAGCATGGCACGAGCATCTGCTTCTGGTGAGGACCTCAGGAAGCTTCCCATCATGGTGAGAAGGAGGGGAACAGGCATCACATGATGAGAAAGGGAGGAAAGAAGAGCGAGAGGGGAGGGGGTCCCACATTCCTTTAAACACCCAGGTCCTGCATAAACTAATAGAATGAGAGCTAACTCATTACTATGGGGATGGCACCAAGCCATTCATGAGGGGTCCACCCTTATGACCCAGACACCTCCCACTAGGCCCCACCTCCAACATTGGGGATCAGATTTCAACATGAGATCTGGAGGGGACAAATATCCAAACTATATCATGTATTAATTTTTTTTTTAGACAGAGTCTCTCTTTGTCACCCAGATTGGAGTGCAGTGGCACAATCTCAGGTCACTGCAACCTCCGCCTCCTGGGTTCAAGAGATTCTCCTGCCTCAATCTCCCGAATAGCTGTGACCACAGGTGTGGAACACCACACTTGACTATTTTTTGTATTTTTAGTGAAGATGGGGGTCTCACCATGTTGCCCAGGCTGGTCTCACACTCCTGATCTCAAGTGATCCGCCCGCCTCAGCCTTCCAAAGTGCTGGGGTTGCAGGCATGAGCCACCATGCTCAGCCAATTTTTTTTTAAGTAAAAGAATATTGGGTATCACATGCTGTTATTTGGTAGCAATAGAGAAATAAATCAATTATGTTTGGATACACATAGGAAATTACTGAAAGTACTTCTAAGGAGTGAAATTAAAATGGAAAAGAAGTAGGGAAACTATGATGAGTAAATTTTGGTTTAAGAAAGCATTTTGGATTTCAGAAAATGTTTTCTTGGAATGATCTCCTAAGATATCCATGTCCTAATCCCCAGAACTTGTGAATATGTTACTTTGTGTGGCGAAAGAAACATGATTGAAGTAAGGATCTTGAGATGGGGGGTTATGGAATCATAGGGGTCCTTATGAGAGGAAGGCAGGAGGGTTAGAGGGCAAGAAGATGTGACAAGAGAAGTAGTGGTCAGAGTCAGAGGGAGATGGGATGATGAGGATATATTGCTGGCTTTGAAGAGGAGGATGGGGCCACAGGTGAAAGGATGCTGGAGGTTGCTAAAGGCTGGAAAAGGCAAGGAAACAGATTCTTCCCCGGAGCCGCCACAAAGGACACACACCTGAAAACATCTTGATTTTAGCCCAGTAAGACCCATTTTTGACTTCTGACTTCAAAGCTGTAAGTTAATAAATTTGTGTTGTTCTAAGCCACTAGATTTGTGGTAATTTGTTACAGCAGTAATAGGCAATGGATGCAAAAAAGACATTTTCATTCTTACTCTGTTGAATTAATTTTAAGTTGAAAATATAGGGCTGAAGAAAGTGTATTACTTGCCTCGGAAATCCTGCTATCAAATATACATAAGACACTTTCAAGGGCAGGTGCGGTGGCTCACGCCTGTAATCCCAGCACTTTGGGAGGCCAAGGTGGGTGAATCATTAGGTCAAGAGATCAAGAACATCCTAGTCAATATGGTGAAACCTTGTCTCTATTTAAAAATACAAAAAATAGCTGGGCATGGTGGTGCACGCCTGTAGTCCCACCTACTTGGGAGGCTGAGGCAGAGGAATCGCTTGAACCCAGGAAGCAGAGGTTGCAGTAAACCAAAATCGTTCCACTGCACTCCAGCCTGGCAACACAGTGAGACTCCATTTCAAAAACAAAACAAAACACTTTTAATAGTCACATAGAGCAAAATAACTAAGTGCAGCTTTGTATTATATATGCATAATAATGGTTGTTGGAAAATATGAACTCTGGACTTAGACTTGGCTTCTCATTCTGCCTTTACATTTACTATCTCTGTGACCTTCAGTTGGTTATTTTCTCATTTATTAAGATGGAAATCATCATGCTTTCTTTTATGGGGCCACTGTGAGAACTCAATGAATTAATGTATTGTTTTAAAATGTACCCAGGATTTGGGTTTTATTCAAGTATGGTGAGACCAACAAATCAGGAGATGGCTGTCATTGAAAAGATAGTTTATTACTCACAGTTCCCAAGAGGAAGGGCCGCACCCATGCAGGGCCACAGGAGGGAAGTGCCTGGGTAAGTCATGAACTCAGGAGAGAGGTCCAGGCTGGAGAGCAAGCTGTCATCTAAGAACATTCACACTTGGAAAGCAAAAGGAGGAAGAGGCATTGTTGTAACCTGGATTCTCTAGATGCAGAGCGTATGATATATCAAGAGTGTATTCTCAGGAGAAAATGGTAAAGGAGTCCAGGGAGGGGAGGGAAAGAAGCCACATGAGAACATGGGTTTCGGATAAAGTCTAGCTTCAGCTTTATCCTGCTCTGGAGTGTGAATTCTAGCACACAGTCTTGAGGCAGGTGAATGAGATATCTATATCCCTACACTTTGGTCCTGGGCCATGGGCTGCTAGAGGCAGAAGCCGGGGCAGTAGAAGAGAGGTGTCTTTGAGGCCAGGCACAGTGGCTCATGCCTGTAATCCCAGCACTCTGGAAGGCAGAGGTGGAGGAATTGCTTGAGCCCAGGAATTCGAGACCAACCTGGGCAACATAGTGAGACCTTATCTCTTCAAAAAACATTTTAAAACTTAGCTGAGCCTGGTGGTGCATGCCTGTAGTCCCAGCTACTATAGAAGCTGAGGCAGGTGGACCACTTTAGCCCAGGAGTTTGAGACTGCAGTGAGCTATGATGGTGCCACTGCACTCTAGCCTGGGCAACAAGAGGGGTGATTTTGAAAGATGGGGGCAAGCCTCTAGAGAAGGTCACAGGTGCAAACCGTTAGCCACAGAAGCAAGAGCAGCAGGGAGATGGGTGCACCAAGCAAGCTGGTCAAAAGGCCCCCAGGGCATTGGCAGAGCATGATAGCACCTGCTATAAGCCACCCCTCACCCCACTCAGATCCTCCGGCTTCTCACCTGAGGAGTCCCCATCCTGCCGCAGCACTAGCATGCTGGCTGCTCCCAGACTTGGGAAAACTCACCAGATGCGAGTTAAGGGGCAAGCTGCAGCCCCACTGGGGCAATCGGTCCCAAGGCTGCCACTGATGCTCATCATTGCTGGATCCCACCACCCATTCCAGATGCCCTTTGCCTGTTGCTCTCACTGCTGTCAGGGAGCCAAATCTTGAACAGCCTTTCCTGCCATCAGCCCTGGTCTGCAGGAGAACAACTGTGCTGAACCTTACAACAGTGCCAACTTCCTCCTCACCAGCACCGTCTCAGTTTTCTTGTCTTTTTTTTTTTTTTTTTGAACAGGGTCTTGCTCTGCCACCGAGGCTGGAGTGCAGTGGTGGCATCATAGCTGCCTCAAACTCCTGGGCTCAAGCAATCTTCCCACCTCAGCCTCCTGAGTAGTTAGGACTACAGGTGCACACCACCATACCTGATTAATTTTTTTAAATTTTTTTGTAGAGACAGGGTCTCACTATGTTGCCCAGGCTGGTCTCAAACTCCTGGGCTCAAGTGATCCTCCTGCCTCAGCCTCCTAAAATGCTGGGATTACAGGCATGAGCCACTGCACCTGGCCTGTCTGAGTTTTCTTTCTGTTGCTGCATAAGAAATGAGTACACACTAGAACTTGAAACAATGCACATTTTTTATCCCACAGTTTGACAGTTTCCGTAGGTCAGAAGTCTGAGTGCAGTGTGGCTATATTCTCTGTTCAGGGCCTCACCAGGATAGAATCAAGGTGTCAGCAGGATGAGTTCTCATCTGGCACAGGGGGTCCTCTTCCAAGCTCCCTGGGTGTTGCCAGAATTTGGGCCCTTATGGTTGTAGGACTGAGGTCCCAGTCTCCTGCTAGCTGTCAGCTGCTGCTGGGAGTTTGGTACTGGGAGGTGGGTTGCTACTGTAACAAATACCTAAAAATGTGGATGTGTCTTTGGAACTGGGTCATAGGTAGAGGCTAGAAGCACATCCTAGATTTTCTTGAAAAGGTTGTTAGTAGAAAGATGGTGGTTACAGGTGCTTCTGGTGAAGACTCAAGCAGAAATAAGGAATGAATTATTGCACAATGGAGGAAGGGTGATCTTAAGTAGTTGCAGAGAACTTGGGGCTGTAGCACCCCAGTGGCCTTGGCACACCAGGGGCCATAGCACCCCAGACTATTCCACCTGCCACCAGTGCTGGGCCCTCACTATTGATAAGCTGGTGGGTGACGCAATGCAAGAGCCCTATGTCTAGAGTCTACTTTTAGAACTACTCCTGATATCAAACACTTTAAGTCTGGTTCCTTAGAAGCAGAGCCCAGGACACGGATTTTAAAAACAACAACACCCATTACTGGCAAGAATGAAACTTGCACTCTGTTCTCTGTTAATGGTTTAGATTGCTTTGGAAACAACTTTACAATGTATATGAGTTTGTATCTTTAAGTTTAATTGAATAATTCCATTTCTGGAACTGTATCTTATGATAATCATAAGAAGTAAACACAAAAATGCTCAATTCAGCGGTTATTTATTGTGAAAAAATGGCAGACAACCAAATTGTTCAGTAATCAAATGTTCGGTGATAAAATACTGAATTATTTACACTTTGTCTCATTGCCACTAGTGCTTCAACAGATTCTAGTTACTTAATAGTATATTAAGTGATAATGGCAGTAATAAACATGCTTGTGTTATAATTGCAGGGGAGTGAACCAGTCCATAGACGTGGGGGGAGACAGAAATATTCATTTCCTATGTTCTTAAATGAAATTAAATCCAAATGCAGCCTTCGTCTCCCCAGACTAGCAGGAAATTTCATCCCAGGCAAAATCTATTCCTCCCTCACCTTTTTCCAGTTCAGTAAATTACGTCTCCACCATATAGCTGCTAAAAACTAAACTCAAGCCACACTCCTGGATTGCTGTCTCTTCCTCTGCCTCCCACCTCACACCCAGGATCAGCAGGTGCACGCCCCCTGAGCCCACGGCCGGTCTGTTTGTCCTCCCAGTCCCAACCTACCCATCCCCTTTACCGCCCTGGACTGGTCCCTGACTGGCCTTCCTGAAGCCCCTCTTGCTCCATCCACTCCTCCGAAGCCTCTGAAGAGCATCCAGAATGATCTTTTAGAAGAATCCGGCAGGACACGTTGTATTCCTGCCCACAACCCTCCTGCAGTCGCCCAAGGCACATCCTACCTCCCATTCTAGCTGGTAAAGCCCTCCTAGCTCTGGTGCCGTGACTGTCACCCTCCCCTCTCCCTGCCCTCTCTGCAGAAGCCCCCATTTTGTTCTGTATGCGTTTCAAGCTGAGCCATGCCCGAGCCCTGTACCAGCTGCCCGCTGCCTGAGATGGCTTCCTTCGGGGTCATTTCATGGCCAGCTCTTCAGCCCGAGAGTCATTTCTGCGGAGGTCACACCTATCGCTTTACCCGATCTTGATTATTGGCAGGGCACTCTGCACATGCTAGGTTTCTTTTTCGTGCACTCATTCCCCATCCCCCCCGCCCACCAACTAGATTATAAGCCCAAGGAGAAGGGGGGACCTCGTCCACCTTGTTTATCACTGAATTCCCGGTACCTTCAGTGGTGCTGACACACATCCCTAGGAAATGTCTCTTGGATAAGTATTTCCCTCCAATATGCTCAGGGTTCTAGCCAGCTCTGTCCCCTCTGGCCCAAGTGCTTTCCAGCCTCTCTGTGATGCCTGAGGGTGAGGGGCCTAGAGGAGGCAGAAAGGCCCCTGGCCAGTCTCCAGCCTCCCTGTGTGCCCTGGGCAGGCCAACTCATTCCCCAAGGTGACATGCTCTCCCCAGGGTCTGGCCCTGAGCAGGATGGGATTCCCTCCTCATCCCCACCCCGTACTCCCTGCGCCCTTCAGGCTGGGCAGGGCTCCAGCTCTCCAGCCAAGGCCCAAGGCCTAGGCTCTTCCTTGGAATTCGAAGCATTCAGCAGAAGCTATGCAAAAGTGTCTGGGGCCAGAGATTGTTCCTTTATTTAAATATCCATACTGTTTAAGCAGCTCTGGGTTTTCCTCTGGGAAAATCTTTGAAGTTGAGAGTTGGAATACACAAAGAATAGGGGAAACACAAATTATCCTGCCACACAGTGTAGAGTAAAAACCACTGAATGCAAAATTGTAGGAAGTGATTGATTATAATGCTTTTTTGAATGCATAGACAAAACACTCAGAGAAAGTAAAATGAAATATTATCCATGGTTGTTTTGAAAGAGCTGTCACTATGGGTAATAGTGACTCTTCAACTTTCACACCTTTTCTCTATTTTATGTAATGAGAGTATGCTGCTTTTATAAATCTTTAAAAGTTTTAAAATTGCACTTAAAATTTTTTTAACCAAGAATTTCTCATCTGATAATTTATTACTTGAAAATATTCAAAGGTACATGTAGATTTTGTTACAAGAGTGTTTGTTAAATAATTTTTCCATGATAATGAAAAAAGTAAAAGTAAACTAAACATCCAAAAAAGGAGAGACCCACCATGGTGAAATATAGGCAGGCATTAAAAAGTCTGGCTGTAGAAGAACATGCGACGTTATAGAAAAATGTTCGCTATGCAGATAGGTTCAAAAAAGACTATAAAACAGACTATGACCTCATTTTTGTAACTATACGTAAATACTTGAGAAAAATCACTTCAGCGTATAAAGCCAAAGTTAGCCTTCCTTATTGTGCAAAGGTGGCATTATAGGTAATATTAACTTTCTTATTTGTACTTACCTTCTTTCCCCCACTTTTTTTTTTCCAAGATGGAGTTTCACTCTTGTCGCCCAGGCTAGAGTGCAATGGCACAATCTCGGCTCACTGCAACCTCCGCCTCCTGGCTTCAAGCGATTCTCCTGTCTCAGCCTCCCAAGTAGCTGGGATTATAGGCACTTGCCACCGCGCCCAGTTAATTTTTGTGTATTTAGTAGAGACGAGGTAACACCCTGTTGGTCAGGCTGGTCCTGAACTCCTGACCTCAGGTGATCTGCCCATCTCAGCTTCCCAAAGTGCTAGGATTACAGGCGTGAGCCACAGCGCCTGGCCCTTCCCCGTCTATTTTAAAACAATGAACATTAGGTATTACTCTTCCAGTATGGAAAAGACAGCAATAGAGGTTTTGTATATGCAGTGATTTTTTTTATTTTTATTTTTATTTTTTTTTAAGACTTTAAGTTCCAGGGTACATATGCACAATGTGCGGATTTGTTACATAGGTATACATGTGCCATGTTGGTTTGCTGTACCCATCAACTTGTCATTTACACTAGATATTTTTCCTAATGCTATCCCTCCTCCAGCCCCCCCACCCCCTGACAGGCCCTAGTGTGTGATGGTCCCCGCCCTGTGTCCATGTGTTCTCATTGTTCAATTCCCACCTATGAGTGAGAATATGCAGTCTTTGATTTTCTGCCCTTGCGATAGTTTGCTGAGAATGATGGTTTCCAGCTTCATCCATGTCCCTACAAAGGACATGAACTCATCCATTTTATGGCTGCATAGTATTCCATGGTGTATATGTGCCACATTTTCTTAATCCATTGTATCATTGATGGACATTTGGGTTGGTTCCAAGTCTTTGCTACTGTGAATAGTGCCACAGTGAACATACGTGTGCATGTGTCTTTATAGTAGCATGACTTATAATCCTTTGGGTATATACCCAGTAATGGGATCGCTGGGTCAAATGGTACTTTGAGTTCTAGATCCTTGAGGAATCGCCACACTGTCTTCCACAATGATTGAACTAATTTACACTCCCACCAACAGTGTAAAAGCATTCCTGTTTCTCCACATCCTCTCCAGCATCTCTTGTTTCCTTACGTTTTAATTATCGCCATTCTAACTAGAATGAGATGGTATCTCATTGTGCTTTTGATTTGCATTTATCTGATGACCAGCGATGATGAGCATTTTTTCATATGTCTGTTGGCTGCATATGTCCTTCATATGTCTGTTCGTTTGAGAAGTGTCTGTTCATATCGTTTGCCCACTTTTTGATGGGGTTGTTTGTTTTTTTCTTGTAAATTTGTTTGAGTTCTTTGTAGGTTCTGGATATTAGACCTTTGTCAGATAAGTAGATTGCAAAAATTTTCTCCCATTCTGTAGGTTGCCTGTTCACTCTGATGGTAGTTTCTTTTGCTGTACAGAAACTCTTTAGTTTAATTAGATCCCATTTGTCTTGTTTTAGACAGTCAGCCCTTGAATAACACAGGAGTTAGGGGTGCCAACCCTGCCCCCCACAGTCAATAATCTGAGTATAACTTGACTTCCCAAAAACTTGGCTCCTAAGAGCCTGTGTTGACCAGAAGCCTTGCTGATAACATAAAGAGTCGATCCATACATGTTTTGTATGTTGTACGTATCATATACTGTATTCTTACAGTAAGGTGAGCTGGAGATGTTATTAAGAAAATTATAAGGAAGAGAAAGATATATTTACTATTCATTAAGTGGAAGCAGATCATCATAAAGGTCTCGGTCTCAGCTTCATCCTTTTCTTCACATTGGGTGGGCTGAGGAGGAGGAGGAAGAGGTGGAGGAAGAGGAGGGGCTGGTTCTGCTGTCTCAGGAGTGGCAGAGATGGGAAAGGTGGAGAAGGTGGATGGGGAGGCAGGAGAGGCAAGGCACACTTGGTGTGAGTTTTACTGGAAAAAGCCACATATAAGTGGATCCATGCAGTTCAAACCCATGTTGTTCAAGGGTCAGCTGTACATGTATATACATTTTTTAAAGACCTTCATAATAGCCTGTTGCTGTGTGGGAAAGCCACGTCCCTGGGCAGAAGCGCCCAGGAGCCCCTGCAGAGGCAGGAACGCAGGGGAGAGAGGAAGGTTCATGAGACTAGACAAGCCCAGGTCTCGGTGGCCCACTCAGCTTCCTGGTACCTAGTGACTAGAAATTGTGACAGTTGATGACAGTTACCTCTCTCTTCTGGTTCCTCTGTTTGGGTGCTTTTTGAGAGCATATGGTGTTTAACAAGTATTTATTAAGCAGTTACTATGTTCCAGGCACTGCATCTGAGCTTTGGACAGATGAGGGGCTGAAGAAGTGGCCCCACCCACAGAGCATGACAAGTCAGCTTGCTGGAATTGGCTGACCCTTGTGCAGGGTGAGCGGCACATGGCAGGCGTAAGAGCTAGTGCAGAAGCAGGAAGCTGGATGGGCGGTGCTCAAAACAGGGATAAGAACTGACTCAGGCACTCTGGACTTCGATCTTACATGAACATTTTGACAAAGTAAAATGCATAGTCTTGTTTGGCCGTGTCTGTAAGTCACTCGGAGCGCAGGTTTTGCATGCAGAGGCCTGGGTTCGGTTGCACACCTGTTAGCTCTGAGACTCTGACACGTTGCTTGACCTCTGTGTGTTCTGTTTCTGCTTCCGTAAAACGGATCAATGCTACCTACGTCAGAGCTGTTTTGACATGTACATTGAATGAGGTGGATTGTGTGAGGCGCTGGCGGCTTTATTATTTACAGAGCATCACAAAAGGATGACAGTGGCATGACCATCTAGGGCTGTCACCAGGGACCTGCTCTGAGCACAGGAGGTGACTGTACAGGGGCCAGCCAGCCACCTTGGGCTGCTGGGAGACAGGAAGGTGCATTTGGCCTCAGGTCTCGGATATCACTTTGAACTTGACCTCCTGGAGGGAGGGCAGGTAGCTAATGACCCCCTGCCTGGCAGCAGGGCCACTGAACTGGCCCGGGAAACAGAGCAGGTAACCTCCGCCTCTCCCCGGCGTGGTGAGCCCTGCTGGCCTGTTTACATGCTGACATCAGTGTGTGCCGCTTTCCGCTCTGGGCATTCTTGGTTCTTTTGTGAATTATAGCCTTCTGAGTTGCTGAGCCCGAGAGATGAGGGCCTGTGGTTGCCTCCCAACTTCTTCCAGACTCACCAGGAGACATGCCCTGGCTCAGATGCGGCTGGATTCCCAGACTACCGGCTAAAGGTTTGCACCCTCTGGCCCTTCTCCTGTCTTTTTGTGTGCCGCAATACCGTCTCCCTGTTCACAGCCCGAACTGCCTAATGGGGTGTGTGAGTGTTCATGTTATTCACACATCATTACCTAGGATTTTCTGCCAAATGATGCCCGGTTGATACAACCTTTGGCACCTTGTTTTCCACTGTCCATGATTTTCTTGAGCTGTCTTTGACCAGGTTTTCAACATGTGGTGTCGTG
This sequence comes from Macaca mulatta, assembly GCF_049350105.2. Lineage (NCBI taxonomy): Eukaryota > Metazoa > Chordata > Mammalia > Primates > Cercopithecidae > Macaca > Macaca mulatta. The sequence continues at coordinate 79,541,798 of NC_133423.1, forward strand.
GGAAGAACACGGGCCATGAAAAGGCCAAAGTTGGACTTGAACCCAGGCTTTGCTGTGTGACCCAAGCTGACAAGCACGTGTCTTAACCTCTGCACCTCATGTTCCTGCCTGCAAAACAGTGGAACACCACCTGCCACAGAGATTGGCAGAGAGGATTACCTGAGTCAGTAGGGACACACATAGGACACACCTAGGGTGGTGCCTGGCATACAGTGGGTGCTTAATAAATGCTCTGTACTATCCAGTGAGTTTCACAAGACCCTTTACAAGTTGCTATCTAAGATTTCACCTTGGATCAATTCTTCTATCAAGAAAACTAAGAAAAGTTTGTCTTTTCCTAGTAAGAGCTGTGTTACTGAAGGAGAAATGAATGGGGGTGGGGGACCAGGCGGTTCCCCAGGGAAGCCCAGGGATAAGTCTGTGCCCCTTCCTGTCTCCCTGTGGTGGGGCTCTGGTGCCCCGTCGATGTCCAAACTGCTAGCTTTGGCGACGCAGATAGACAGGATCTGGCAGAGCATTCAGGCAAGCTTTGCACTTGCTGAGCCGAATCATTCCCTTTGGTTACACCCCAGGCAATGCCAAGTAAACAACTTCAGGAACCCAGACAGAGCAATTAAAATGATCCTATGCAGCTGCCTGCCAAGTGAAGCGATTCCTGCTAAACTCTTGATTAGCATTCACTGAAGCATGTTCCGTCGGACACGGGATCAGAGGGGGGTAAATAAGAGCCATGGGGAGGAAAGGATGCATGTTAAAGGGCACTCAGAGGATTTGAGGCCAGGTTACGCTGAGCAGGTTTCTTCCCTGCACAGCTCCCTTATGCAGGAACTCCTGTTAGTACATTGCAGAACTCGGATTCCTCCAAGAAATGTTTCTAGAAATATTGCTGGGTTTTTTATAACTTTATTGAAGAATATTTTACATATCATATAATTCACTCATTTCGAGTGTAGAATTCAAAGATTTTTAGAACATTGACCAAAGTTGTACAATCATTACTCAAAATCAGTTTTAGGACATTTTCATTGGCCCCCTGAAATCCCTGTGCCCATCAACTGTTATCCCCTGCCCCCACCCCCCTACCCCAGGCAGCCACTAATCTTGTCTGTCTCTATTTTTCATTGGCCCCCTGAAATCCCTGTGCCCATCAACTGTTATCCCCTGCCCCCACCCCCTACCCCAGGCAGCCACTAATCTTGTCTGTCTCTATAGATACGCCTTGAGAAACATTGCTTTTTTGAGGGGATGATAAGATATACATAACATCAAACTTGCCATTTTAGCCCTTTTTTTTTTTTTTTTTTTTTTTTGAGATGGACTCTCGCTCTGTCACCCAGGCTGGAGTGCAGTGGCGCGATCTCGGCTCACTGCAACCTCCGCCTCCTGGGTTCATGGCATTCTCCCGCCTCAGCCTCTCGAGTAGCTGGGACTACAGGCACCTGCCACCACAACTGGCTAATTTTGTTTTTGAATTTTTAGTAGAGACAGGGTTTTACCATGTTAGCCAGGGTGGTCTCGATCTCTTGACCTTGTGATCCACCCGCCTCGGCCTCCCAAAATGCTGGGATTACAGGCGTAAGCGCCCGGCCCATTTTAGCCATTTTTAAGTGTGTGATTCAGCAGCATTAAATACATTCACATTGTTGTGCAATCATCGCCATTGCTCATCTCCAGAACTTTTTCATCACCCCAAACAGAAACCCCGTATCCATTAAACTGATTCCCTGTCTCCTGTGCTCCTGGTAGCCACTTGACCACTTTCTGTCCTTTGAATTTGACTATTCTAGGTACTCATACAAGTGCCATCACACAATTTGTCCTTTTGTGACTGGATTATTTCATTTAGCATAATGTCCTCAAGCTTCATCTTTATTGTAGCATGCATCAGAGTTAGGCCAGGCGCAGTGGCTCACGCCTATAATCCCAGTACTTGGGGAGGCAGAGGAGGGAAGATTGCTTAAGCCCAGGAGTTCAAGACCAGGCTGGGCAACACGGTGAGACCCCTATCTCTACAAAAAATACAATTAGCTGTACATGATGGCATACACCTGTAGTCCCAGCTACTCAGAAGGCTGAGGTGGGGGGATCACCTAAGCCGGGGGAAGTTGAGGCTGCAATGAGCCGTGATCACACCACTGCACTCCAGCCTGGGAGACAGAGTGAGTCTCAAAAAAAAAGAAAAGAATTTTCATCCTTTTTAAGGATGAATAATATTCCATTGTATGTATATACATGTATATACAGGTTGAATATCCCTTATCTGAAATGCTTGGGACCGAAAGTGTTTTGGAGTTTAGATTTGTTTCAGATTTTGGAATATTTGCATTACACGTACCAGTCGAACATAAAATATTTTGCCCATTTGCTAGTAAGATTGTTTTGTTGTTGTTGAGTTGTAGAAGTTCTTTATATATTCTAGATCTTAATTTGTTAAGTTGTAGGAGTTCTTTGTATATTCTCGATCTTGATTCCCTATCAGATTCATGATTTGCAAATATTTTCTCCCATTCTGTGGGTTGTCATTTCACTTTCTTGATAGTGTTCTTTGATGCACAAAAGTTTTTAATTTTGTTGGAGCCCAATTTATCTCTATTTTCTTTTGTTGCCTGTGCTTTTGGTGGGAGGAACACTGCTTATTGCTTTTTAAAGATCAAACCAAAAAACAGCCTACCTGTGAAAATCAAATAGAAAAAGAAAGTTGCCAGGTATTCTTATTATCCCTCTAGAAATAGTTTTTTTAAAACAAAAACTCCCAAATATTCAGTTGTTTCAGTCATGTGACTTGGCATATAATTAAACAACAGTTGCTGCTGTTACTGAATATTTATTGCTCACTGACAATGTGTCAGACACAGCCAGAGACTGAAATACAAGTAGATACCAGTTCTGGAGTTGTCTGCCCTAAGTGCGATGAGAGGCATATCTATTAGTAAAAACTCAGTTGCAGGTGACAGAAAACCAGTTTAAAATAACTTGGATCAAAAGGGGAATTCACTGACTTTTTTACCAAAATGTTGAGGAGGAATGTAGAGGTTTTTACTAGATCCAGAGGCTATATGTCAATTACTTCTCTTTTTCTCTCTCCTTCTTTTTTCCTCCCCTCCGGCTGTGTCTAAATATCTATGTCCTCCCAAAACGCACATGTTGAAATCCTAGTCCCCAGGTGATAGTGTTAGGAAGTGGGGTTTTGGGAGGTGATGAGGTCATGAGGGTGAAGTCCTCATAAATGTGATTGGTGCCCTTATGAAAGAGGCCCCAGAGTGGTCCCTTGTCCCTTTCATCAGGTGAAGTTATAGGGAAAGGACAGCCAACTACAAACCAGGACACGAACCCTCACCAGACACCAAATCTGTTGGCACCTGGATCTTGGACTCCCCAGCCTACAGAGCTGTGAGAAATAAATTTCTGCTGTTTATATGGTATTTTTGTTACAGTAGCCTTAACAGACTAATACCCTCCTTGTCTGTGTCTTTTATTCTCTCTCAGTGTCTTGGCTCTGCTTTTAGGTCTCCTCTTACCCACTGGCCTCTTTCCCTGCTACTGTATATAACTTCCTGTATGCATTTAGGGGAGGTCATGAGCAGCTGTAGCATATGTGGTGTCAGTGAACAATCCCTGTAACTGAAATCCTAAATCCCAGCGAATGCACTGAAAGGGCCATAGGAATGGACCACCCTGATTGGCCAGCCTGGTCTAACTGGCTTTGGCCTACAATGGCTGGTTTTATTCACATAACTGAAGAGTCCAGGGATAAATCCTGGTTTCAGGCATAGCTTGATCTAGGACTCAGTTCTTGCAGGATCCAGGTCTGAGCTCCACATCCTCCTCAGGTTTCCCAGGGACCCTCCAGTGAAGTTCCCAGTGCTCCCTGTGGCGACAGTGGTTCTGTGCCTTCTGTCCTCACACCACTGGGCCTGGGAACGAGAGCATGCAGGTGTCAGGATTCCCAGAGCAGGCCTAAGGCTATGAACAGACAAGCTGAGATGTGGGCCCCCCCAACCCGCCGCGTGAGTCACGATGGCTCAGGGCCCCTCCCTGTAGCAGGGGAGAGGATATGCTAACCGGCCTCTGAACCTTAAGGTGGGGTCAGTCCCACCCAATCCCCAACTGAGAAAGTAAATGGGTGGTTTAAAATACCAACACAGAGCAAAACCCACAGAAATTTGAGATACTGATGTCAGGAAGGAAGAGGAAAGAGTTCCAGCAGTGAGCGGGTTTCCCTTATAGGAGAATAATTTGATTACCAAGGACGACAGACAACAGTAGAAGGTTAAAATGAAAGATCAGGTGCATGCTGGGTGACAAAAAGTGCTGCCTGGAGCCAATTACAAGGAGGGCAGCTAGTTTCCAGGTCTTAGAGAGGTTGCTTTGTACTCCTGTGTGCCTGCTAGCTGGTCTGTTCCCCTCAAGGACAGCAAACTTTTCACAAGCACCTGCTGTGCCCTGATCTTGCTGGGTGCTGTCACCCTGCCCTCTGGAGCACCCCGCATGGTTGGCAGATAAACTCACGAGTGCTGCAGTCAGGAGTGCTGGCGTCCCTCAGACCCTCCAGGACAGCACGTGGAACACTTTGGACCACAGGTTTGAGTTAGGAAACGGATCCTGGAGATAATGAAGGCCGTGAGCTAGATGCAGGCTGAGAGAATGATGGACAAGCCCAGAGAAGTCCTCCCGGAGGGACAGTGCCTGTCAGGCCAGAGATTTCTGACAGTCGGAGGAGAGGGCGGAGTGTGCTCAGCCTGGGAGGGGAGGGGACAGAGACCCGCTCAGGGGAGCACTGAGACGTGGCCTGCGCCGGGCCAGGTGCTGGGAGGAGGTTGGGAGGGGGGCCTGCGGATACGGGCTGAGGGCCAAGAGGCTAGTGGGCGATGGAGACCACTGCGGGGATTGAACACAAGAATGGTGTGCAAGTCAGGAAAGTCTCTGCGAAGGGGAAGAGACTGAAGGCACAGAGACCACTTTGTGTGAAGGGGAGAGACGCTGAGGCCTGACCTAGGGTGTGGGTTGGGAAGGGGAGGAGGGATGATTCCGAGGGAGACTTAGTGGGTCCCAGTGGCTGTTAGGAATTCAGCAGGTGAGGGAAGAGTTGCGTTAAAAAATAACAGGCCAGGTACGGTGGCTCACGCCTGTAATCCCAGCACTTTGCGAGGCCGAGGTGGGTGGATCACCTGAGGTCAGGAGTTCTGGACCAGCTGACCAACATGGAGAAACCCCATCTCTACTAAAAATACAAAATTAGCTGGGTGTGGTGACTTATGCCTGTAATCCCAGCTATTCGGGGGGCTGAGGCAGGAGAATCCCTTGAACCTGGGAGGTGGAGGTTGCAGTGAGCCGAGATAGCACCACTGCACTCCAGCCTGGGCAACAAGAGCAAAATTCTGTCTCTAAAATAAAATAAGAAACGTGTATAGTCATGCATCACTTAATGACCGGGATACAGCCTGAGAAATGCATTGTTAGGTGAGTCCAGCCCTGTGCTAACATCGTAGAGTGATTTGCACAAACCGAGCTGGTAGAGCCTGCTGCACACGCAGGCTGTGTGGTATGGCCCATTCCTCCCAGGCTGCACAGCTGCATAGCATATGACCATGCTGAATACTGCAGGCCACTGTAACACAGTGGTAAGTATGCATGTACCTAAACATAGAAAAGATACAGTGAAAATTAGAATCTTATAGGACCACCATCACCGGGTCCATCTTGATAGAAATGTCATTATGGAAGCAGGACTGTTCTTGTAAAGAGTGTGGAATTTGGCCTGGAGTCACAATTCTTGCTGTGTTCCTACTGATGGACCTTTGTGTTCCTACTGATGGACTTTTGTGCTCCTACTGACGGACATTTGTGCTCCTACTGACGGACATTTGTGCTCCTACTGATGGACTTTTGTGTTCCTACTGATGGACTTTTGTGCTCCTACTGATGGACTTTTGTGCTCCTACTGATGGACTTTTGTGTTGCTACTGATGGACTTTTGTGTTGCTACTGATGGACTTTTGTGTTGCTACTGATGGACTTTTGTGTTGCTACTGATGGACTTGGACATTTTGTTCCTGTTGTTTTCTCTGCTGGAAAGTTCCAGCTGATTGCAGATCCAGTTTGAAACTGGCTGATTAGTTCTATTCGGTCCAAGTTGCCCACGGTCCCACTACCCACAGAAGCCCTTCCTGCTTCCAGAATTTGGCCCCCATCTTCACAGCAGAGCTACCCATAGTGCTCAAAAAGGAGAAAAATTGTCCTCAATTGGCACTGAAAAGAGTTGAGGGAAGAGGCTCCTAATGCACAGTCCTGGGGAAGAAGACCCGCCCCTAAGCTTGCTCCTCCCCATGGTCTGCCAGGGTCCGTTCCTGGAGTGCCAGGATGGTTTGCTCTACTCCATCTATAGCGCATGAGGTGGAACCTGCTTGCAGAGAGGAAGTGCATGTCAGGGCAGCGGTGAGGAATTGCTTGAGGAGTCTTGGTGCCCTGATTCCAGGGAACTTTGCTGGTCATCTGGTTTTGTATCCCTATTTCTCAGTGATGGCACTTTGGCCAGGTGAGTAAGGGGAAGTGGTTTGGAGCTGTTTCACCATCAATGTGTAACTGAACTCAGGTTCAGCTGCTCGCCACTCAAAAGCCAAACTGGAGAGCCAAGACTTGGTGGAAGGAAAATCAGGTGTATTCGAGAGCTGGCAACCTGGGGAGACATGGACTAGTGTCACAAAGACCATCTCAAGTAGGTACATATTTCAGGTTCTTTTTATGTTAAGGGCAGGGGAAGAGGAGGGTGTTGGGATCAACACATGACCTATGACCATAGACAGGTGGGTGCCAGCAAGGGTCCAAGGAAGTTGGGAATTTCTTTGTCCCTGGTCAGGTCACAATGTTCCTTCCTCCTATAATCCTATAAATCCTCCGCCTCCTATAAATCTTTAACAAAATATAGGTGCTCAAATACTCCTTTCTAATCCCAGAGATCATTTCAAAAACTACATGACTGCTATTGTCGTGTTTTATCCTAGCGCTCTAAAATTATTCTAGCCCACATGCAGGAATGGGTATCGAAACATAGATAAGGGCCACTCAAACAAAAATGGAGTTAGTCATGTTCATTCTTTTGCTGTTTCACTGTTACAAATGTGAGAAAGGATGTCGCCCCCAGCAGGCATGTAAGGTAACTCCTAATACGCCATCCGGCTGGGGGTCCAGCCTGGACAACGGGCCGGGCACAGAGGTTTGTAGATGGATGGGCTGAGGTTGTCCAGAAAAAGCTGTGGAGATTCCATTTCCAGTAATTGTTCATCTCTTACTTCACTGACTTCACATCTTGATTTATGAAGAACGATTAGATGCCAAACACATATTCGTAACACATTCTTCCCAAAGAATTTGATTTATTCTATTATTTTAAAAATTCAGTCCATCTCATCATCTATTATTATATTTTTGTCATTATATATGCTTAAACACATTCCTTTCGTAGACTTAAAATGCTTTAATTTTATTCCCTTAATAAATATTCATTTCAAGGTGACAACCAGAAGGGCTGCAGGCAGGGAAAAAAAAAGCTTATCCTTCAAGCAAATTTATTATTGGTGCATTTTCTTATATGCTGTCATAAAGGCCAGGCTTTTACCACACATTAATTTTATGACTGTGTAGTTCACGTGAATGCCAAACTCCAATTCATTTTTCTATCTACTCATGGACGGAATCATTTTATTTTCCTTTGCAGAAAAGAAATGTTATATGAAGTGTAAATTTATAACAGACTTAGTATTTAGCTTGCCAGAAGATCTCTTTCAGGAGGCAATGTTTATTTAAAAAAAAAAATCATTCAGCTTCATGGCAGGGCTAGAGTATTCATATTTTCATTATTAGAGTTTCCAGTGGAAACCTTGCTTTGATTTGCCCTGTTATGTCTTTGCTAATTGGCTGAATTCAGACTATAATACTGAGCTTCCTCTAATCCTCACTTCATCGCATCTCAATATCTCATGTCCATTTGTCCTTCTCATGCTCCTCCATCTTTTGAATAACGATGACAACAGTGATGAGAGCAGTAGAGGTGATTAGTCAATGGCACTGTCGTTCCTGGCAGGCTGCAGGGTGAGGAGTACATCATCCACCTCTATCCAGGTGCTTTGCATGTGTTGTTGACTACAGAAGCATGTCTCTGAGCGGGGACATGCAAATCCAAACTTGGGTTTCAGGCCAGGCACAGTGGCTCATGTCTGAAATCCCAGCATTTTAGGAAGCCAAGGCAGATGGATCACTTGAGGTCAGGAGTTTAAGACCACCCTGGGCAACATGGTGAAACCCTGTCTTTACTAAAAATACAAAAACTTAGCCGGCGTGGTAGCATGTGCCTGTAATCCCAGCTACTCAGGAGACTGAGGCAGGAGAATCGCTTGAACCCAGGAGGCGGAGGTTGCAGCGAGCTGAGATCGCACCATTGCACTCCAGTCTGGGCTACAAGAGCGAGATTCCGTCTCAAAAAAAAAAAAAAAAAAAAAAAAATTGGGTTTCATTTCTTCCTCCTAATCAAATCTTGATTAACAGTTTCTCCTTTCATTTGTGCTCCTGCTTCAGACACTTATGCCATATGGGCTGCAACGATTGGTACTAAGAAGAATGAATAATATTCATGAAAATATGACGCTGGATTAATGACATTGACAGACAAAGCATACTCTTGCATTGAATCAGCCTTTTAACTCTTCTATTAAATTAAGGGCGTGATATGCGAGAGTGCCACCTAAAACCTTAAAACCCACAAAACTCACTTGCAGGAGAGGCTCTGTTCTCCCAGGATGTCAGCTGAACCTCCTCCGGTCAAAGGTAGCCTCCTGGCCCTGCCCACGGTCCTTGGGCTGCGGCTGTTGTCCAATTCCTGGCAGGGCAGCAGGTGCAAAGCTGTGCCCCAGCCCACCCCAGCACTCTCCCTCCAAACACTCAAGCCTCCAATTCATGCTGAGTTTCCTACGTGGGAGGGCAAAGCACACAGGTGGATGAACAGGGTGGGCCAGTTAGTGTCTGGAAGTAAAATGGGAAGGAAAGGCTAGAAGAAAGGATGGGAAGAGTCAGACCGGAGCCTTTCCATAAGCTGATCTCTGGGACAGCTTTTGTGTGAGACAGCTGCTATTCCTCATATTAAAGATGAGGTTAGGCCGGGCGCGGTGGCTCACACCTGTAATCCCAACCGTTTGGGAGGCCAAGGCAGGTGGATCATGAGGTCAAGAGATCGAGACCATCCTGGCCAACATGGTGGAATCCCGTCTCTACTAAAAATATAAAAATTAGCTGGGCGTGGTGGCATGCACCTGTAATCTCAGCTATTTGGGAGGCTGAGGCAGGAGAATCGCTTGAACCCGGGAGGTGGAGGTTGCAGTGAGCTGAGATTGCACCATTGCACTCCAGCCTGGGAGACAGAGTGAGACTCTGTCTCAAAAAAAAAAAAAAAGATGAGGCTAAAAGAGCAAAAAGAGCAAGGTCCCCTGTGGGTGGCCAAGCTTTAGGCAGCCTAGGCAGGTGTAGACTTCAGGCGGAGTCTGCCTGATGAGGGAGGGAGCTATGTGGCTCTCAGTCCCCAGTCCAGGTTAGATCAAGGATATAGTTTTTGGACCAACCAACTGGCTGGGACATTGGTCCAGGAAGCAGGGCAGGCTGTAGCCAGAAAGGTGGCAGAAGATTGGGTACCCAAGGTCCATCAGACTGGAGCCACACCAGGGGTTTACCCTGCTTAGCCACATCCGCTGTGAAGACTGCTGTCTCCTCTAGCCCAAGTCCTCACTCTGGACCAACTGATGGGTCTAGATTTCTTTCCAGGTGTCTTGGCCTTACGTCTTTGGGATGCAAACAGCCTCGTTAGGGTATTCTGGCTCTGGAGTCCTTTCATCATCTGGAACTGGAGTTGGGGCATCTGTCCTAGCTCCCTAGCCCCCAGAGACCTTCATTAATAGACAATAAGCCTCTGCTTACTTTAGATTTCAGAAGCATTGTGCATTAACTGCTGAAAATGTTCCTAAATCACATATGATCACAAGAAACCTTTAATTTGAGGACACCTGTGGAACTGCACTCATGCTAGTAAACACTTGGGCATTGAGGGATTTTGGATTTGTGGTGTACATTTCTACACTTTCTGAGGAAGATATTTGCAGTTGAACAAAAATAATACCTTAGTTTTGTGAGCCCAAAACGATTTGCATAGCACTCTCCCATCCATGATCTCATTGGATCTTTACAACTATTAGTGAGATAAGCAAAAAGAAAGTGATGATTTTTCTCATTTTACAAACGAGAACAAAGCCTAGATTAGTTAGATAACATGCATGCGGTGTCATGGCTAGGAAGTGGCAGATCTCATGGGCCCCACTTCCTGCCCTGCAGACTTTGGTCTCCACAGACTGGTCTTCATTCCTCAGTTTACCCCTTCAACCTGGCATTACATGTTGTTGTTTCAGTGACTCAGTCACCTCCCAGGAATCCTGGATCCAATCTGCAACAGCCCATGTCTGTTTCATGGCTTCCTATAGTTTTGTTTTTACTTGTCGTTTTGTTTTGTTTTGAGATATGGTCTCACTCTGTCACCCAGGCTGGAGTGCAGTGGCGTGACCATAGTTCATAACAGCCTCGAAGTCCTGGCCCAAAGCAATCCTTTCACCTCAGCCTCTCGAATAGCTGGGACTATAGGCGTGCGCCACCACGTCTGGCTAATTTTATTTTTATTTTTTGTAACATGGTAATGACAGGGTCTTGCTATGTTGCCCAGGCTGGTCTCCAACTAGTGGGCTCAAGTGATCCTCCAGCCTCCACCTCCCAAAGTGCTAGGATTACAGGTGTGACCCACCATGGCTGGCCCCATATTTTGCTTAAATGAAATGTATGTCTAAGTTGATACTCTGAGTTTCATTAAGGAAATTCTCCCTTCTCAACTTCTTACCTTCTCCAGGAGTTTCAATGACCATGTCCAGATACTCCTAAAACCATTAGCAATGAGCATTCTTGATCTGTGTACAATTCCACAGGTCATTTATAGTGCATGTTTATATATAGGTATCCCTTAAAAAGAATGGGGCCTCACTTTCAGTTTTCAGGAATCAATCAAATATAGTCAGACTCCCAATATTTTACTTTAGGGTAAGTCTTCCTCCCCAATTAAAGTGAGGTCTCAATTGCAGCAGCTGACTTTGATCCCATTATATCCTTCTACACATGAAGACTTAGGGGTCCACATCAGTCTGTAGCCTTCAGACATAAGCCCAGCTCAGAGAGAATTATTGCTTCCACTGGTCATAAAAATGACACATACACTTAAGCTTCCTTATAGTCACTTTAAAATTTTAATTTTTGATTGGAAACCTTGAAAGGAAAGATGAAGAGATGATGGGCCAGCTGCCAGCTCATCATGCTGTATAAATGTTGGTTCTCTCATCACTTGCTTATGGCTATTTTCCATTTAGAATGTTGAGGCTAAATGGAAGCTAATGAGGCTAAACATGTTAAATGACCATGTTGAGATGTTCTGAAAACCATTGCCTGAGTAGCAGTGCATTGTCGCTTTCATCTTCATAGGGAATTTAAGCAAGAGAGGGCTCTGCCGCCACACTTGCACTCTGATGAGCTCTTACTCACGCCCACATATGGTGGTGTAGAGAGAGCACTTAAACAAGTCTAAAGACCTGAGTTGTTTTCCCACATCTGTTCCTTCCTATCTCAGCCTCAAGCAAATCACTTAACCCCTCTCTACAGGACCCTCCATGTGTCCCAGCCCTCATTTGCCCCTTCTCCATTCTGCCCTGTGCCCTGCCCCAGAGGCTGAAGCTGACCTGTGAGGCTGGCATCAACCCACCTCCCTTGCTGTCTGGCTACAGATTCAGTTCAGATGAGAAACGGGGCTTCCCACAGGTCAGAGGGTGGAGAAGAGTGAGGACAGAGTATATATTCCTGACCAAATTACTGCAGTTAGCTCTGTCCCTCTGTGAAAAACTCCTATTGGTCACTTGGTGTATTAGTCAGTTCTCATGCTGCTGATAAAGATATACCTGAGACTGGGTAATTGATAAAGGAAAGAGGTTTAATGGACTCACAGTTCCACATGGCTGGGGAGGCCTCATAATCATGGCTGAAGGCAAAGAAGGAGAAAAGTCATGTCTTCCATGGTGGCAGGCAAGAGAGATCATGTGCAGGGGAACTGCCGTTTATAAAACCATCAGATCTCATGAGACTTATTCACTATCACGAGAAGAGCACGTGAAAGACCTGCCCCATGATTCAATTACCTCCCACTGGGTCCCTCCTAGGACAAGTGAGAATGATGGGAGCTACAATTCAAGATGAGATTTGGCAGGGGGAGACAGACAAACCATGTCACCTGGGTTCTGCTGTCTTCCTTTGCACCTTCAGACCTCCTGCTAATTGTCTCCCTCCTGACTTCCCCAAGTGCAATCCAGGTTGCCATCCCCTCCTACCTGGACATACATGTCACTCATATTACAGGCTTAGAAAGTCTGCCCTTTAAAACTGTAACAATGAGACAAATATACAGAAAGGAAAATAGACAAATTCCCACTGAGAATCAAAATAATGAGTGTGGTCCTTGCAGAGACTAAAACAGGCACAAGCAAGCCCTTTCTGTTCAAGTGCAGGCAGCTCTTAACCATCCTCGGCACTAACAAAGTGAAAAAATTCCTTGCCATGGAGATTTCCCAAGGAAGGAAGAGGCGGCATTTCCTCATCACATATGCCTATCAGGGCAGGGTCCGCAGGAGAGGTCTGTATTTTAACTTGGTTTCTGATGTCGTTGTGGCTATGCCAAGTGGACAAGCTCTACTTCCAGTCCTCCAGAGACTACATGTCCCACGTGAAGCCATTTGCGTCATTCATAGCCAATGAGTGTTTCCTTGCTCTGAAGAAGGGTGTGTTTTCTGCCAAAATTCAAGGTGAGCTACACAGAGTTGAAGTCCTAACGTGCTAGAACATTACCACCAAAACCATAGTCCAGCTTCCCCTGTTTGCAGAAAGAGACTTCCGGGAACTGGTTGACGATGCTGGGCCAGGGCTCCTGCAGGATCTGTGTGAAGTCAGAAGACCAGAAGTCAGAGTGACCAGTCTGGATCCCTCCATGGCCAGAGACCCCCGTATAGGACTGAAGATCTGTGGGTTGAAAATGTCATCACTGAACAATGCCTCATGGCCACAGATGAGACTTTGCCAGAAGACATATACACATAGTTCTCAGAAGATGTATACCTGAGCTTGTCAGAAGACACATTTGAAATCCCAGTTGAGAAGATGAGCTCAGAGGTGTTGGTAGTTGAAGAGCACTCATGAATGAGAGATGCCAGGAAAGAGCCCAGCTTGGCTGTCCACGACATAGAAGAGATAACTGAGGCAGAGTCCCTGACCTTTAGTAATTACATGATTGTTCCTCAACCACCATCACGCCCTCCAAAGCCCAGAAGTTTGTCTTACAACAAAAACTGTGATCATTAGCCATGCCTTCTCTCCAAGGAATAGCACCAGCACATCCAGGGCCTGTGCATTCTGGGTTATTGCACGGAAGCAGCCTTCTAATTCATATTCCTGTCTCCAGCTCTGCCCCTTTCCAGTCCATCCTGCACACTAACCAGAGAGCTGTCTTAAAATCTGTACTGGGCCAGGCATGGTGGCTCATGCCTGTAATCCCAGCACTTTGGGAGGCTGAGGCAGGCAGATCATCTGAGGTCAGGAGTTCGAGACCAGCCTGGCCAACATGGTGAAACTCCGTCCCTACTGAAAATACAAAATTAGCCGGGCATAGTGCCGTGCACCTGTCATCCCAGCTACACAGGAGGCTGAGGCAGGAGAATCGGTTAAATCCAGGAGACGGAGGTTATAGTGAGCTGAGATCTCATCACTGCACTCCAGCCTGGGTGACAAGAGTGAAATTCCGTCTTAAAAAAAAAAAAAAAATCTAAACTGAAAGAAATCTTTATTTCTTTATTCCTCCAAACTCTTCCCTTTTGCCTTGGGATAAACTCCGGATGCCTTAATGTCTTTTCTAGGGCTCTTCATGGGTTGGTCTCCTGCCTGTGAATACATCTCTCATCCCCCAGCTTCGTTCTCTTACTCTCTATATGCTGCAGCCAGACCACACTACTCCCAGAGCCTCCTAGCCTGCCGTTGAACCCCAGGACATGCTAGTGCCTGGAATACTTTCTGTCTGCCTTCCCAGGGATGATTTCTGCCCATTCTTCAGATCTCATCATAGATGTCACTTCCTTCAGAATGGCTTCTCTGAACCCCAAGTCTAGCTCAATCTCTATTCTACGTGCTACAGAATCATCTAGTGGGGAGGAACAGAGTTTCTGCAGTTAGATGGGCATGATTGGAATCTTCATACTGGCAACGTAACCTCTCTGGAGGCTTGGTCTCTTCCTTGTAAAATGTAGATACTAGCAATTCCTACCTAATTGTTGTAAGGGTGAATGAGATGACCCACGGGGCACTTAGAACATGGCCTGCATCTCCATAGGGTCTCAACAGATGCTCAATAAGTGTTACCTTGGCCAGGCATGGTGGCTCATACCTGCAATCCCAACATTTTGGGAGGCCAAGGAGGGAGGATCGATTGAGGACAGGAGTTGGAGGCATTGGTAAGCTATAGTCATGCCACTGCACTCTGGCCTGAGCAACACTGTGAGATCCTGACTCAAAAAAAAATAATAAAGATAAGCATACCTCAGGTGCTTCTAAGCCACCTTCTTTGGCCTGTGTTGGCAAGATAAAAGCTGGATTAGTTACCCAAGTTCCTTCTGTTGGGTTCATGGAAACACCTTTGCTCATGCTGTCCTCCTGTGTTAAGTGCTCCTTTCCCCCAGCCCATCACCCACATCCTGCCACTCCTAAGGGCCTGCCTACACACTGCCACCTCTCCCATGATGACACTGGCCCCCACTGACCCTCCCATTGTGGCTCCTAGAGTACTTGTCTATTAGTGACAGTGGTCACCTCTGCTCACCGAGTGCCTACTGTGTGCCCCGCAATACAATGCATGGCTGGCATTGGACGTGTATTTCATTTCCTCACCCCCATCCCTTAAGGATTGAGTTCAGATTCTCTCCTCTTCAGATGAGGAAACAGGCTTGGGCAAGTTCTCCTCCTCATCACAAGGATGAGCTGAGATTCGAATCCCCTTGACTCCTGTGGCACAGCCTGCCATCCTTCCTGGCTATCACACTGCACTACAGTTGTGGCTTCGCCCTCCCCCATCCCCAGCAGAATGAAAGCATGAAGCTATGAAACAAGGACGATCTTGTTCACTGAAGTGTCCTCAGGAAATGGGACATAAAGCCAAGATTTATGGAAGCTGGCTCAATGTGACAATCCAGGGTGGGGTAGCCAGGGGGTGGAGCAGGTACACTCAGGAGGGCCAGGCTCCAGGAGCTGCTGATAGAGTTGCTTTGCTCTAGACGTCCCTGGTTTGTAACTTTGGGGGATGGAGAAACAGAAAATCACATTTGCCAGTCTGGGAAGAGGTCTAAGAACAGAACCAGACTCCGAGAGGACTTTGAGTGCAAATAGCTTATTTGGAAGGTGAACGCAGAAGAGTAGGCAGAGTAAACCAGGGAAGGGAAGAAGCCAATCACTCCAGATTACCACTGCGGACAAGCAGGGCTCCACCTCACTGGGACCTCTGGGAGACGATTTAGACTGTAATCAGAAAACTATGGTTGAACCCAGTTCGTTGGGTTTCCATAGCCTATGAGCTAAGAATAGTCTTTATGTTTATATTTATATTTATATTTATATTTTATTTTATAAGACAGAGTCTCACTGTGTCGCCCAGGCTGGAGTGCAGTGGCATGATCTTGGCTCACTGCAGTCTACACCTCCTGGGTTCAAGTGATTCTCCTGCTTCATCCTCCCAAGTAGCTGGGATTATAGGCACCTGCCACCACTCCCGGCTAAGTTTTGTTTATTTAGTAGAGACGGGGTTTCACCATGTTGCCCAGGCTGGAGTCTTTATGTTTTAAAATGGTTGAGAGATAATCAAAGAAAAATATTTAGTGACATGAAAGTTATTGAAATTCAGGGTTCAGTAGCCATGAATACAGTTGTCCTGTAACAGAGCCACACGCCTGTGTTTCTGTGTTCTCTACACGATGGCTGCGTATGTCCTACCAGGAGAGAGTTGAGTCGTTGTGACAGAGACCATATGGGCCGCAAAGACCAAAAAATTTACCAGCTGGCTCTTCACAGGAAAAGTTTGCCGACCTGGTTTAGACCACGCGTCATCATTGTTCCACCAGGAGGGCAAGGAGCGCCTCTTTGTCAGTGTTTGAGGGCTGTTCCCCAGGGTTCTGGCCTCCCGGCGGTTCTAGCCTGCCCCTCGGCCGAGCAAGCTCCTGTGCTGCAGGAAGCTGTCTGGTAATCATGGGTGCTCAGAGTAGAGCAAAAGGCCTTTTGCATATTTGAAAAATAGTGAGAACCAAGCTAATCCAGGCAAGGCACTGACAGGGGAACCTTCTCCAAATGGGGCTGGAATCCCCAAAGCCCATTTTTATTGGGCATCAGCCATGGTGCATGGGGCAGCTATACCTCCTGTCAAGAAACAGGAAGGAGCGAACATCCGAAGATGACTTGCCTGTAAAGAAGTCATCATATTACCAAATATCCTAAAAAGGAAAGAGGAGAACCAGCCCCTTGCTAATATGAGTGTGTGCTTTTACCACCTTTTGCCAATAAACAAGGTGAAGGCCGATCACAATGGCTTACACCTGTGACCCCCACACTTTGGGAGGCTGGGGTGGGCGGATCACTTCAGCCCAGGAGTTTAAGACCAGCCTGGGCAACACAGTGAGACCTCATCACTCCAAAAAAATGAAAGAATAGAAAAATTAGCCTGGCACGTGCTGCCTGTCTATAGTCTGAGCTTCACAGAAGGCTGAGGTGGGAGGATCGCTTGAGCTCAGGAGTTCAAGGCAGTGGTGAGCAGTGGTGGTGACACTGAACCCCAGCCTGGGCAACAGAGCAAGACCCTCTCTCAAACAAACAGCAACAGCAAAACAAGGAAAGATTACAGATCTGAGGAGGGAGCAGACCCCGAGAAGCAAGCTCAGTACAAGCAGGAGTGTAAGGGAGATGGGCTTGGGCTCGGTCTCGGGTGGGCCAGGACCCGGGAGCCAAGGCAGGGAGGGTGTCCTGCTCTCCACTTCGGTGGTCTGAAACTTCAGAGGAAAAGGCAACAGGAGAAAATACAGTCTACAGCCTGGGAAGAGGTCTAGTAACTGGATACCCAAATTTATGCCTAAAGATAAGAAGAGGAGTTAGTGTTAGCAGATATTGTTGGTCCTTAAACGTAAATGAAACCTCTTCATTCATGGAAGGAAAGTGGAGGGGGGTTAAGCCGATTGGTTGGTAAGCAATGAAGCTGGGTCCAAACCTGGATCTCCTGTTTCTTGTCCCTTGCTAGTCACCCTGTGTACATCTCCTCTATGTCATCTTGATTTCCTACAACATGCTGTAGGTGACAGGGATGTTATTTTTGGGGTTGGGGAATCAGGTAGAATTCTTTTGCTCCAGTTTATGAGCAAAAAAAAAAAAAAAAAAAAAATCTAATAGAACAAAAAAATGAACAAAGAAGAGAAAATGGAAAAGCAAAGAAGATAAAATAGAAATGGCGAATAAATGTATTAAATAATGCTCACCTTGATGAGGAATAGCTTTGTCCCTAGATTGCTAGTAATTAGGGAGGCCCTAGATCATAGCCTGGTTCACTGTTTTCAGCAAGAAATTTTCTAACGTTCTAAAGAGGAAAAATTAGCTACTCCTCTTTTTCTGGATGTGGGTGAAGATGGGGAGGAGGCTGTTTGAGAAAGGCTATGATCCGAATTGCCATTTTTTTTAAAGGGATAGGATCTTGCTCTGTTGCCCAGACTGGAGGGCAGTGGTGCCCTCCACAATCATAGCTCAGTATAAATTCAAACTCCTGGGCTCAAGTGATCCTCCTGCCTCAGCCTCCTGAGTAAATGGGACTCCATGTGTACAGCACCACGACTGGCTAATTTTTTTTTTTTTTTTTTTTTTTTTGTAAGTAGAGACAGGGTCTCTCTGTGTTGCCGAGGCTGGTCACAAACTCCTGACCTCAAGTGATCCTTCCACTTTGGCCTCCCAAAGTGCCAGGATTATAGACATGAGCCACCACGCTGGCATGAATTGCTCTTTCTTAAAATGGATTTTTTTTTTCTTTTAAGGGGTTTTCTGAATTGTTTTTTCACTTAGAGAAAGGGGGAGGGGTTGAAGAGGTGGTGAGATGTCCATAGGGATCGGGGAGATAGTCCTGGAACCAGATGCCTGATGCCTTGATAATGTTGCAGCCAATACCTTACCCAAATAATGTGTGCCTTAAAAGTCTGACAAATGGTCGATACGCAGCCAAAGAGATGTGCCACCTTCATCATCACAAGAGCGGGTCCGAGAACTCATTCCCTTTTCTGTGTAGGCGCAGGCTGGCCCCTTGGTGCTTTAAAGACAAAGTTCCTTGAGAAAGGGCAAAGTCCCCGGGGACACAGTGGATGGAGCAGCTTTTCTCTGAAGAAGATCCCAGGCAGGCCCTGCGTACCCATGGCCACTCTGGAAGTGGAGTAAAATATCTAATCTCTCCAAAAGCTCCACTTCCCCTCCGATTCAGGGATAGTGAGTATGGGCCTTCAGGGAGCTTGCTTAGGAGATCCACTGTCTTCTATCTAACTTTATCTCAAGTAGGCTCTGACACTGGAATCTTTTTGTTATACCACAGTAAACTATGGGTAAAACCTATGGGTACAGCAAACTTTGGCCGCCTGGATGGCTCTGTGTTTGTGAGTGAGTGCCTTGCAGCCCAAATAGACTCTAATAGGTAATAGGGAAGGCCTTCTGCTCTCAGCCACATGCCTTGGCTTTCCAAGGAGCCAGAGTATGCACACGGTTGCCAGAAAGCTGTCACTCATTTGACTGATGGCAAGGGCCTTGTGTAGACAACCTGGAAGAAGCAGATGCTGTTGAGATTTGTGAGATGGTGCCACGAGTTACCAGCTGGCTTTCTACATCCTTATTACTTAGACTAGGGCATATAATGCTCTTCAGTCAATCATATTTGAATTTGTTAGTATCCTAGATCAAAAAGCTTAGAACCAACATTTCCTTTTTTTAAATGAATGCTTTTATATGATAAAAATAAAACATATCTAAAATTTCTATTATGACAAAATATAGTCTTAAACAAAATTGAAATATAAATGACAAATTGGGAGAAATATTTGTAATAGTTATGACAGGCAAATATTCATGCTGAGAATATTGTAAAGAACTCATCAACTGGAAAAAAGACAAACAATTTAGTAGGAAAAATGAACAAGGAAAAGAAAAAGTAAAATCAGAGAAGATGAAATAGAAATGGCCAATAAAGCCGGGCATAGTGGCTCACGCCTGTAATCCCAGCACTTTGGGAGGCTGAGGTGGGTGGATCACTTGAGGTCAGGAGTTCGAAACCAGCTTGACCAACATGATGAAACCCCGTCTCTACTAAAAATACAAAATTAGCCAGGTGTGTTGGTGCACGCCTGTAATCCCAGCTACTCAGGAGTCTGAGGCAGGAGAATCGCTTAAATCTGGTAGGCGGAGGTTGCAGTGAGCCAAGATTATGCCATTGTACTCCAGCCTGGGCAACAAGAACAAAACTCCGTCTCAGAAAAAAAAAAAAAAAAAAAGGCCAATAAATATATTAAATAATGCTCATCTTCACTAGGGATCATGAAAAGGAAAACATTAAAAACTGAGATGTCATTTTGCTAATTGAAATGACAAAAAATTTAAAATTTGTTTATATTAGTGGTTGGTGAGTAAATGGGAAAGGATAGTATCGATATTGATGGTGGGAGTGTAAATCTACATGACAGCATTGGAGGATAGTTTGGTAATACCGCAATTAAAAGGAGCCCTCATGGCCAGTCATCCTTCTCTGCATCCTCACACTAGAGAAACACTTAGGGTGGCAGAGGCTACCAATCATTCCCACATCTGTTCCCCATTGCCTTGTCATGACAATCTCACTACCCAGCTAAAGGCTACACTTCCCAGCCTCCCCTGAAGCTAAGTGTGACCATGTGACCAAGTTTCAGCCAATGAGATGTGAGAAGAGACTGCAACTTTTAGGATGTTTCCTTAAAGGGAAGGAGCATGCCCTCCTCTTCTCCTTTTGTCCTTGTCCAATGGCAATGCCCTTAGAAGAGGAAGAGAGAGACACACACAGGAAGTGAAAGCCATGTGAAGACAGAAGCGGAGGTTGGAGAGATGCATCCACAAGCCAAGGAATGCCAACAGCTACCAGAAACTGGAATAGGCAAGGCTGTCTCCTAGAAATGTCAGAGAGAGCATAGCCCTGACAACACTTGATTTTGGACTTCTAGCCTCTAGAGCTCGTGAGAATAAATGTTGGTTGTTTTAAGCCACCAAGTTTCTTTTCTGGTTATAGCAGCCCAAGAAGACTAATACACCATGGTATACTCATTTCAAAGAATATTGTGCAGTAATTGAAAAGAATGAGGTCCACCAATATGTGCTGTCATATAAAGATCTTGAAGACACTGGTGTATGAAAAAAGCATGTGGCTGAATTATATTATATATCTGTTACAGTATAACTTACACCGAGGGAAGCCATAACCAAGACTATACTTTCTATGGGAACAAATAAATATATGTACATGCAGAGACACATCTGATGTGTATCAAGCAAAGAACAGTGCTGACCTTTGGGGTGGGAGAAAGAGATGAAGAGAGGATCAGGATTATGGAAGATGGTCAGAGGACTTAGTTCTATTGATAATGTTTCCATTTTTAAAAATATAAATATTTACATATGAATTGTGAAATAAAGTAACTTCAATCTAAGATGGGAGTGGTAAGACCAGCAGTAGGGAAGGAGCCTGATTTTACCCCTGGGTACAAGGTCTTCAGTGTATCATCTTTCAGAGTCACCCATTGATATGCCCCACTTACCTCATATGGTGGGCTAAATAATGGTCCCTCCTCCAAATATGTCCATGTCCTAATCCCTGGAACCTATGAGTGTTTATACGGCAAAAGGGCCTTTACAGATGTGATTAAGTTAAGGTTCTTGAGATTTTGGGGTTATCCTGGAATAACTGGGTATGCCTGATGTAATTACAGGGTATTTATAAGAGGAGGCAGGGTCAAAGGAGAAGATGTGACTATGGAAGCAGAGATTGGAGTGATGCACTTTGAAGATGGAACAAAAGGACCAGGTAAAGAATACAGGTGGCCACCAGCAGCTGGAAAAGTCATGGAAACAGATTGTCCCCTGGAGTCTCCAGGAGGAACCAGCCTTGCTAACAGCTTGACTTTAGCCCACTAAAATGGATTCAAACTTCTGACCTCAAAACTGTGAGAGTAAACTGGTGTTGCTTTCAGCCACTTCATTTGTTGTAATTTGTTACAGCAGCAGGTAGGAAATGAATGCCCTTCTCTGTCCTACTTCCTACCGATGCCTGCTGAAAGCAGCAAGCCTTCTTTGGAGAAAGTATTCCAAACCTCAGGGGCATATATTTTTGGTAATATGTATTTGTCTTAGTTTATTCGTGCTTCTATTTTAAAAAAACACACACGGACTGGATAATTTATAAATAATAAAAACTTATTTCTCAGAATTCTGGTGGCTGGGAGTCCAAGATCAAGGCAACAGCAGGTTTGATGTATGCTGAGAGCCTGGTCTCTGCTTCCAAGATGGCGCCTTTGCTGTGTCCTCCAGAGGAGATGAACACCATGTCCTCACATAGAAGAAGATGGTAGGGCAAAAAGGGCCTAACTGGTTCCCTGAAGTCCTTTTATAAGGTCTCTAATCCCATTCATGAGGGTGCTGCCCTGATGACTTAATCACTTCCTAGAGGCCTCACCTCTTACTACTATCACATTCAGGTTTAAGTTCCAACATAGGATTTTGGGAGAGACACATAAGTTCAAACCATAGCAGTATATATCCGCATTTCTGAACTGTGGGATGTTTGCCTTCAGCTCTTGCCTTATTAGAGATGGGTTGACCTAAACAGCCAGACTTTGTCATCACTCACCTAGCCTGTATACAGAACATAGGACTCTGCCCTGGGTGAGCTACTAAAAACTGTATTTAAAAATTCTTAAAAGTCGAGGCACTCTCTTTCTGGAAAAGAAAAATCTCTAAATTTCAAGATTTTCCCTAATGAATCTTGAGATATTGACTATGAGGAAAGTGAAGACTTTTTGGGTCTTTCCAAATTTGAATTCTAAGTGTGCTCAGCAATTTCAGCTCCACTCTGGAAACCTCAGCAAGCTGAAGGTGAAACCAAAGTTGTCCAATTTTAGCACATCATAATGCCAGCCAAGAAAATTATAAAGCCTAGCCACGATGACTGGCTATCTTAAAACTTAGACATAAATGCCTGAGAAACTCTTTTCCCAAACGGCAGGAACTCCCACTGTTCCCATTACCACCCTTGTCACTGGGAAATCAGACTGGAAGAGAAGCCTCACTTGGAGAAATGTGGACATCTCCTTCTCCAACACCGGTGTGCGGTGCAAACAGAGGAGCCGTAGCTGGCCAGGGCCATCCACACGAAGATTCCTATCCGGACAGCTCCAAGAAATAAGAGAGAAGATGTGTCCTGCAGGCGTGGGAGGAATATTCTGTCATTACAAAGCAGTATTTTGATCCTAAAAACAAAGTTTTCCACAGAAGACACAGGATAGCAATCCAGAACAAATTTTCTCATCTCTTGTTCTGGTAACTTATTGTGCAGGAGTTCTGTGAATTTCTTCATCTAATGCTCTGCTAGTAGCTACAAACAGAAACACAATAACCTAACCACTCTGCTCATCATTTTTTTTCCCTTAGAATGTGTGAGAAGAGGATGTAGAGAACTTGGATGTGATGAATCGTTTTCAGAATATGCTTTGAAGCATTGAAACAGACAATTTTTAAAGACAAAACACAAGATAATTGCATGCCTGCACCAAGAAGGAATCCTGAAGGGAGTCGGCGCTTCCAGAGGAACAGCTTGCTACCAGGGAGTCCCTTCCTTGACCCCCATCTCTCTGTGAGGCATTGCACATTCTGAACAAGGAGGGCTGTCTCACACCCATCTTTTCACGGATGTAGACTTCTTGGCTGGATGGAGGAAGATCGTCTTGAATGTGGAGCGTGTTCTGGGTTGCCTCCTGCTGCTCTGAGCCCACCCTCAACACATGGAAGCCGTGAGGAGGCATCACTGGAGGCAGACCGAACACCTGTTTGCTGATGACTCTCAGCCCCCACCATTAGGTGCTGCTTCCATGTGGAGACCAAGAGCTTTCCATCATCCATGGGACCCACCCACTCACTGTGGCACAGATCCAGCTGGGAAAGCCTACAGAAATCCTTGAGGTGTGGAAGGACTCAACTCTGAGATGACAGAAGAGAGGGTCCTAGGTTGTCTGGTCCTTGAAGAAAAACTGATGAAGAGAACAAATTGTCCCTCTGGGACTGGCTCCTCTTGTCACCCAGCCTTGACCAAGTCCCTCGCTCTTTCCTGCAGCATTACAGTCCATCACAGGTGAAAGTGCCTCCAGTTCCAGGCCCCTACTCATCTCTCCGGTTCCCCTCCCCACATTTTCCTTTCTGTTCCCTCTAATCTCTGGGTGGGACGAACAGCATTTCTAGACTGTTGCCTAGAAAGAGGAAGCACTGAGTCAGATCACTCCAGAAAGAGACAAATAGCCAAAAGCTACAAACTTTTACCTTTCTGTACTGTTCCAAATGATGCGCGCACACGTGTATATGTCAGCACGCAGCTGCTGTGCAGCTGGTGTGCATACATGACCATGCACATTTTAATCATATCTATTCCTGCAAATTGGCATATGTGTCTACACTAGCTCCATCACAGCCACTTCTGAAAAACAAGGGAGCAGGCATACAAGCATTCCTTCAGGGGGATCAGAGATGGGGAGGAGCGTCAACCTTCCCAAAGCATCTCTCTGTTGTAACAAGCCAAGGCATTTGCGTATATGCTTTTAACATGCATATGTTTACTGCCTGTGTGTGCACTGCCATCCTATCTGTGGCACATGTATACTATGTATGACCTATCCAGACATGAAAGCAATCTAGGTCAGCTGCCACCAGGTGTTCTAGGTCCCTATGTAAAGCCACTGGCTTCACCCGTGCTGTCTGCATGCCCTCTTAAGGGAAAGGCTCAGAGGGAAGTAGAAGAAAAACTTGTGACTGAAATAAGTTTAGAAGAGCAGATTTCATGGCTATTCCAGCAGCTGGATAGCCCAAGCATGAGGAGGTCTTACTGTTTCTTTTATTTTTTCTCACCTCTCTGGGATGCTGCCAAAACATATCTGAGAGAGAAATCTTGTCCCTTGCTGTCTTTTGCCCCTAAGTGACCAGCAGAGGTAAAGCCATGTCAGGATTTTAGCTCCTGTACATAACAAAAAGCTTTTGTTTTCAAATCTTAAGTCAGCATTTTCTCCAGATGGGGCCTCTGTTGGAGCTGTGCCACTGAGGAGAGGAGTCATATCCTTAGGGTTCCCGGTTCTTGCAGAGTATCTGACCATCCCCTCCTTCGAGAGGACTTGGGGTGGCTGGGTTTGGGTATTTGGCCATTGGCAGTGGCAGGATGAAGACTCAAGGAGAAGCAGTCATTTTTTTTTTTTTTTTTTTTTTTTTTTTGAGCAAACATTCTCCTAGAGGAGAACACATTGCATTCCTCACCCGGACAGATTTCTCTAGGATGTCCTCCTTATCGTCCTTTCTCTCAGTGTACCTCAGTCATTTAAGTCACAAAGCAAAGCTCAGTTGTGCTTCTGCAAAAACTAAAAAAGGACTGGTATGTTCCCACAAGAATTTTTTAAATGTTAAAGGTTGAAGTTTTGTGGCACACTTTTAAAATTCATTCATCTTTTAATTTTGATTTTATTTTCCTTTTTTTAAAATTTTTAAATTTTTTATTTTTTTGAGACAGGGTCTTACTCTGTCATCCAGACTGGAGTGCAATGGCGTGATCTCAGCTTACTACAGCCTCTGCCTCCCAGGCTCAAGTGATTCTCCTCCCTCAGCCTCCCAAGTAGCTGGGATTGCAGGAGCATGCCACTACCACCCAGCTAATTTTTGTATTTTTTGTAGAGACAAGGTTTCACCATGTGGGCCAGGCTGGTGTTGAAATCCTGACCTCAATGATCCACCTGCCTCGGCCTCCCAAAGTGCTGCGATTACAGGCATGAGCCGAGGCACCCAGACTAATTGTGATTTTTGAAAATAGCAATACAATGAACTTGCCCCAAGCCCACCAACTGCTAACACCATACCCTGGCCGTGCTGTCTCCCTCTGTACACATCTCCCTCTTGCTGAACCATTAGAAAGCAGGACACAGGTGCCTGACGGGCCCCCTAGACCCTTCAACTACAATGCTTCTGCCACCACTAAGGAAACTAACACGAATTCAATGAAAGAATCTAACACAATTTCCCCAATTGTCCCACTGATGTTTTAAATAGTTCATTTTCCTTTCAATTCAGAATGAAATCAAGGCTCTCCTTGTTGTTTTTCCCTAATATAGAACAATCCCATCCCCTCACCCGGTGACAATGAGTCCTTTGAAGATCCCGGTAAAACATCACACAGTCTATATTCGTCTCTTTCCTTGTGACTATATTTAGGTGATACATTTCTGGCAAGAACACTATTTGGTGAATTTCTGAACTTCTCACTACTTCACAGCAGGAACACATAGTATTGTTGGTGTTTGAAGCCAGAGTATCAAATCCAGTAACACAGGCTTCTTCCTCAGCTTCTCTCATTCCACTTCTTCCACAGTGAAAACCCTGCTTCCTGAAACAGGGATATATGGATTCCTGTGTGCTAATCTACAGTTCACACCTAAGAGTTTTAGTATTAAGGTGCCAACACCATTTTTAAAAAACACATCCAATACTAAGTTTAAACCATCTTTGCCTCTTAATTTTATTTTTGTCCTTAGAATATATTCCCCTGAGGATACACTGCCAGAGTATTGTTTTTAAGCTACTTTAATCAGTTATGTTATATTTGTACAGGACATTATGGATAATATGAAAGTACTGTACATAATTCACATATGTCCTGTGAAAATAAATATAAAAATGTAAAGCAATTTCATTTTCTAATAAAATAAATTAGAGGAATAAGAAAAAAGGAAATGCAAACAGAATCAAGGTATTTTTTAACAGATTCTTGGAAGAGAAGTGGTAACTGGTTTAGCAGAGAAGAGGAAGCCACAGCCTAAAGTATGTGCCCCTAATCACACATAGAAAAGGAACCAGCCTATCCTACCTGTCCCTGAACAGCCAGAGGCTGGGGCAGCAGACGTCACAGAAGCCAGGCTGAGGCTGGAGAAGAAAGCAGGGCTCAGACGAAAGGCTTCACATGGAGCAGCTGGCTTCACAGCCCCCTTCCCTCCATGTGTGCAGAATGCCCCAGCAGGCTCTCAAGGACCCTCCCTGGAGACCTAGCTGTCCCATAGGGAGAGCTCTCTGTACGGGACATTCTCCCCCGACCCCTCAGATCTGCTCTCCACCTTTCTCTACCATGCCCGTCCCCAGGAGGTGAACCACACACACTGTGTCCCTTGGGCTGTCTCCGTGTGGCTTTAGGGTGGGTTCTGCTCAGCTGGGGGCACACAGAGGGCTGGTGTATTTATTCTACCTTTTCTTCACGCCAGGCTGTAGTTCAGCCAGGGCTGCATTCCCCTGCCTATGACAATGATTCCTATTGAGAAGCCCCTCTCCCACAGGTAGGAGCATTTACTAGAGTCCAGAAACTTCTATCTCTCCAGATCTCAGGTGGTCATGGCTCCTGGCTGTTGCAGTCACCACCGAGCACCTTCACATCCATCCCTGGTCCCCTTGGCCCCTTATAGTCCCGTTGTTCAACTCTCTCCCTGGCCCCGTCTGGAACATCCATGTGTTTACCAACTGGACGGCGGCTGACACAACATCCACACACCAATAACTGCTGGTCTCCTGACAAGCTGCCCACCACCCACTCAACAGAGAGGCCCGCTGGGCGACTTCCCATCTGCTTCTAAGTGACTCACTCTTATTTCTGAATGGGCAACCTTGGTATAAAAAGTACAGGGAGAGCTCACCACATACAGGCAAAAATACACAGAAAAAAGGAACTAGAGGAAACAGAAGTCATGCTGGTAAAAACTTTAAAATATAAATAAAATGTAAATAGTACCCTCAGAGAGGTTCAAGATGATATTGAACCCCTAAATCAAACGAATGAATTAAAAACAAGAACACAATCTTGCTATTTAAAAATATAACATGTAGTCAGATGTATTGCGGTCGTTCCCCTTTACCTGCAGTTTCATGTCATTGCCCCAGCATAGCCTCGTCTATGCTGATTGATACAATATTCGACATTTAAACATGCAACATTTTAAAAATTCATTAAAAGGTTTGAGAAATAAAAATTTTTAAAAATATTCTGGAAAGTAGAATAGACAAGATTTTTAAAAATAGAGATTCAATACACACACACAAAAGCCAATGTAAGTGTTCTAAATGAGAGAATACACAAAATTTCTCAGAAGAAAGTATCCAAGAAATACAAAAATATGAGCCTTAATTAAAAGATATGTTTCCAGAATTACTATATCCATTATTAACCCAGTACCATAAAGAAAAAAAACCAACACAAAGGCAGTTTTAAAGAAATTTCTCATCACCGGAAAGGAATAATTCTATTAGTTTCCAAAGAGGAAAACATAGGTTACCTGAAAAAGGAACACAAATAAGAATGGCCTCAGGATTCTTAATAGTAACACTCGAATTTGGAAGATAATGGAATAAGGTCTTCAAATTCTAAGAGAAAAGTATTTGTAGCTAAGAATTCTATACCCAGCCAAACTAGCATTAACATATGAGCAGAATAGGATATCTTCAAACATGCAAAGACCTATAATATTACTTCTTAAGCTGTCTTTCTAAGAAAACTCCTAGAGAATGTTCTCCCATAATATGAGGGTATAGATCAAGAAAGATGAAAACATGGAATCCAGGAGACAATAGATTCAACCCACAATAGCAATGAAGATAAGACCTGTAATACTATTTGTATATGCCTGATGAGCAACCAGGCCACAATGAAATCAGAATGTGAAGGGCCTCCAGGGTGCAATTATGATTGCTGCTGACTGTGTGTTGAATGATACAGTAGAGTAATGCCCACAAGGCCTTTCCATCAGCAAGAGGACAGCATAAGAGAGACCTAGATTAGCCCCAGAGAAGAGAGCACAAATTTAAAAATTTGCATTATTTGGCAACCATGAAAAGGCTAAGTTGGGGGCAAGTATCTATAGATGGCTTAATGTCTATAGTCCATCCATTCAGCAACTATTAAAAAGAATGAGGCAGGGTGGCCAAGATGGTTGACTGGAAGCAGCTGGTGTGCGTGGCTCTCACAGAGAGGAACAGAAGCGGGAAGCAAATACAACACCTTCAACTGAAACATCCAAGTCCTTGCATTAGGATTAACCAAGGAAACAACCTGACCCACAGATAACAAGGAAAAGCAAGATGGAACAATGGCCCACCTTGGAGCAACACGGAGCCAGAAGATCCTCCCTGACCCAGAGACACAGTGAGTGAATGAGCCACCCTGGGAGAACACACTTCTCCCACAGATCTTTGCAACCCTTGAGTCAGCAGATCACCTTGTGAACCCACTCCACCAGGGCCTCCAGTCTAACAGACAGAGCTACGTGAAGTCTTGGCAGAGCAGTCACTTAGGCATGCATGGAGACCCTGGAGCCTTACATACTTGGGCTTTCTGGCAAAAGTAGCTGCAGCTCTGGGAAAGCAGGAGGTTAGACTCCTCTACATACCCTTAGGAAGAAGGCTGAATCCAGGGGGCTGAACAGCAACAGCCTGCAGGCCCCACTTCCACAGCACCACACAAGATAAGACCCACTGGTTTGGAATTCCACCCAGCTAGCAGTAGTGGCATTGCAACTCCCTAAGAAGGAACTCCTTGGTGAAGGGGCAGGCTGCCATCTTTGCTCTTTAGACACCTTAGCCATTCTAGCCTTCAGACTTTGGAGAGTTTGAGCTGACCTGGGGCAGAAAGGATGACCCACCATGGCACAGCTGCTCTACCACAAAATGGCCAGACTGCTGCTTTAAACAGACACCTGATCCTGTTCCTCCTCACTGGCAGGATCTCCCAAACGGGGCCTCCAGCCAGCCCCAACTAAGCTCTCCAAGTGACAGAGATCTGAATTCCCACTGAGATGGTGCTTCCAGAGGGAGGGGTGGGCCACGATCTTTATTGTTTGGGTGATTTAGCCGTTCTAGCCTTTGGGCTTTGGAAAGGCTGAGCCCACCCAGGGCAGGAGGGATCCCCCAGCACAGCACAGCTGCTGTACCACAATGTGGCCAGGTTGCTGCTTTACGTAGGTGCCTGATCCCATTCCTCCTCATTGGGCGACACCTCCCAACCAGGGTCTCCAGCCACTTCCTACGATGCCTTTGGGCTGGCAACAGGTCCATACCTCCCTGGGACAAAGCTCCCAGAGGAAGGGACAGGCTGTCATCTTTGCTGTTTCACAACCATCACTGGTGACACCTCCTGGTTCTGGAAAACCCAAGGTGACTAAGGACTAGAGTGGGCCCCAAGCATACTGCAGCACCCCTATGGAAAAGTGGCCAGATTGTTACACGAGTGCCTCTTCCCATATCTCCTCACAAGGCAGGTCCTCCAGGCCTGGACCTCCAACCACACCCCCTGCCAGAGCTATTGAGCCAATATCAACTCAGCAACTCCCTGGAAAGAGCCTCCAGTGGTAACTGAAAGCGTCTTTGCTACTGACTCTGCTGTGGAACTGCCCTTCCCATCCGTGGACTAATGAAGGAGTAAAGACCCTAAGTGCCTTATACACACCTCCAACAAGCTGCAGTCATCCTAAGGAGAGGGGGCCAACCTGTCTCCCACAGGTATCACATACTCCCCATGACTTGTCACCAGACAGGGAACCCCTGGCTTGGGCCCACATCATAGATCCTCCATCCGGGACTGACTGCACTGAGTGATTGCTCACCTGCATCTCTCTGGGGTGGAACCCCCAGGGGTCAAGCAAAAGATCCTTGGCCATAACCACTACTAAGATCTCTTCCTCTGCTGCCTCTAAGCTGGGGAAGGAACATAAACACTGAGATCACCCCAGAGTTCCAGTGGGCAGCCCAGGAGTGCCCAGTCGTGATCTGCAGTGAACACTCAAGGGGAAGAGAAACCCACACTTTCAGAACACTGAGAAGGAATATGGCTGCAACTGTGAGGAAACATAGGGTAGCCACACAACCAAGCAAGAGTCTATCGAATGACCAATAAGCCTAAGTGCCACCTGCTGGATCACACCCCAAAGCCTCAGCACAAAAAAACACCTCAGTAACATACCACCCTCTGAACCTGTGACAAGAAGTCAGCTTCGAATAAAGGCCCTACACAGCTAAAACCCTACAAGCTATTAATAGAAGA
Organism: Macaca mulatta; assembly: GCF_049350105.2. Lineage (NCBI taxonomy): Eukaryota > Metazoa > Chordata > Mammalia > Primates > Cercopithecidae > Macaca > Macaca mulatta. The sequence goes on from NC_133423.1 coordinate 79,572,357, forward strand.
GACTGGGGACCTATATTCAACATTCTTAAAGAAAAAAATTTTCAAGAATTTCATATCCAGTCAAACTAAGCTTCCTAAGTGAAGGAGAAATAAAATCATTTTCAGATAAGCAAGCATTGAGGGACAAAAATTTTAAAAAAGAATAAAAAGAAATGAACAAAACCCACAAGAAGTATGGGAATATGTAAAGAGGCCAAATCTACCAATCACTGGCATCCCTGAAACGGAGGGGGAGAAAGCAAACAACTTAGAAAATATATTTCAGGATATCATCCATGAAAACTTCCCCAACCTTGCTAGAGGGGGCACAGTCAAATTTAGGAAATACAGACAACTTCTGCAAGATTCTACAAAAGAAGATCATCCCCAAGACACATAATTGTCAGATTTTCCAAAGTCAAAATGAAAGAATGTTAAAGGCAGCTAGAGAGAAAGGGCAGGCCACCCTACATCCCCATCAGGCTAACGGCAGACCTCTCAGCTAAAACCCTACAAGCTATTAATAGAAGAGACTGGGGACCTATATTCAACATTCTTAAAGAAAAAAATTTTCAACCAAGAATTTCATATCCAGTCAAACTAAGCTTCCTAAGGAGAAATAAAATCATTTTCAGATAAGCAAGCATTGAGTGACTTCATTACCATCAGACCTACCTTACAAGAAATCTTGAAAAGAGTATTAAATATAGAAAGGAAAGACCACTAAAAGCTAATACAAAAACACATTTAAAGACACAGACCAGTGTCACTGTAAAGCAAACATAATAATCAGCCAACATAATAACCAACTAACAGCACAATGACAGGATCAAATTCACACATATCAATACTAACCTTGAATGTAAATGGGCTAAATGCCCTACTTAAAAGGCACAGAATGGCAAGTTGGATAAAAAAAACAAGACCCAATGGTATGCTGTCTTCAAGAGGCCTATCTCACCTGTAATGAAACTCATAGGGTCAAAATAAAGAAATGGTGAAAAATCTACCAAGCAAATGGAAAACAGAAAAAAACACGGGGACTGCAATCCTAATTTCAGACAAAATAGATTTCAAACCAACAAAGGTAAAAAAGACAAGGAAGAGGATTACATAATGCTAAAGAAAACAGAACTCTCCTAAATATATATGCACCCAACACAGGAGCACCCAGATTCATAAAGCAAGTTCTTAGAGCCCCACAAAGAGGCATAGACTCCCACACAATAATAGTGGGAGACTTCAACACTCCGCTGACAGTATTAGACAGGTCCTCAAAGCAGAAAGTTAACAAAGATATTCAGCACTTAAACTCAGCTTTGGACCAAATGGATCTGACAGACCTTTACAGAAATCTCCAACCTCCCCCCGCCACCAAAAAAGTATGTACATTCTTCTCATTGCCACATGGCACATACTCTAAAGTCGACCACATAATTGGACATAAAACAATTTTCAACAAATGTAAAAGAATCAAAATCATACCAAACAGACTCTCAGACCACAGTACAATAAAAATGGAATTCAACACAATGAAAATAGCTCAACACCATGCAATTACATAGAAATTAAACAACATACTCCTGAATGACTTTTGGGTAAATAATGAAATTAAGGCAGAAATCAAGAAGTTCTTTAAAAATAATGAGAACAAATGCACAACATACCAGAATCTCTAGGACTGTTAAGACAGTATTAAGAGCAAAATTCATTGCACTAAATGCCCATCAATAATTAGAAAGATCTCAAATCAACAACCTGACTTCACAACTGAAAGAAGTAGAAAAGCAAGAACAAATACACCCCAAAGATAGCAGAAGACAATAAATAACAAAAATCAGAGCTGAACTGAAGGAAATTGAGACATGAAAAACCATTCAAAAGATCAGTGAATTCAGGAGTTGTGTTTTTTTTGAAAAAATTAATAAAATAGATAGGCTTTTAGCCAGACTAAGAAGAAAAGAGAGAAGATTCAAATAAACACAATTAGAAATGACAATGTCAATGTTACTACTGACCCCATACAAGTAAAATCAACTATCATAAACTACTATGTACACCTCTACACACACAAACTAGAAAACTTAGAACAGATGGATAAATTTCTGGACACATACACCCTCTCAGGACTGAGACAGGAAGAAATTGATTCCCTGAACAGACCAATAAGGAGCTCCAAAATTGAATCAGTAATAAATAGCCTGCCAACAAAAAAAAGTCCAGGACCTGATGAATTCACAGCTGAATTCTACCAGATGTACAAAGAGGAGTTGGTATCATCCCTACTGAAAGTATTCCAAAAGAAATTGAGATACAACATTCCAGAATCTCCAGGACAGTTAAGGCAGTATTAAGAGGGAAATTCATAGCACTAAATGCCAGCAAGAAGCCAGCATCATTTTGATGCCAAAACCTGGCAGAGACACAATAAAAAAAGAAAACTTCACACCAATATTGTTGATGAACATCAGTGCAAAAATCCTCAACAAAATATTTACAAACCTAATCCAGCAGCACATCGAAAAGCTAATCCACCATGATCAAGTAGGCTTCATCCCTAGGATGCAAGGTTGGTTCAACATACTAAAATCAATAAATGTGATTCATCACGTAAACAGAACTAAAGACAAAACCACATGATTGTCTTAATAGATGCAGAAAAGGCTTTTTTTAAATAAAATTCAACATCCCTTCATGTTGAAAACTCTCAATGAACTAGGTATGGAAGGAATATACCTCAAAATATTGAGTCATATATGACAAACCCACAGCCAACATTATACTGAGTAGGCAAAAGCTGGAAGCATTCCCCTTGAAAACCAGCACAAGACAAGGATGCCCTTTCACCACTTCTATTCAACACAGTATTGGAAGTTTTAGCTAGAGCAATCAGGCAAGAGAAATAAATAAAGGGCATCCAAATTGGAAGAGGGGAAGTCAAACTATCTCTGTTTGCAGATGACATGATCCTATATCTAGAAATCCCTATAGTCTTAGCCCAAAAGCTCCTTCGGCTGATAAACAAACAAACAAACAAAAATCTCAGAATACAGGTAACCAAGGAGGTGAAAGATCTCTACCATGAGAATTACAAAACACTGCTCGAAGAAATCTGAGAAGACACAAGCAAATGGAAAAACATCCCCTTCTTATAGGAAAAATCAGTATCATTAATATGGCTATACTTCCCAAAGCAATTTACAGATTCAATGCTATTCCTATCAAACTACCAACAACATTCTTCACAGAACTAGAAAAAAACATTTAAAAATTTATATGGAACCAAAAAAGAGCCCCAATAACCAAGGCAATCCTAAGCAAAAAGAACAAAGCTGGAGGAAGTCACATTACCCAACTTCAAACTATATTATTATACAAGCTACAGTAACCAAAACAGTATGGCACTGGTACAAAAACAGGCACATAGACCAATTCAACAGAATACAGATCTCAGACATAAGGCTGCAAATCTACGACCATCTGATCTTTGACAAAGCTGACAAAAATAAGCAATGGGGAAAAGACTCCCTATTCAGTAAATGGTGCTAGCCATATGTAGAAGATTGAAAGTGGATCACCATAAACAAAAATCAACTCAAGATGGGTTAAAGACTTAAATGTAAAACCCAAAACTGTGAAAACTCTGGAATATAACTTAGGCAATACCATCCTGGATATAGGAACAGGCAAAGATTTCATGACAAAGACACCAAAAGAAATTGCAACAAAAGCAAAAATTGAAAAACGGGATCTAATTAAACTTAAGAGCTTCTGCACAGCAAAGAAAACTATCAACAGAGTAAAAAGACAACCCTACAGAATGGGGGAAAATATTTGCAAACTATGCATCTGACAAGGGTCTAATATCCAGCATCTATAAGGAACTTAAATGTACAAGAGAAAAATAAACAACTCCATTAAAAAGTGGACAAAGGACATGAAAAGACACTTCTCAAAAGAGGGCATACATGCGGCCAACAAGCATATGAAAAAAAAGCTCAATGTCACTGGTCATCAGAGAAATGCACATGAAAACCACAATGAGATACCATTTCACACCAGTCAGAATGCCTATTATTAAAAAGTCAAAAAAATAACAGATGCTGGTGAGGTTGCAGAGAAAAGTGAATGCTTATATACAGTTGGTGGGAGTGTAAATTAGTTCAACCGTTGTGGAAAGCAGTATAGCAATTCCTCAAAGAGCTAAAAGCAGAACTATCACTCAACCCAGCAATCCCATTACTGGGTACATACCCAGAGGAACATAAAGCATTCTGCCATAAAGACACATGCATGTGTATGTTCATTGCAGCACTATTCACAACAGCAAAGACATGGAATCAACCTAAATGTCCATCAGTGAGAGAATGATAGAGAAAATGTGGTACATATGCACCATGGAATATTACGCAGCCATAAAAAAGAATGAGCTCAGCTGGGCGCGGTGGCTCACACCTGTAATCTCAGCACTTTGGGAGGAGGAGGCAGGCGGATCACGAGGTCAGGAGATTGAGACCATCCTGGCTAACACGGTGAAACCCCACCTCTACTAAAAATTCAAAAAATTAGCTGGGCATGGTGGCAAGCGCCTGTAGTCCCAGCTACTTGGGAGGCTGAGGCAGGAGAATGGCATGAACCTGGGAGGCAGAGGTTGCAGTGAGCCGAGACCTTGCCACTGCACTCCAACCTGGGCGACAGAGTGAAACTCCGTCTCAAAAAAAGGTAAAAAAAGAAAAAAAAATGAGATCATGTCTTTTGCAGAAACATGGATGGAGCTGGAGGCTATCATCCTTAGCAAACTAACACAGGAACAGAAAAACAAAGGCTGCATGTTCTCACTTATAAGTGGGAGCTAAATGATAGGAACTTAGGAACACAAAGAAAGACACAAAAGACACTGAGTCTACTTGACGGGGGACGGTGACAGAAAGGAGAGGAGCAGAAAAGATAACTATTGAGGTTAATACCTGTGTGATGTAATAAAATGCATAACAAATCCCTGTGACACATGTTTATCTATGTAACAAACCTTCACATATACCCCCAAACCTAAAATAATTTTTTTAAATGAGGCAGATATATGTGCACTGATAAAGAATAATATATATATATGTGTATATATATATATATTTTCTTTTTTTTTCTTTTTTGAGACAGGGTATCACTCTGTAACCCAAGCTGGAGTCTGGAGCGCAGTGATGCAATCAAGCGATCCGTCCCTTCAGTCTCTTAAGTAGCCTGGACCACGGGTGTGTGTCTCCACACCAGGCTAACTTTTATTTTTTGTAAAGATGGGGTCCCACTATGTCACCCAGGCTGGTCTCAAGCTCCTGGGCTGAAACAATTCTCCTGCCTCATTTTCCCAAAGTGTTGTGATTATAGGTGTGAGCCCCCATGCCCAGCCATGTATGTTATTATTAAATAAGACAATCAAGACACAGAATAGTGTGTGCAATATGCTACCATTTGTGTGAAAAATAAAATATATTTATATTTATAGACACACACAAATATTTGTATTTGCAGAAAATGTGATATTTGAGGTTGGGCTGTCAGATAAAATTTAGGATGCCCAGTTACATTTTAATTTTAAATTAACAATGAATAATTTTTATTATATTCCATGCAATATTTGGGATGAATAATTATTCATTTTTATCTGAAATTCAAACTTAACTGGGAAACCTGTGTTGATATTTGCTAAATTTGGCAATCCTACTTTGAGGTGATGAAGGTTAGTGTTAAGATATGTAATCAGATATGCAGTTTAGTATTCTATTCTCAAAAATCTAACATGATGGCGTGCACACACACACAAAAGGAAACCAATAACCCCGTCTCCCCTGCCAAGCACATTTGCACATTGGATACCATTTGCACCGTGCTGTGGGAGCTGTGGGATGTGGTGTCATGGTCCTAGAACTGCAGGCTGAGTTGCTGGGGGGCCGTCCTGCTGGTGAAGGGGACTCATTGCCCAAGGAAGTTCCTGGCACTTGTTATAGAGCATCCTGTATCTGTCCTTCAGGCACCAGCGGAGCTGAGGGTGATTCCAGGCCATATGTGCAGTTGAGGTGCTTCAATAATTTTCTTCTGGTCTAACTTCAAGAACAGCCACATAAAGTAGCTGCGATCACTCAGTTTCCTCTGGGACCACATTCTCCCCACCCTGACCCCAAGTCCCGCTGCTCTTATGGCCATGTGGAGTTCGTGCTTATATTTTGTTGGCAATTGGATTCAAACACATCACAGTATTTTGAATTGAGGGGTTTAAAAATTATTATTATATTCCCTTTGCAGCTACCTATAGTTATTTATGCTGTAAATTCTGTTTAAACTCACTTGAGTGGGCCCCCGCTGACTACTGAAGGGTTGTTAGTAGCAAATTTGTCCAAGGACAAAGAAATCATTGAAGTCAGTTCTCCTTCCCCTTTTACAGGGTGAAAGAAATACATCCCCTGGCGTAAGAAAAGGGTGAAAGCTCCCTCCTACCCTTTTTCAAAAGCTCTGCTCAAATCCAGCGGACTGTGTTCCTTGCCAGCAGCTGTGACTGCTGAAAGCCTGGCGTTTAGAATCATTTCCAAGCTCGCTCAGGGGCTGCCAGGAGAGCGGCCGGATGCTGACTGCCGCCGAAGCAGACGGCTTCAGTCAAAGGGGTTTGAAAGACTGTCCCATCCCACCCCAGCCCTCTCGCTCAGACTAAGTTCAGAGAGGTTGGGTGAGGTGCCCAAGGTTGCGAGGGGGTTAGCAGCCAAGCAGGGACTGCCGGCCTGCCGTGTCCGACAGGGACCTTGGGCAGCTTCTCACGCCCTTCTGCTGCCTTCTTCTTTCTCTTCTTGGTCCAACAACACCTCCAAAGGCTCCACACCTCCAGCCCCCTACGTGGGCTGCCTTTCCCCTTCCAGGCTTTAATAAAATGTCACAGCACCAGGCGGAGGCTCCCACTTCTGGAGAAGGCTTGAAGAGCCAGGTGCTGCCCCAGAAGGCGGGGCAGCGGCCCCCACGGAGTGTGTCTTGGCCAGTTGGAAAAAGAAGTTAGGAGAGAAGTAAGCAGACAGTGCCCACCCACCCTCCTCTACCCCTGCCCCCAGCAGCCTACTCCACACGCAGACTCTCCTTGCAAATCTCCAGATGGGTCCACCACGCTGGGCACGTGCCCAGGCCTGCCTGCGAGCTCGCTGGGTGCATTGACCAACGTGGCATGGTATCACGTCACTTCGTGTTTTTCCCCACCTCGCTCCCTCTATCTCCTCATTCTCACTGCTCAAGGCTCAAACCTCCCAAATAGAACATGGGACTTGAATTCTTGCTGCGGCTCTGCTTTTAAGAGGCCCCTGGCCTGAACATCACTGATACCCAGTCTCAACACTGAGGCTGCTGGTGCCTCCCAGCACATCCTTAACACATCCCTGGCACATGGGTTCTCATCTCAGGGACTGCTTCTAGGAAATCCAACCTAAAACACCATTTAGTTTAAAAACACTTTTCATAGGTGACACGGTGGCTCACGCCTGTAATCCAAACACTTTGGGAGGCCAAGGCAGGCGGATCACTTGAGCCCAGGAGTTTAAGACCAGCCTGGGCAACATAGCAAGACCCCATCTCAATAACAAAAAATAAACCATTTTTTTTCTTAAACGACTGAGCACTTATAACCCTCCCGATCCTCTTTCCCTGCCTGATTATCCCCATAGCATTTAGCACCATATAAGTTATTTTATTTTATTTCTCTCGCCTTCTGAATAGAGTGTAAGCTCCATGAGGGCCTGGACTTCTGCCAGTTTTGTTCACTGCTGTTCCCTCAGCACATAGAACAGTGTCTGCCACAGGTAAGCACACTAAGTGTTTGTTGAATGAATGAAGGTGCCAAGGATTGGGCTACATGCCAAAAATAAAACAATGAACAGGAAAGACATGGTCCCAAGCCCAGAAAGCTTCGTCTAAAGGGAAGATGCATCGTTAAATCTTATCCCTTTTCTTCTACTCTTCAGATGATCCCAGTTGCCTTGCTTTATGGTATTCTACCTTGGAGTTCCATTTCATCATCTAATTTGGGGTCTTTGCATTCTCACGGGATTAATTCCAATACGTTCTGCTTGTGGCACCTGTTTGCACCAAGGATGGGTTTTCCTGGCCCTGCAGCTCTTTAAACATCAGCAGCCTCTGCGGCCCATGTTTCCTCCTGCCTTTTATGTTGTTTCATCAGAAATCAGTGTTCTTTTTTGGCAAGAATCATGGAGCACACATTTCTAATCCTATTTCTGGTCAAAATACATAGTTGTGTTCCATTTGGGATCTGTGGCAGACACTGTCAGATGTCTACCCATCAGCCATCCCACCCTTTCTCCTTAGTAATAAAACTCTTGATATTATTTGCAGCCCAGTAGTCTACTAGAGCAAGCTTGTACCAGCTCCCAAGAGCCAATTATTAGATTTGTGGGAATTGTGTAAACTAATCATTAAACCATTGGTAGCTTGAAATTGACCGTGGTGGTAGTATTTATACTGCAGACATTAGCAAATGCTACAATCAGGAGTTTCTTTCTCTCTCCCTCCCCATCTCCCACTTTGGGGTGGGGGGAGGATAAAGCTGGCTTACGGACACATCACTGGGGGGTGGATAGGCACCCAGCTAAAAGACTACATTTCCCAGCCTCCCTTGCAGTAAGATATGGCGAACTGGATGAAGCTAGTCCCTAATGACTTAAAGGCCCTGGTTACCTAACTCCAGGGCAAAAATCAACTGCTTTTTTAAAAGCCATTTTTTAGTTGAGAATTTTTTTTATTACCTGTAGTGATACCTGATCCTAACTGATACAGGGCCCAGCTGAAAGTGAGTTTCTCGCCAAGCAGATACATATTTCTTATGCAATACCATTAATGTCCCAGGCCACAGTGGCTCACAGACGCTACTGCTTAATTACACTGTGCCCTTCATCAGGCAGGCTACAGTTGCCACCTACCTTGCCTTCAGACTTACCCTCTGTGAAGTGGTCACTGATGTTTTCTTCTTTAATTTTGACATACGACAAATGACTGAAGTCCATCACAAGTCCTGAATCCTTTTAGAAATAGCTTTATGGTATTCTACCTTGGAGTTCAGCCACCTTCACATACCACAACAACTGGCTAGTGCCTTCTGCCACTGGATGGTGTCCTCACAGCAGGACTAAGCTCAGACCATGAGTCTGCAAGAGGAGGAGGGTATTTCAGGGGGATCAGCTCAGGCACACGGAGTCCAGCTCCAACTAAAAAATACCATGGATGGGCCGGGAGCTGTGGCTCACGCCTGTAATCCCAACACATTCGGAGGCCGAGGCATGCGAATCACCTGAGGTCAGGAGTCCAAGACCAACCTGGCCAACATGGTGAAACCCATCTCTACTAAAAATACAAAAAATTACCTGGATGTGGCGGTGAGTGACTGTAATCCCAGTTACTCAGGAGGCTGAAGCAGGAAAATCGCTTGAACCCGGGAGGCAGAGGATGCAGTGAGTCGAGATCGCACCACTGCACTCCAGCCTGGGCGACAGAGTGAGACTCTGTCTCAAAAGAAAAACAAACAAACAAACAATAACAAAAAAAAAGACGGATGGACAAACTATTAAGTGGGTGAAAATGGTGATGAAAGCGACCCCCTTTTCTGCATAATTTAATAGGATTTACATTTTAGGACTAGATTGTGCCTTCTGATTTTTAATCAATGGGTTAATGTGGAAAAAATTTAATCTGTTTATAAGATGATTGAGTGATCAATTGATTTTTACTGAATTAACTTAATTAACCAGCTGTTAGGCCTTATATATGTAATGTCTAAATTTACAAAATAAGCCTTATGAAACAAAATTAGCCAATTTCACTACTGAATAATCACTGAAATCACCCTGAAAGACAGACATGTGGACTTATGAAGCATGACAATGTGTCATTCAAGGAAAGTGGTTTTTGAAAATTTGTATTTAATGCCTTTTTAAAATTACAACTCTATTAGAGTTAGATAAAAGAGGCTCATGCCTGTTTTGTTCTTATTGATTAGACTAATTTAATCTGATCAATTTTAAATTTGAGGGAGCTATTTTAGTAAAATGAAAGTGAAGATGACCTGTCTGTAAGTCTAAGAAGAATTGCAATGTTGCGTTTCAAATGTAGTGTATCAAAAAATTACGCATTTGAAACGAGACTGAAGGCTTATTATCACAAAGATAATTAAGTATGCTTTGGTGGCTTTTGCAGGCAACTGAAATGTCTTTTGGGTACTGCCTATTTACATTCATTCCTAAATGATATCCACCGCCCTTCATATCTTGCTGTGGGAACACCCAGCTGTCTAACTTGTAGTTTCTTAATTGAGGTCAATTATCTTACTTTGCTCAGGACAGGTAAATCTATCTCCAAGAAATTGTAATGGTCAAAGGCAGTGTGAACCCATAAAAATCGCCACTCCCTGACACTTTTTAATGTAATAATACAATTGTCTGCCCAAAACTGAGATGCCTTTTCAAACAGAAAAGAAAAAATATGTGTTTAGAATGAACATCACTTTTCTATTCCTATTTTTACCTATTTAGAAGAATTTTGCATATAAATAATTGTGTTTTTTAGTTTATTTCTAGAAATAACCATATCTACTTGTAAATCATTATTTGGGCCCTGTTGGGTTTTTTAAGCAATTAATATCTTAAATTATATTGTTATAAATAAAATTATTAGTTATTAATGTCAACTAAATTTTTTCCATGTACTGATTCCTTTCAAAGTTATATTTAGGATTACAAAGTTCTACAGACATTGAGTTTTATACAAAGGTAAACAGAAAGAAATGTAGAAATATCATAAAAATAATGTAACAGCTCTTTGGGATTATAACTGACTTATGCTCATATTATCAAAATTGGAAGTGTGGTCGAGTGGGTTTAAAGCCAGGAGAACGGGTTCCTGGCTCCAGGATTCATTGTAATGAGTTGTAAGTCACTGGCAAGATGTCTGCAGGTCTCCTCATGTTCCTCAAACCGACCCAAACCTCACCTCATCTTTGTGAATAATGACTCTGCCATAAGCCACCCTGCCCGGTTGTGGGAATCAGAACAGAATTTCTGAAAGGTTTTTTTTTTGAGCCTTGATTTAACAGGTGACTCATGGAAGAGACCCCAAGTTTTTGTTTGTTGATTTGTTTCCCTGCATGTGTTTAAGTAGAAACTTAAAGAGGATGAAAAACTGTAGATACGAGTGGTTCTGAGAAGGCAAAGCTCTGCATTACCCTTTGTCTTTTATTTTGAAAGACAGATGAGAAAGAAGGTTAGGAAAAATGCACAGCAAATTACCAAAAAATATAAATTGGCCAGGCGCAGCAGCTTATATCTGTAATCCCAACACTTTGAGAGGCTGAGGTGGAAGCATCACTTGAGCCCAGGAGTTTGAGACCAGGTTGGGCAACATAATGGGATCCCATATCTACAAAAAAACAAAAAATTAGCCGGGCATGGTGGCATGCGCATGCAGTCCCAGCTATTCGATGGGCTGAGGTGGGAAGATCACTGGAGCCAGGGAGGTCAAGGTCAATGCATTACTGCACTCCAGCCTGGGGAACAGAGTAAGACCCTGTATCAAAAAAAAAAAAAAAAAAGAGAATAAATGACTATGCAGATTGTCTTAAACTTAGGAACATATCAGATGTCCCACTACAAAAAAGAAGGTATTTTTCAAGCGATATAAATAAGGAACTAATGCAGAAATTCGATTTTCCATGACATACTAAATGTGAAGTGTTTTAGAAAGTGTGAGATAATACATAAGTGCAAGCTGTTATCACATTTTTTAAAAGCTAGAAAATAAGAATTGTCAGATGACAGTGACATATGTTAATGCAGAAAGGCATCTACTTTTCAGATGATCTTGATAATTTCTACTCGTGAAGTGCAGCATATAGATATCAATAAATGCCACTGCTATTTGAGGAGCATCATTACTCTCTAAGCCCCTCACAACAGGCGAACAACAGGTCTCCAGCACAGCCCTCTCTAGGTTGGGCAGGGTGGACATGAGTGCAAGCGCAGTTTGTCTAAGGATGTCCAGAACAAGCTTTGTGAGTGCACACATCCCAAACCGTAGCACAAACCTGACAGCAAGTTAGAATAGGCCCTGTTGGAGGGGATGTGAGGGGCATTCCATAAGTGTGGCACATAAAGAAAACTCACACATATGAGAACCTACTGCGTGCAAGGGGCAGGCCTGTCTATAATATTTGATGGATCTGGGGCAAGAATACAAATGTAGATTCATATACTATATATCTAGATATTTGAAAGTTATGGCCAGTCACAGAGGCTCAACACTTTGAGAGGCCAAGGCAAGCGATTGCTTGAGCCCAGGAGTTCAAGGCCAGCTGGGGCAACATGGTGAATTCCTGTCTCCACAAAAATACAAAACTTAGCCTGGCATAGTGGTGCACGACTGTAGTCCCAGCTACTCAGGAAGCTGAGATGGGAGGATTGATTGAGCCTGGAAGGTCAAGGCTGCAGTGAGGCAAGATCACACCACTGCACTCCAGGCTGGGCCACAGAGTGACACCCTGTCGGAAGGAGGGAAGGAAGGAAGGAAGGAAGGAAGGAAGGAAGGAAGGAAGGAAGGAAGGAAGGAAGGAAGGAAGGAAGGAAGGAGGGAGGGAGGGAGGGAGGGAGGGAGGAAGGAAGGAAGGGGAGAGAGAGAAAGAAAGAGAGAGAGAGAAAGAAAAAGAAAGAAAGAGAAAGAGAAAGAAAAAGAAAGACAGAAAGAGAAAAAAGAAGAAAAGAAAGAGGAAGGAAGGAGAAAAGAAAGAAAAGAAAAGAGAAGTTATAAAGCAAGCTAATGGCTGGAAAGTAAAACACAATCTATCCCCCTTCCTAACAATCTGGAAGGCCAGTCTCACATGTAGAATGTTCAGGCTCCTTGGAATTCTGCACCAGAACATGGCGATTGGCCATCCACTTTCTCTTTCCACCCTCAGCTTCACTCTGCACCCACAAGGGCCCAGTGGGTGCCTGGTCTCGATGCTCCAACTTGCACATCGAGCCTCTCCCCACCGTTTCCAATAGCTGTTGCTTGGCTGCTCCCCAGCTAAAGAGTGCATGAACCAGGGATGCCATTCACCCTGATCTGGAGGAGAGGCTGGTGCAGGCCTTAGATGCGGGCTCGAGGAATGTTTGGGTAAAGAGTTCCAGGGACCCCAGTGTTCACAGCATGGCTTGGGAGAGGGACACATGGGCCCCAGTGGGCACTTCCCCTTGACCCCATGACTCCACTCCCTGTGAGAGTCATGGCTGGAGGAGGGGTGAAGTAGGGGACTCTGAAGCACCAGATGGAAAGGGAGTCCCATTGCCTGGGTCCAAGGGTGGTGCTGGCAGGGACCGCCAGGATAAAGTTGTAATAAGGTGAGTCAGTTCATCACAATACTTTTGACCCACAGGTGGTTTCTGTTTCTTCCAGATAATACAAGACATTTTAATTGTCTGCTCAGAATTGTATCCTTAATATTCCAGAGTGATCCGTAATAAAACAGTAAGCAAAAGAATTTGTCTTCTAGATCATGGGTAGCCAAGTGGCAAGAAGATTTACATTTAGTGAAGGTGGGCACTACATTTAATACGTGCTGGACTCATTCTCTTGTCTTCCCTTTCTGAACAGTAACATTCAAAGAGCACCAGGTAGACCCAAGCAAAGTAAGTGTCTGCCTGGAGGGTGAGGGGTGGAAAGGAGCCCTGCAGAGAGTGAGGAGGTCCCCACAGGGGGCTGGCCTGGCACAAGGGTCACACCAACTTGTGTAGGGTGAGCAGGCCCTCTCATGTGGGGTAGGGAGGGTGTGTGCAGAGGGAGGTGGACATGGGAGTGGTGGTGATAGAAGACTGGGTATAGCTTGGAGACTGACCAAATAAGCCAATATACTGAGGATAATGGGAGGCAGATTTCTCACTGCCCACCCCAGTGGGAAAGGAGAAAACCAGCATGAACACTGTTGTTTGATTGGAATTGGAGATATCAAGGTTTTCAGTACAGAGAGATAGACATAGAAATAGATACAGGGGTGTGTGTGTGTGTGTGTGTGCGTGCGTGTGTGTGTGTGGTTCTGTACACTGCCAGGCGTGGGAACATCAAGCATCCAATAGCAATGAGCACATGCAGTGCCCACTGCTTAGTTTCTTTTTTTTTTTTTTTTTTTTTGAGACGGAGTCTCGCTCTGTCGCCCAGGCTGGAGTGCAGTGGTGCAATCTCAGCTCACTGCAAGCTCCGCCTCCCAGGTTCACGCCATTCTCCTGCCTCAGCCTCCCGAGTAGCTGGGACTACAGGCGCCCACCACCACGCCCAGCTAATTTTTGTATTTTTAGTAGAGATGGGGTTTCACCGTGTTAGCCAGGATGGTCTCGATCTCCTGACCTCGTGATCCGCCCGTCTCGGCCTCCCAAAGTGCTGGGATTACAGGCGTGAGCCACTGCACCCGGCCCCCACTGCTTAGTTTCTAAACAGCATTTTCCACTAAGATGAACCAGGGCACCTTAAGAAGTGGCTGGTTCTGGGACAGGGGCGGGGAATGCACAAAATGAGCCGGGAGTCTCTCCTCGTGCCAATGAGCCAGGCAGTGCTCCAGGAACAAGAGAACCTAGCAAAGGGACACAGAACCGACTTGAAGGGGCCCCCCACCAGACCTGGGACATTTTTGAGCTTACAAATAGATAATGATAGCAATAGATATAACCCACTGAGTGACATTACAACCCACAGGACCATGTTGCTATAAATAAGAAAATAAATGGGTAACTTGAAAGTTTCATGAGGAACAGGATATTTACAAAGGATCAGAGAATCTCTCCCTAAAATATTTGTCATTTACTAAGGGAAAGAAAGGATAGCGTTAGGGAGGGGAAGCTGGGAGACACCACCTTAATCAGGGGATAGAAGTGAATGTTACCACTAATGAGGCAAATGGAAACGTGCCAGGTGCAAGGTCTCAGTGAGAACACAACCCTCGTGATATTCCTGCAAAGGGGCATCATCTGAGTTTTACCACGAGGAAACATCAGACCCACCCAAATCCAGGGACTTTCTACCAAATAACTAGCCTGTTATCTCCAAAAGCCAGCGTCACTGCAATCCCAGCACTTTGGGAGGCCACGGGGCGCAGATCACCTGAGGTCCGCAGTTTGAGACCAGCTTGGCCAACATGGTGAAACCTCATCTCTACTAAAAATACCAAAATTAGCTGGGTGTGGTGGCACGTGCCTGTAATCCCAGCTACTCAGGAGGCTGAGACAGGAGAATCACTTGAACCTGAGAGGTGGAGGTTGCAGTGAGCTGAGATCGCAGCACTGCACTCCAGCCTGGGTGACAGAGAGAGACTCCGTCTCAAAAAAAAAAAAAAAAAAAAAGGTCGGGGTAATGAAAGTCAAGGAAACACTAAAATTATTCGGGACTGAAGAAGACCAAAGAGATGACAACTGAGGCAAATTGATTGCAGGCAGGGGTCTGTAAAGCAACACAGCCATGACAGCCACATCAACAATGGTGCCAAAACGGACATGCTGGGGCTGGGCACCTGGAAGTCCCCTCCAAGCCAGGTGGCCGAGGCTGTGAAGGTAGCGATCAACACTGTGTACTGCCACATCGACTGCACCCATGTGCACCAGAACGAGAACAGGAGCAGCTCAAGGAGCAGGTGGTGAGGCGCGAGTGGCTCTTCATCAGCAGCAAGCCATGGGGCATGTGCCACAAGGAGTGCCTGTAAGAAGATCCTGCCGGAAGGTGCTCAGTGGCCTGGAGCTGGACTACCTGGACCTCCACCTTATTCACTGGCCAACCGGCTGTCAGCCTGGGAAGGAATTTTCCTCGTTAGATGAATCAGGCAACTCATTCAGGGGCTGGTGAAAGCTACTGGCATCTCCAACATCACCATCTCCCGGCAGAGAGGACCTTAAACAAATCTGGCTTAAAGTGTAAACTGGCTGGGCGCGATGGCTCACACCTGTAATCCCAGCACTTTGGGAAGCCAAGGCGGGTGGATCACGAGGTCAGAGATCGAGACCATCCTGGCTAACATGGTGAAACTCCATCTCTACTAAAAATACAAA
Organism: Macaca mulatta; assembly: GCF_049350105.2. Classification (NCBI taxonomy): domain Eukaryota; kingdom Metazoa; phylum Chordata; class Mammalia; order Primates; family Cercopithecidae; genus Macaca; species Macaca mulatta. Next base: position 79,588,427 of record NC_133423.1, read on the forward strand.
AAAATTAGCCAGGCATGGTGGCACGTGCCTGTAGTCCCAGCTACTCGGGAGGCTGAGGCAGGAAAATTGCTTGAACCCAGGAGGTGGAGCTTGCAGTGAGCTGAGATGGCACCACTGCACTCCGGCCTGGGCAACAGAGTGAGGCTCCATCTCAAAAAAAAAAAAAAGTGTAAGCCAGCAGCAGTTAATCAGATTGAGCACCACTGTAAGTCCCTAACCCAGGGGAACTTAATCCAGTACTGCCAGTCCAGAGGCAACATGGTGACTGCCTATAGCCACCTTGGCTCTCCTGACAGGCCCAGCGCCAAGCCCAAGGACCCTTCCCTCCTGGAGGACCCCAGGATCAAAGTGATTGCAGCCAAGCACAATGAAACTGTAGCCAGATTCTGATCTGGCTCCTCACACAGAGGAACTTGGTGGTGATCCCCACACCGGTGACACTGGAACACATTGCTGAGAACTTCAAGGTCTTTGACTTTCAACTGAGCAACCAGGATATGACCTCCTTACTCAGCTGGAACAGGAACTGAAGGGTCTATGCCTTGGTGAGCTGAGCCTCCCCCAAGGATCACCCATGCCATGAAGAGTTTCGAAGCTGTGGATGTCTGCTCTTCCTCAAGTAACCTACACCTGGTTTTCCCACCTCATTGTTTTCTTGCTAATGTAATACGGCCTGTATCCCTCGGCAGCGGGGCAGCAATCTGCAGTGATTGCTGCCAGCAAGGGCTTGTCAAGCTTGATGTCAGGTCTGAAGAGCAGCATCAGTAGAGTGGAATTCTTTTCCCACTTTCTTTGCCATTTTTGCTCAGCTGAAGAAAGTACAACCTGAATACCCTTTTCTGATTAAGAAGGAGCAAAATCTGCAGAGTCAAAATAGTGCCTCTAACAGTTGAGTTTTGGCTGCTTGGAACTATAATCCTTACAGCAAGACTTCTCTTTGCCTCAGATAAAAAGTGCTTTTGTGAAAAGAAAGAGAGAGGGAAAACAGAAGGCAATATAAGACTTTGGATTGAGTCGTTTTGCTGCATAGAACATTCAGGATAATTGAAAAAATGTAACGGAGGATTGAGGATGAGATGGAGGTATGTGTCTTTTAATTTTCTGATTGGAATGGTGTAGTGTGGTTATGTAGGAGATGGCCTTGTAGCAAATACATCCGAAAAATTGGGGCGAGTTGGGATATGACGTGGACAAACTACTTTCAAACAACTTAGGAAAAAATCGTTGTGTAGTGTACTCACAATTTGAAGTTTAAAAGTTTCTTTAAGCTTGAAAGTTTCACATTTTTAACAAAAGAAATGCTTTAGCAACAGAAGCATGGCACACTTACAATAATAGGATAAATAAGCAAGTCATAGTGATCCATGACAGTTAAAAGATAATCTTTCCCGATGCATTGGCTGGCATCATTAAGAGGACGTTTCCCTTTGGGAAATGATATTAGGACAGTTAATATTTTACATAGTTTATTTCTTTTTTTTAAATATATAGACAGAGTCTTACTCTGTGGCCCAGGCTGGAGTGCTGTGGTGTGAACACAGCTCACTGCAGCTTCGAACTCCTGGGCTCAAGGAATCCTCCTGCCTCAGGTCCCCTAGTAACTGGGACTACAGGTGCACTAATTTTTCAATTTTTTGTGAAGATAGGTGTCTCACTACATTGGCAAGGCTGGTCGCAAACTCCTAGAGTTAAGCAATCCTCCTACCTTGGCCTCCCAAAGTGCTGGGATTATAGGTGTGAGCCACCATGCCCAGCTGTATGTAGTTTCAAATAGGAATTATAATAGCAGGGGGAATTGTTGTTTTTCTTGTGATTTGGAATAACACAAGGGAGAAGTAAAATAATAAGTAAAACAACATGAACAAACAGAGAAAAACAATAATCAGTTGCTTTTCATAGGAATAAAGCCATCTAGAAAGGCACGTGAAGTGTGTGGAATAGAAGCCAAATGCGCAATATTGATGGAGGGGGAGTCTAATGCGTCGGGAAAGGGAAAGCCATCAGGATGGGTGAGCAGAAATGATCACAGTTACTTCAGTGCACTCGGGAAGGACCGTGTAGGCCAGCCAGAATTAGGAGTGATGGGGAGTGGAGCCCGGCAGAACCGAGCCGTGGTCTGTATTCTTGGGACCACAGAAGTGAGGTAAGCCAGGAGCAGACACAACTGGAGTCCGACCAACAAAACACAATGAGTCAGAGTCTAATCCAAACCTGTTCCATCCCTGGTTGCCAGGCGAAGGGACCCTCTCATTAGGTTCATGGACTGTAATGAGGTGAGTCACCAGAAATTAAAGGAAACGGTAATTACAGACAGGGCCATGCAAGGTCTGGGAGGAGTTCGGTGGTCATCTGTCCCTCAGGTGAAGGAGGAACGGGGAAGGCTTTGACTTACTGAACCCGTGTACTCAAGAGAGCTGCCACGTTCTGCTGTCTGCCCCTTGCAGACCCTGATGAGCCTCAGGGTTGCAAATGCCTATGGTCCCACCTGTTTTAATCCCAGCCTCCCCATCTGGAGGGAACATTGTCTAGGATAAGGCTAAAGAGCACATTCCTGGAGCCCAGGTACAGGTGTCCTGGGCTTCTGGGGGCCAGGTGAAGGTGTCTTGTTTCTGCACCAAGTAGGCAGCAACTGCATACGTGGGTCCCCTCCCTTTTGTCACCTGGAGGACAGGACGCAGAAGAGGGTAGAGCTGACCCCAGGACAAGCGCCTAAGCAGTGGAAGCAGCTGCATGTTATTTCACTTTTTGAGGTACAGCCTTTTCCTTGCAGTTATATGTGTAGTTCCAATGCACACATCCTGTATTTGTAGCTCTAATTGGACACTCCAGAAATTCTCTGGCCTCTGCGTTCTTCTGTTCCCACGTTTTCAGTAAGTCCTTTCAATTACTTTGACAGTGGGTACAACTGCCTTTCTCAAGCAGGAAAATCTTCTCACTGTTTCTCCTAAATTAGAAAGCTGTTTATACCTCATTTATGGTGTGGCAGGAGATCCCGCAAATCAAAGCAATTTTCTACTAAACATTATTTACCATTTTCTGTGAAATACTAACATGCCAGGATAACCACAATTGAAATGTATTCAGAGGTCACATTTTAACACTAAGCAAATTGGAAACCTCTGAAAAGATCCCTTAAATATTCCTCTCTTTTGTCAACATTTTCAACCTGGAACGTCAACCATTTATGCTTGATTTTGTGTAACTGAGATTCAAAGCACTTTAGCAATCGTGATCCACTTTTCTATCTTCACTGGTGCCAGCATGGCATGGTCAGGATTGTCTGCACATCTGCATTCAGCATTCATTAGATGCAAAGAGCATTCATGCATAGCCTCCTAATAGATAGGGAGAGGATGGTTTTGAAAGTGTTTTAAAAATATTCTGAGGGGGAGAGACAGAGGGTCGAAAAGGTTGAAAAACTACCTACCAGGTACTATGTTCACACTTGGGTGATGGGATCATTAGAAGTTCAAACCTCAGCATAATGAAATATACCCAAGTAACAAGTCTGCGCATGTTCCCCTACATCTGAAAAAATAAAAATAGAATAAAATTTCTTTATGATTAAAAAATTTTTGTTATACATACACACACCTGTTAGAACTAATAGACAAATTCAGCCAAGTTGTAGCATACAAAATCAACAAGCAAAATCAGTTTTGCCTGTATACATTAACAGTGAACAACCAGAAAGAAAGTGAAGAAAACAATTCCATTTACAAAAGCGTTAAGAAGAGTAAAATACGTAGCAATAAACTTAGCCAAGCAAGCGAAAGTCTTGTACACTGAAAACTACAAAATGTTGTTGAAGAAAATGAAAGAAGACAGTAATAAACGGAAAGACATCCTGTGTTCATGGCCGGGAAGACAATCTTCTTCACATACCAATATAACTCAAATGGTCTGCAGATTCAACGCAATCTCTACCAAAATCCCAGTGACATTTTTGTGGAAAAAGAATATTCCATCCTAAATTTCAGATAGAATCTCAAGGGACCCTAAAGAGTCCAAACAGTCTTGAAAAAGAAGTACAAAGTTGCATGTCTCACATTTCTTGATTTCAAAACTTACCAGAAATTTACAGTAATCAAAGCAGCCTGCTACTGACATAAAGATAGACATATATAGGCCAGGCACAGTGGCTCACACCTGTAATTTCTATAGTTTTTTTTTTTTTTTTGAGACCTGAGTTTCGTTTTTGTTGCCCAGGCTGGAATGCAGTGGCACGATCTTGGCCCACTGCAACCTCCGCCTCCCAGGTTCAAGTGATTCTCCTACCTCAGCCTCCTTAGTGGATTACAGGTGCCCACTACCATGCCCAGCTAACTTTTTTTTTTTTTTTGTATTTTTAGTGGAGACAGAGTTTCACCATGTTGCCCAGGCTGGTCTCGAACTCCTGACCTTAGGTGATCCACCCGCCTCAGCCTCCCAAAGTTCTGGGATTACAGGTATGAGCCACCATGCCTGGCTGGAAGTCACAAATCCTGTGACCTCTGGCCCCATGACTCTTGAGCAGGAAGGAATTATAGACACTATGCCTGCATCTTAGCAGAGTTCAGACCCCTCCCATAGTCCAATTCTTGTGGCCTTTCATTAATCTTACAAAGGTGGTTTTCAGTCCCTGAGCAAGAAGGGGGTTAGTTTTAGTGAGAGACTATTGTCATCCTCACTTTCAAGTAAGGGTGGTTCACATCTGTAATCCCAACACTTTGGGAGGCCGAGGTGGGCGGATCACTTAAGGTCAGGAGTTGGAGACCAGCCTGACCAACATGGTGAAACCCCATCTCTACTAAAAATCTGAAAATTAGCCAGGCATGGTGACAGGCACCTGTAATCCCAGCTACGTGGGAGGCTGAGGCAGTAGAATCACTTGAACCCAGGAGAAGGAGGTTGCAGTGAGCCAAGACTACACCACTGCACTCCAACCTGGGTGACAGAGTGAGACTTTGTCTCAAAAAAATAAGAATAATATAAAAATAAATTCCTCCCAAAGTTAGCTTGGCGTATGCCCAGGAATGACCAAGGACAGCTTGGAGGTTAGAAGCAAGACAGAGTCAACTATGTCAGATTTCTCTTACTGTCATAATTTTGCAAAGGCAATAATTGCCAAATGATCCACCAATTTCACTTCTGGGTGTATATCCAAAAGAAGTCAAAGCAGGGTCTCAAAGAGATATTTGAACCCCATGTTTATAGCAACATTATTCACAGTAGCCAAAAAAAAAAAAAAAAAGAAGCCCCAAGCGTCCATCAGTGGATAAATGGATAAGCAAAATGTGGCATATACATACAATGGAATATTATTCAGCCTAAAAAAGGAAGAGTAAATTAAAAATAGAATCCTAGCTGGGCGTGGTGCCTCATGCCTGTAATCCTAGCACTTTGGGAGGCCAAGACGGGAGCACTGCTTGAACTCAGGAGTCTGAGATCAGCCTCAGCAACATGGCAAAACCCATCTCTACAAAAAATACGAAAACTTAGCTGGCCACAGTAGCGCACACCTGTGGTCCCAGCTACTCAGGAGGCTGAAACAGAAGGCTGAGCCTAGGAGGCAGAGGTTGCAGTGAGCCAAGATCGTGCTGCTGCATTCCAGCCTGGTAATAGAGCGAGATTGTCTCAAAAAAAAAAAAAAAAATCGTAAGTCCCCACAACTGACCGAAAGGACCCCCTCTTGGCCAAGGGAACCGCAGAAAATTCTTAAAAACTTAATTCCCAGCCGTGACAGGAAGGGAGGTCAGACATGCCTCATAATACCCCCTTCCTTTCAGAGTTCAGGCACAACTGACCAGCATTATCATTAAAATAGAGATAAGACTGACAGAACAGACCCTCTGTGGCAATAAGATACCGAATTATAAATAAGACAGAGCAAGACTCAGTCTCAAATAAATAAATAAATAAATAAGACCCAAGGCTATGCAAGGATAAGGTTAAATCACACCCTACAAATGATAAAATCTCCTTAAATTGTTTTTTTCAATTATATAACGTGGCTTATTTTCCAACCTGATTCTAGTATAGCATCACATGAGAGACAGCAGACCCCCTTATTTTAAGCATTCCTTTTTACTGACTTCACGTCTTTAGATGAAGCTTAACTCCTGCAATCAATTGCCAACTAAAGAATCCTGAAAACCCACCTATGACTTGTAACCCCCTGCTTTGAGATGTCCTGCCTTTTCTAGACAAACCAATATATACCTTTCATTTATTGATTTATGATTTTACCTACAATTCTTGTCTCCCTAAAACGTAGAAAACCAAACTGTAACCCAACCACTTTGTGATCACTCACTCAGGGATTCTTGGGTTTGTGTTTTCTCCTGGCCACAGCCACTCATATTGTTAGCAGTAGCAAATCCGACGGGTGTGCAGCAAACTCAATTCTTCCCTCGGAGGAAAGAATTCAGCCCAGCCAAGGGTCATAAAGCAGAGTGAAAGACCGAGGCAAGTTTTAGAGCGGGAGTAAGAGTTTATTAAAAAGTTTTAGAGGCCAGGCATGGTGTCTCATGCCTATAATCCCAGCACTTTGGGAGGCCAAGGTGGGGGGATCGTGAGGTCAAGAGATTGAGACCATCCTGGTCGACATGGTGAAACCCCATCTCTACTAAAAAAAATAATAATAATTAGCTGGGTGTGGTGGCACGCGCCTGTAGTCCCAGCTACTCTGGAGGCTGAGGCAGCAGAATCACTTGAATCCGGGAGACAGAGGTTGCCGTGAGCTGAGATTGCACCACTGCACTCCAGCATGGCGACAGAGCGAGACTGTGTCTCAAAAAAAAAAAAAAAGTTTTCGAGCAGGAACAAAAGGGAGTAAAGTACACTTGGAAGAGGGCCAAGCGTTCAGCTTGAGAGATCCACATACACTGTTTGGCCTTTGACTTGGGGTTTCACACATTGGCATGGTTCTGTGGTTTAGGTCTCTCCCCGCTTGATTTTTCATTAAGGCGGGCCGTTCACATGCACAGTGGCCTGCCAGCACTTGGGAGGGGCTGCGTGCACAGTGCATTTGCTGAAGTTGTGCACATACTCATTTGAGACAATTTTCCCTTACCAGTCAAGTGTTCCTAAAGGAAGGTCGGATTCCAGATAACTCTGCTATTTTGCCTCTTAGTGCACGTTCATGAGCCCTCTTGCCCAGTTCCCAAGATCTCATCGGGGAGCTGCTGATCACCACCTTCAGGTGACTGCCTGTCCCCGGCATCAGCTGCAACCAATTGTTATTTTCGAGACAGTTGAACAACTGCCTGACCATCACCTGATGGTCGCCTGACATTCCTGGGCAGGAGTGCGGCGGCCTTTCCCGCCCTGCTCATGTCTGCCTAGCTACCTACTCTGACAACATAGGCTCAGAAACAAACCTCTTTAAAATATTTTACAGAGTTTGGTTTTTCCAATACAGAAGATAATTCTGACACATGCTACAACATGGATGAACCTGGAGGGCAAAATACCAAGTGAAAGAAGACAGATACAAAAGGACAAATACTGAATGATGACATTTCCATGTGGGAGCTGGAATAGCCACATCCATAGAGACAGAAAGTACAGTGGTGGCTGCCACAGGCTGGTGGAGGGAGACATGGGGAGCTATTGTTTAACAGGTCAGAGTTTGAGTTTGGGATGGAGAAAAAGTTCTGGAGATGAATAGTGGTGATAGTTGCACAACAATGTGAATATACTTAAGGCCACTAAACTTTACCCTTTAAAATGGTGAAAATGGTAAATTTTCTGTTGTGTGTATTTTACATTAAAAATAAAAATAATAAAATTACTTTCTTTTTTTTTTTTTTTTTTGAGATGGAGTCTGGCTCTGTCGCCCAGGCTGGAGTGCAGTGGCCGGATCTCAGCTCACTGCAAGCTCCGTCTCCCGGGTTTACGCCATTCTCCTGCCTCAGCCTCCCGAGTAGCTGGGACTACAGGCACCCGCCACCTCGCCCAGCTAGTTTTTTGTATTTTTTTTTTTAAGTAGAGACGGGGTTTCACCGTGTTAGCCAGAATGGTCTCGATCTCCTGACCTCGTGATCCGCCTATCTCAGCCTCCCAAAGTGCTGGGATTACAGGCTTGAGCCACCGCGCCCGGCCATAAAATATACTTTCTAAACTACAGTTCCTTAGTATAATTTGTCTGAGGTTGTGTTAATAATGAAACCAATAAACAATGTGGCTGGGGGCGGTGGCTCATGCCTGTAATCTCATCACTTTGGGAGGCCAAGGTGGGCAGATCACCTGAGGTCAGGAGTTTGAGACCAGCCTGGCCAACATGGTGAAATCCTGTCTCTACTAAAAATACAAAAAAATTAGCCAGGCATGGGGGTGCATGCCTGTAGTCCCAGTTACTCAGGAGGCTGAGGCAAGAGAATTGCTTGGAACCTGGGAGGCAGAGGTTGCAGCGAGCCAAGATCATACCATTGCACTCCAGCCTGGGCAACAAGAGTGAAACTCCATCTCTAAATAAATAAATAAATAAATAAATAAATAAATAAATAAAAAATCGGACACAAAACACTCCTCTTGGAGCCCTTAGATTGAGGAAACCAAGGCAGACCAACATTTGAAGCTACAGGGAAGTAGATTTTGACTGAATGGGATCATTGATATACCAAAAACAAAGTCTAAATCAAGTACTCCAAGATTGATAGGACAAAGGATAAGATATGCCAGAACAAGGCAAATGAATGCAAGTCACTTAAGAGATCATAGAATTTAAGAAATAAAACGGAAGGCAGGTAGGAGCAGGTGATAAACCAGGTGGCGGTGTTTGAGGTTTCCGTAGCACTTGGCCTGGGTCTTCAGAGTGACAGAGACCACCCACATGGACCCTTCTTTGTAGCCCTTGATCTGAGATGCAGAGCTGCTTCCTCCGTAGGCCAGGACACCCAGTGACTGATAATAAAGGTACTAGCATGGTCATCATTCTTGAACCTTGCTGTGTGTTAGAAGCATGCTGGGCCCACCTACATCACTTACTCAGTCCTCCACATGGCTTGGGGCCTCACCACATGCCTGGCACAGAGCTGGGCCTCAAAAAAAATCTGTTAAATTGCTTAACAATGCTGGGAGGAAAATGGTATAATAGTTGTCACCAAGGTATGGACAAGAACTCTGCAATTCAGAGAGGTTAACCTACATGTCAAGATCACCCAGCAGGGGAGCCACTGTTCTAGCTTCCAGACCCAGCTTTGTCTTTCCAAGGCTCCCCCAAAGTCTTCTGTTCTGACGTAACAGCCAGAGAATCCTTTCAGGACAAAAATCAGATCAAGTCACTCCCCTGCTCCCTATCCTCGAAGGCTTCCAGCCCACTTACTGTAAACCAAGTGAAGGTGTTCTCCATGGCCTAGGAACCCCTGCATAACCCTTGCATACAGGCATCTCCCACTGATCCCTGTACCATCAGGGCCCGACTCTATCCTCCACCAGCACCATCGCCTCTCAGGGCCTTTGCACTGCTGTGCTCTCTGCCTGAGGTGCCATCACCAATTCTGGATTCTGCTCAAACAGCATTCCCTCAGAGAGGCCTCTCCTGACCACATCATCTAGAGGCTTCGAACACTCTGCAACCCCTCACCCTGCTTTATGCACACAAAATTATGTTATGTAATAAGATGTGAATTGGCGATTTCCCCCTTTAGGATGGAAACTCCATGAGTTCAGATACTTTTCACATTTTGGTCACTGCAACCCCAGAACCTAGTGTTCAGTAAATATTTGATGAATAATGAAGGAGTGACTGACAAGCTATGTAATCTTGAGGACACTAAGTTGACCTTACCCCAGGTCAACTTCCTCTTGCTATGAAGCTTGTGCAAACTGTCCCTTGAGCACAGAAAATCATGCCATAGCATACTTACTGAGTGTGGCATTTCCTGTGCACACACATCTGAAGTATATCAACACACCTTGTCTCATTCCATAGGCCTCTCACCTTGCACACACGGCACAGTGTCTCTTCCTTGACTTCTCCTATGCCCATGGCTTTGACCTTCCTTTCTTAGCACCCTTCGCTCCCTAACAACCCAGATTCCAAGGCTTCATACCCTTAAATAGGTGTTACCCAAATCACCCCACACCAGCTTATTAATGGGGTCATTTCAAGGGAAGAGGCTCTCACAGTTCAGAACTTCAGCAGATGTCTTCAGGGTAAAGGATGGGGGATAGGCAAAAGGGAGCTCAAAGGAATATTGGTCTTTCTCCTTCACCTGACGTCCCTTGACTCAGGATTACTCTGAAAATAAAATTCATTCCTCACTCACAATGGCTCTTGGCTAAATACAATAGACAGCACGTCACTAATCCCAACTCTCTATGTGGAGTGGCCAGCCAGGGGAGTGTCTGCCACAAGAAGTCACCGGGCATAGCAGGACCAGCTGGGCATGGTGTCACAGACTCCTGCATCAGAGGCAGGTTGCAGTCGATATGCTCCAGGGACACTGGCATTGCCACAGTGCTCTGGTGATGGCTCACTGTTGAGTGGACAGCAGCTGCTCTTTTATAGGCTACTAGTTGTTGAGCACTAACTCAGCCCCAGGCACACAGCACCATCACATAACAAACCTATGAAATACTGGAGATTCTTGTTCCTGCCTGTATCTGTTAGCTCTTGCTGCATAACAAACCCTCTCAAAACAGCGTAGCTTAAAACAACTGTTTATTTGTTTGCACTTTGAGCTAAGCTTGCTGGGACAGCTGGTCTCTGCTCTGTGGGATTGCAGCAGTGCTCACACATGCATGCCATCAGCCACCAGTCGGTGGCCTCACTCATGTGTCCAGCAGTGACTATCAGCAGGGCCCGTGGAGAAAACCAGGTCATGTCCCTCTGATCTAGCAGCCTAGGCAGGCTCCTTCAAAGGGTGTTGGTTCAAGCATTTCCAAGAGCAGCAAGAGAGGCAAGTTCCAACATGCATGCACTTTGCAAGCCTCTGCATGCTGCACATTTGCTAGTGTCCCATTGGCCAGACTAAGTCACACAGACTAAGCCCAGCTTCAAGAGGAGAAAAAACAGACATCTTTTCTTGACCAGGGAGCTGCAATATTATGTTGTGGAATGTTGCAACACGAATGGGAAGAATTTGTGGCAATGTTTGCAATCCACCGTATTGCCTGTTTCAGCATAATGCCACATCCGAAAGAAACATAAGTCCAAACCCCAAAAAAAAGACATTAAATTGCATAACACACAGCAGCAACATTTCCTAGAAATCTGTTTTATCCATCCAAATCCCTGAAGTCCCCAATTTCAAGGCAACTGTCACAGCCTTGTTCATATCTACCCACAAAGTTCATATCTACCAGTCCACAATGACTCTCTTCAATTCCCCATGTCTCCTCCCACCTCCAGCCTTCCTCCTGCCTTCCAGATGTTTTTTCTATCTTTTCCATTCTTCCCCATTGACACTCCCCTTCACTCATGAACCTAATCAGCACCATAAATGACCAGCAGCAGAGAAATACAAACACAGAATCCTTAAGCAGGATCAGGGCCTATAGTACCCAGCCACTTGGGAGGCTGAGGCAGGAGGATTGCTAGAGGCCAGGAATTGGAGGCTGTAGTGAGCTATGATCATGCCATTGCACCCCAGTCTGGGCGACAGAGCAAGACCTCATCTCTAAGAAAGAAAAAAGAAGGGTTGATTGTCCATATCGGTTTATCACGTACAAATGAGTCCTTGTGTGGTCACCCTTTTTTGTGATGGTGAAACTTCACTCTGAGGCTGAAGGAGGATGAAAGCACTGCTTTGAGCTCTGTGTTGGGTGGCCTATGAGCCTCTGCCATTTCTCAGTCTTCTACGTATTGTTTCTGGAGGCTATTTATTTGAGACAGGGTCTTGCTTTGTCACCCAGGCTGGAGTGCAGTGGTGCGATCTCAGCTCACTGCAACCTCTGCCTCCCAGGTTCAAGGCTCCCACCTCAGCCCCACAAATAGCTGGGACTACAGGCACGCATCACCATACCTGGCTATTTTTTTTTTTTTTTTTTTTTTTTGTATCTTTTATAGAGACAGGGTTTCAGTATGTTGCCCAGGCTTGTCTCAAACTCCTGGACTGAAGCAATCTGCCAGCCTTGTCCTCCCAAAGTGCTAGGATTACAGGCATGAACCACCACATCCGGCCTCTGGAGGCTATTTCAATATTTCCTCTGCCCCTGTGGGTTGGAATTACCAAGTGTAAGTTCATTACTGTGGGGTTAAGTGTTCCAGCTTTTAATATCCCATCTTTCTAAATACTATGGGGACATAAAAAAATAGAAGATACTGTAATCCCAGCACTTTGGGAGGCCGAGACGGGCGGATCACGAGGTCAGGAGATCGAAACCATCCTGGCTAACACGGTGAAACCCCGTCTCTACTAAAAAATACAAAAAAACTAGCCGGGCGAGGTGGCGGGCGCCTATAGTCCCAGCTACTCGGGAGGCTGAGGCAGGAGAATGGCGTGAACCCGGGAGGCGGAGCTTGCAGTGAGCTGAGATCCGGCCACCGCACTCCAGCCTGGGTGACAGAGCGAGACTCCGTCTCAAAAAAAAAAAAAAAAAAAAAAATAGAAGATAGTTACAACTACTAATTCCGAAGTCCATGCTGTGTGCCAGTCTCTGTATTTGGTGTATGATAGTTGACATCTCAATTAGTCTATTCCTCCCAACAGTCCTATTAGGGAGACATTATAATCTGCTTTTTCTACAGAAGGGAACTGATGTTCAGAGAGATTGAAGTCTCTCAGAGAGTGGGGTCATCCTGGCTCATAGTCCATTCTCCTGGATCTTGCTGAGGTCTGGCTTCTTTTGAGAGAATATCTTCTTGCTTCTTGACTGATGCTTGGAAGGACTTGCATAGAGCCTTTAGTGCCTGCTGGAAAAGTGGGCTGGTGTTGCCAAGCGGACTCCAGCCTTCACAGCAGAGCAGGAGTTCTGGTGCCAGGCAGCTGCTTACTTTGGCCCGGAGCTGTGTTCCTCAACGTTGGTTGCTGACATCCTTGGTGGTCTATCAGTGACTCCACAGTCTGCTGAGTAATTTCAAAGAACAAAATACATGAAAGAAGTGATTTATATACGTTCAAGTTTTCAATGTAAAATGAGATTTTTCAAAGAAATCCCAGATAGTCTTAAAATCACTTGGCTATAAGAACTGTTGGTCAGGCCATCTCAGCTATCAGTCTGTAGCTTGTCCTTGCTAACAGAGTTTCACATTATTTCGGTTGTTTCTGTTCATTAAATTGGAGTTTTCATTTCTTTCCACCGTGCATCTCATATGCACACATCACAATATGGAGCAGTGATTCACAAGCGGCTCATCAGGTGTAAAACTAGTGTTGAAAATGATGCTAATGCATTTCAAAATAATGTGAAAACAAATGTGAGTACTACTTCAGTAAATTTGTAGGTGTTAGAATAAGCGAATCTCCAACTGGGATGGTCTTGCTTAAAATGCCAACATTGAAAAATGCAAATGGATGGGAGTCTGTCACTGTCTTAAACTTTGCCAAACGAAAGTCCAAAACCACTGAAGCTGTTATATTATTTTTAAGGCCCTATGAAATTCCTTTGGTAAACTCCATGAATTCTCCCTAGAAAAATCTCAAAATAATGATTTCTTTTCCTCTTCTTTTTTTTTCTGAGACAGAGTCTTCCTTTGTCGCCTAGGCTGGAATACAGTGGCGCACTCTCGGCTCACTGCAACCTCCACTTCCCAGGTTCAAGTGACTCTCCTGCCTCAGCCTCCCGAGTAGCTGGAATTACAGGTGCACACCACCACGCCCGGCTAATTTTTGTATTTTTAGTAGGGATGGGGTTTCACCACATTGGCCAGGCTAGTCTCAAACTCTTGACCTCGTGATCCGCCCACCTTGGCCTCCCAAAGTGTTGGGATTACAGGTGTGAGCCACTGTGCCTAGTCAGTAATGATTCCTAGAAAAAAAAAAAAATCAGTTGTTTACGCAGAAAAAAAAAAAAGACCAAAACAACCTTTAGAAACTGCATTTAAAGTCGCATTCCCTATAGCAGAAGTAGGTGCAAGTCACAGGATTCTTCAGAAACTTGGGAAAAGTAATGTTAAAGTTAATTTAAAATGTCATGCTCAGAAGGAGAAATAAAAACTACTTGTAGAATCCTTTTATCAAAGGATGCAGTAGAGGGTGACATGGTGTCAATGGCAGATAATGTGGAAAAGCAATTACTATCACACGTCCCCGCTAGAAGACACCGTGCTTGACAATCGGACAAAACCACTGCTGAGCAGAGGGTGAATCAGAGCTTGTGTGTACAGACATGACACGTCTAGGACGGGGAGTTGTTTGATGCCATTTTATTTGTTTATCACCGAAAACTCATCCAGAAAGAGAAAAGATCTTTGTTTAGGTAACTGTTGTAATGTGAGTCATAACACAGGCTGGAAAATGTGCATCAAACTCTCAGCTGATGGAATATTATCATTCAGGGTCCTCCTGTGCCAACGAGTCCGGGTGCTGGGAACTTCTGGAGTCAACATTCTGGCCCAGCACAACTCTTAGGGAAACACCATTCCTCGGGGATTGCACTCAGATCTCAAGCACCAAAACCAACATTGTCTGTGCTTGCTTTTCTGTCTGGACTTTGCTGGCTGTTGAAAAAATGAATGAGATTTTCCAAAAGTTTCTTCACAAACTGCTAATGCTAGTACAGGCCCGTTCCATGATTTTACCAGTTTAATCCAGTGATACAGCTCAGCAATACAGACAGGATCTCAAATATTCTGAACCACTCTAGGGCTGGATAGTATGATTTCTAATGTGGAGGGCAAAATTAGTATAAATGGCTCGGGCAAAGAGTTTTGATATGCTCATGTTTAATGTTGTTTTTCAGCTGTAAGATTAAAAAACAACAGCTTTATGACTTGAGTGGATTTTAAAAAACTCATCCAGATATAGTACATGAAGAAACACTTCCCGAAAAGCGTACTGAATACAAGTAAATGAATGGCATTGACTTGTATTCAGTAGGCTGAAGGGTCACACCAAGTGTGCAGAGTCTAAGGATTTCAGGGCTGTTGCAGAAAGACCAGGAGAGGCAGGTTACCAAAAATGGAAGTATAACTTAACCAAACTCAATTCGTATAATTTTTAACAAAAAATTGTAGAATGAGAAGATGAAGAGAGGGAAAGTGAAGCAGAGATGCTATTTGAGCACTAAATCCTGATTTCCATGACAGAGGATGAATACACTGTCACAGCCCATACGGCCAGAAATTTTAAAGAAGAAAGCAATCCCTCTCCCTTCCTCTGCATCCGTCCCACTCTGTCTCTCTTTTCCCTCCCTTCCTCTGTTTCTCTTTCTCTTTGAGTATTTGTTATTAGGTATTTGATATATATATTTTAGACTTAGTGCTGCTCTGTCACCCAGGCTGGAGTGCAGTGGCACAATCTCGGCTTACCGCAATCTCCACTTCCCAGGTTCAAGCGATTCTCCTGCCTCAGCTTCCCGAGTCTCTGGGATTACAGTCGCTCACCACCACGCCCGGCTGATTTTTGTATTTTAGTAGAGACGGGGGTTTCACCATGTTGGCCAGGCTGGTCTTGAACTCCTGACCTCAAGTGATTCCCCAGCCTCGGCCTCCCAAAGTGCTGGGATTACAGGCGGGAACCACTGCTCCGGGCTGGTATTTGTTACATTAATCAAGAATATAAAAATATTTTTGACAGTTTATAATATTGTTACCAAAAAATGTGTTACGTTGGTTAAAAATAAGAAAGTAAAGTCACTTAAAGCAGAAAGGAAGCAAAGGGGGTGTGGGGGGAAGGAGAATTGCAGCCAGCCAAGTGCAGAACTGGAGAACGGACGAAGCTGCCAGAGACCTCGGGAGTGGAGGGAAATTTGAGGACCTCTGAGCGCAAATCTCCCTCGCTTTTCCAGTGGCTCTGCTGGTTCGTTTTTCTACTTGTTTACTGCTTGATATGGCCTGAAAATGTGCTGCCTAGAGACAGGGTTTCTGTCCCCTCTCAGCTCTTTGCTTCTAATCTGTTCAGCACACTGGCGTGGCAGCCCTGTGACATTCAGGCACCGTGCCCAGGGCTGGAGAATGCCTGGCTGCCGTGGGATTTGCAGGATCTCTGCCTTTATTATATATCATTCCTCCTTAGTCCATGGCACTGCATCAGCAAGTGGCATGCGTCAGCTACGTGTCCTCAAATGTGTGTATTTCAGGAGCACAGTTGTCCTTGCACACAGCCACCCATGTATTGATGAAGCTCCTGCTGTCTTCCCAGCACCGTTCTACGAGGGCCTTGAGTTGACATTCAAAATCCTGTGAGCCTTCCTCATAGAAAGCATTAGACTGCCTCAAAACCCTTGCACAAAGAGTGGGATAGCAATAGATCTCAATCAACTGATACAGACCACCTGATATTTTCCACTAGGGTCACCCTTTTAGTTTCGTACCAGTTCCGAAAATATGAGAGACCTCATCTATGTATCCTGACCTATAAATAAGTTTTAAAAAATAAGCTAAAACCTTCAGGTCACATTGTCAGTAAGTTGCAAAATTGTCACTGGCACAGTGCAGATCAGTGCCACAGCGATGCCAGGAAAGGGCTGGGGAGAGGAAGGCTGCAGCCAGGGGTGGAGTCTAGTTAATGCCTTAATGATGGCTTGGGCGGGAGGTCATAATTGGTTTGTAGTAATTGTTTTTACTTTCCCATAGCATGGCTTCCTTTGACCTAATTCCTCCTGGGCCCGAGCCCAGCGCCCTCTGCTAATTAAGCTGGCGGTATGTGGACCTTTGGACATCACTGTTCCAGTGTACGCCGCAGTAGGCTGCTTCATGTTTTGATCTTCACACTGCATACTCAATACAGGTTACAATCGATTTTTCTTTTTTTTAGAATGAACGTACATGTTGCCAAAAGGTTTTTTTCATTGTATTTTGAAAAGCTGTTTTGGATTGTCAAAAATACCTTCACTACAAAAATTGTTGGAAGCTAGAGGCTTTTGTTCACAATTTATAAGATATTTTATTTCTAATACAGAAAAAAACATTTTAAAATTTAGATCTGTGGCTGGAGGCAGTGGCTCGGGCCTGTAATTCCAGCACTTTGGGAGGCTGAGGCAGGAGGATCACTTGAGGTCAGGAATTCAAGACCAGCCTGGGCTACATAGTAAGACCCCACCTCTTTCTTAAAAAATAAAATTAAATCAAAATTTTTAAGAAGAGAAAAATTTAGATCTGCTTATGGCTGGCTTGAAGTTTTAGGGCAAGGGAAAGAAACTAGTTTTCCAAGCAAAGGGATTAGCATGTGCAAAGGCTCAGAGGCAAGAGTGGGGGGAAGAAAGACAAGCCCAGACTCTGAAGAGCCTGTAAACCAACATTTGCCTGTGAAGCCACAGTAGAAATTAGATAAGTCAATGTACAAGCAGAGCAGGCCACGTTTCAAGCTCTGGGCAAGGCTGGGCGCAGGACTGATAAGCAGATGCAGTAACCCGGGGAAGCACTGGCAGCCCTGCACACTCACCCGCCCTCCTCCGTGAGGCGCTGGCGCTCTTCCCTGCAGGATCAGAAGCCTGACAATCTGAATGCCAAGTGTAGGCGCCCTCTCAAGGACAGACTCACTAACCATGCCGCTTTTTCACAAGTGTGGGAATGGTCAGGAGGACCTAATACCTGCAGCTGTTCTGAGCAGGCCAGCCTCTCCCTGTAGGCACACCGGCAAGGGAAGTTCAGTGACCTGCAATCCCAGCAGGAGATGAAGAATGCAGGCAGCCTGTGGCCGAGACGCCCTCCCTGCCAGACAGCACTCAGGGCGGCACCTAAAAACCCTTCTCTCCTCACTAATTTTCTAAATTTCCTTCTGATTCTCATGGTCATGCTCTAGGGCTGCCCTGTCCGATACAATGGCCCGTGCCACCTGCAAGCAGCCACTAAGCACCTGATGTGTGGTTAGTTTGCAATGAGATGTGTGGGAGTGTGAAATACGTAGATTTCAAAGACTTCGTAGGAAAAAATCAAATGTGAAGTAGTCCTTAATTTTGATACTGATGTCACATGGAAATAATGCTATTGTGAATATACTGGGTTAAGGAAAATATCATTCAAATACATTTCACCTATTTCTTTTCACTTTTCTAAGTGACTCCCAGAAAATTGGAAATCACACCTGTGTCTTGCCTCTGGTTTCTGCTGGATAGCGTTGCTGTGGACACATGATTAAGTACAGTGGCACGAAAGTCAGGTGTCACTGGCCTGAACACCCTTCTGCCTCTCCGAGATGCATGTATCTGTCCTGACCATTGATGTGGTGTTTTCATATGAAACAGTCAGAGGGTGCCCAAAGTCAGGCTCCCCAGAAGTAGATTCCAAGGAAGCTTCATGTGCAAGTGGCGCACCAGGGACAGGTTTGTGGGGAGATGGGACAGACAGTAGGAAAGCAGGACGGGGGAGAAAGGCCAGCCAAGGAGAGCTCAGGCCCCGCCACAGAGGGGCAGCCTCCCCACCCGAGCCAGGCAAGGTGTATTTTCAGGTGCAGTCCCATCTGGTGGTCAGGGGTCAAGGGTTATACCGAGGGTGTGTGCAAATTTGCAGGATATTGGCCCGGGGAGATTTTCCTGGATAACTTGGGTGGGCCCAGTGTCATCTCAGGGACCCTCACAGTTAGGGAGGCAAGACAGTCAAAGTTAGAGAGAGGAGATGCGATGCAGAAACACAGATTAGAGTGATGCAATTTCAAGATGAAGGGAGGGGCTATGAGCCAAGGAATGCAGGTGGCCCCTAGAAGCTGGGAAAATGCAAGGAATAAATTCTCCCCTGGGGCATCCAGAAGGAGCACAGTCCTGATGCCACCTTGATCTTATCCTTGTGAGACCCGTTTTGGACTTGTGATCACCAGAGCTGTAAGATAATAAATCTGTGTTGTTTTAAGCCACTGAGTTCATGGTAGCTTGTTACAGCAGCAGTGGAAACATATGTAATGGTCAAATACATAGCAATAACTTATTGTTGCCATATTCTACATGATAAATAACAGTATCAGTGTGTCCAGACTTGATGGCCACTCTACAGTTTAAAAGCTCCTGCAGCTTTCTGGTGCACAAATTAGAATGGCCAGCTATGAAAATTATTTTAAAGCTTATGATGACTTAGGTGTAAAGTCTGGGTGGTCTTGATCGAGAACAAAAATGAAGTCAGTCTGCTCTTCCATTTCCAAATTACAGAGTGTAATTCATCTTTTGAAGCAACTGAACAGCAGGGACACTACACTGACGCCCTGAGACTTTTTTCTAAGTCATGCCCCACTGCAGCCACTGAGGCCTCCTCTGCATAGGAGGGCCGGCTATGGGCCTTGCTAGCCAGACGCTGGAGAAGGTTGACTATATTCCTTTAGCTCCCACGTCAAGGCCACAGTGACAAGATGTAGACCTTCTCTCATGGCAGGGAAGCTGGCAACCTCAAAGGCTTGGGGGTTAGAAGAGGCAGGATATGGCATGGGAGAATAAGAGAGTGCCCTGTCCCTCCTGCACTGATGGCACCACGGGAAGGAGAGGGAAAGGGAGATGGAAGAGGAGAAAGGCAAGCATTTGGGCTTTCCTGTTTGATCCTCCTCACCATCTCCTCTTTGAGACCAAGCCTTGTGAGGGGAGAGTTTAGAACACGCAGAGTTTGATACACAGCATAGCTCAAGGTCGGAGGGTATCTGCGTACTTTCTGTCTGTAAACTGCTCACTTCTTCTCTTCAAATCTGGAAGAAATGACTGTTATTAGGTAGAGGGAACCCCAAGTTCTCCTGAGAATCTCCCTTGTGAGAGGGAAGGTATCAAGAAAAACCCCTATGACTAGACCCAGAAGGTAAGAGCAGAATGTATAGTTGTTCAGACTGTGCCCTGCACAAGAACACCACATATAAGGAGAGAGTCATTCACATGAGAGACTCTCTATCATTATAGATTTTGAATATTATATCTTTATCCACTTAAAAATGGGCTATTTGGGCCAGGCATGGTATCTCACGTCTGTAATCCCAGCTGTTTGGGAGGCCAAGGCGGGTGGATCACTTGAGGCCAGGAGTTTGAGACCAGCCTGGCCAACATGGCAAAAACCCATCTCTACTGAAAATACAAAAATTAGCTGAGCGTGGTGGCACACGTGTGTAATCCCAGCCACTCAGGAGACTGAGGTATGAGAATTGCTGGAACCTGGGAGGCGGAGGTTGCAGTGAGCCAAGATCACACCGCTGCACTCTAGCCTGGGTGACAGAGCAAGACTGTGTCTCAAAAAGAGTGTGGGGAGCAGGTTGTATAATTATGATGACAATTTTCTAGGAGATGGCAGTAACATATCTTGTTTTAACAAAATAAGTATACTTTGATCATTTTTGATGGATAGAAGAAAAGGCTTTCTCCAATAGTGTAGAATATAATGATTCTTCATTGACTTATGAAGATGGAATCAGTCAATAATCAAAGCCTGTTAATCAAATTCATTAAAATAAATATGTATTTTTAAACAAGGAGCCGTTTTTGGTCTGATGTACTGGTCAGTGAGCATCTTTAAACATTTTTTAAACCCTTTACTGATATCAGTGCACTGACTAAATTTTATATTTCATAATTCAATTGTTTAATTTGCTGTTATAAAAATCTTGTTAGTAAAAAACTAAGGGCTGTTAAAGTTGAGAGGTTTGTTAAGCACGTGTTATTTCTTAAAGTTAAAAATCTAATACAAAAAACTAAACTATTATATAGTTACCCCCAAGATAGCAAGAAAAAAAAATTAATCATCAGGGTCAGTAAACAGAAAACTAAACCACAAATGATTGCAACTACTTTGATCATTAAGTAAATATTCGAAGAAAGCAAGTAAAATGTAAAACTAAAATGAAGCATCTCCAGAGAAGACTGTAACAGGGCTGTATCATCAATGAGAAGCACGGGATCAAACGCTTTGATTCCATGTCAACCGTAACTGTCGATTTCCAGAAAAACTAGAAGATTTTTTTTTTTAAGAGAATGCATTAAA
The DNA here is from genome assembly GCF_049350105.2 of Macaca mulatta. Taxonomy (NCBI): domain Eukaryota; kingdom Metazoa; phylum Chordata; class Mammalia; order Primates; family Cercopithecidae; genus Macaca; species Macaca mulatta. The sequence goes on from NC_133423.1 coordinate 79,609,395, forward strand.
CCAAATGTGTTTTCTGCGCAGCCAAGTACATGGCCATGTGATTGAACATTAAAAGCCAGATCATCTTGAAAACCCTTATTAGAAACATTCTGAAAGTAGTACAGGCAGAAAGATTTAGAAACTTACTATACACAAGTTATTCCCAAGTGGAGAAAGGAGATTATCAACGGATCCTCCTTATTTTATTCTATCTCGTAGACTCTAAATTGTCTGTGTTGCAAACTATCTAGGGATAAAAAAAATAATTAACTGAGGTATGAGAATGGATGTAGAGATTGTCAGTAATTGTCACATGTGCTTGGTAAACATGAAATAAGTGAAATGTACATCTTCAATAATGTTAAGTAAATAGGCCGGGCGCGGTGGCTCATGCCTGTAATCCCAGCACTTTGGGAGGCCGAGGCAGGTAGACCACCTGAGGTCAGGAGTTCAAGACCAGTTGGCCAACATGGTGAAACCCCGTCTCTACTAAAAATACAAAAATTAGCCAGGTGTGGTGGCGGGCGCCTGTAATCCCACCTATTTGGGAGGCTGAGGCAGGAGAATCACTTGAACCCAGGAGGCGGAGGTTGCAGTGAGCCGAGATCACGCCACTGCACTCCAGCCTGGGTGACAAGAGCAAAACTCCATGTCAAAAATAATAATAAGAGTAAAAATGTGGGGGAAAAAGTAATAGTCTAAGCCTTAGGGCAGAATTATGTGAAAATACAAAAAAAGATTGTCACACTAAATGCACAATATACATGATACAGTTTTTTTCTGTAGACGATGTCTAGTGCTCAGAGGATTATGAGCTTTTATGAATATGATAGTGGCAATTTTCTCCATTTGGTAGAAACAATAGCAAAATTTAATAACATTATAACTGAACATTTACACAGAATGTAAGGATCAATGTGAAATATTACACATTATTTAGGGAATAAAACACAAAACCACATAAAAGTGCAGTAGAAGTGGTGAATGAACTAACTTTGATAAGGTAAGAAATGTAAAATGCTACACATCTGTTTTAGATAAAATCCCGTATGTAGTCACGTACAGCAGATAATTATTGCTTTACTTCTGGATTTCCAAGACGCAAATATTCTGTATGTGAGTGCATCATGTGATTTTGCCCAGAAGATGACATGGCTAATGAGAATTTGTGCCATTTTTCAAAGACTAATACCAAAACTAGATTAATAAATGCTTGATAGGCTGTAAGTATGCCTAGAAAATAGAATAGACTGCAAGAGTAGAACCACAAAAAATATTCTAGGGCATCCTAGATTTCTTCTTTCGAACATTTTTAAGCATGTTGGTGAGCATTGCAGCAAAAACTTTTTTGTGACACTGAAATTTTTGTTAATATCCAAGAACTACACAACAACTTTGGTGCTTCAGTGAATATTGGAGTGTAGTCAGAACACACTTGGGCCGGGTGGTGGTTCACACCTGTAATCGTTATTTTATTCTGTCTCAAAGACTCAAGACTTGGACTATCCCCTTGGCTCAAGTGACCCTTCTCCCTCAGCCAAGGAAGACCAGCCTGGGTAACCTAGTGTGACTTCACCTCTACAAAGAAACTTTTTTTTTTTTCAATGACAGAGTCTTTCTCTGTCACCCAGGCTGGAGTGCAGTGGTGTGATCTCAGCTCACTGTAACCTTCACCTCCTGGGTTCAAGCTATTCTCCTGCCTCAACCTCCCAAGTAGCAGGGATTACAGGCATGTTCCACCACACCCAGTTAATTTGTGTATTTTTAGTAGAGATGGGGTTTCACCATGTTGGCCAGGCAGGTCTCGAACTCCTGGCCTCAGGTGATCCATCCGCTTTGGCCTCCCAAAGTGCTGGGATTATAGGCATGAGCCACCGCACCCAGCCTCTACAAAAAAACTTTAAAAATTAGCCAGTTGTGGTGTGCATGCCTGTAGTGTCAGCTACTTGGAAGGCTGAAGCAGGAGAATCGCTTGAGGACAGGAGTTTGAGGCTGTGGTAAGCTATGATTGCACCACCGCACTCCAGCCTGAGTGACAGAGATTCTATCTATAAGAGGGAAAAAAAAAAAAAAAGAATTAAAAAAAGAACACATGATAGGACACAGTGGTTCACACCTGTAATCCCATCTCTTTGGGAGGCTGAGGGAGGCAGATGACTTGATCCTAGGAGTTCAAGACCAGCCTGGGCAAAATAGGGAGATTTCATCTCTACAGAAAATTTAAAAATTAGCCAGGTGTAGTGGTGTGCACTTACAGTCCCAGGTACTTGGGAGGCTGAGGGAGGGGGATTACTTGAGCCTGGGAGGTTGAGGCTGCAGTGAGTTGTGATTATGCCACTGCACTCCATCCTGGGTGACAGCAAGACCCTGTCTCAAAAAGAAAAGGAAAAAAAAGAGAAGATATTTGCTAAGCATAAATTTGAAAATGTTAAATCTCAATGAGAAGGCAAGGTTGATGACATCAGGCCTCAGATTAATCCACATACAACTTTTTGAAAATATAAATAAAGATGCATATTCTAGAATGCAAGCGAAAGTTATGCTTTTTAAAAATACCTACTTTCAGTTGTATTTGCTCAGTACTTATTTGGAATCATGATTTAAATAAAATTAATGTTATAAGCAAAGTGATGCAGTAACAAAAATTTAATGTACTAATGACCATGAAAGCATCAAAGGAATTGAGAAGTTCTTTGAAGAAAAAATGCAGTAGTATTTATTTTGAAAAACATGTTATTTAGGTGAAACAAATTGCAGAGTTTTCTGACACTGAAACCAACTTTTCAAAATTAGAAAATTCTAGAAGAAGAAGAAAGAACACTCATTTTGGTTACAGGTTGCACAATTTATGACCCAACATTAGATTTCAAAATTAATTATTTTTGCCCTTCCTGCCCTCTGAGTATTTTCATAATTCACAAAATACATTTAACCCTGCCATTTTCAGTCACCTGTGGAGAACACAGCTTCTCAAAATTAAAAATTTTTAAAAATTGCTCAAGGTCTACAATGTCACTACAAAATCTAGTGAGCATTTCTAGAAATCGGTATCTTGGAGCGATTATGCATTGGAAACGCTATGCAGATTTTCAATGCAGAGATTTTTCAACCAACTCTGACTCGAAGAACCTAATTATTGTTACTGACCATTTACATTTTATGCTATCTTACATTCATTTATTTGACGTGGATAACTTTTTTCACCTTTATTTTTCATAAAAATTATGTACTTAAGATGGACACCATGGTGTTTGATATACATGTACAGTGAGTGAATTACTACAGCTGGGGAAGCTGCCCAAAGACTCTGTGCATTAGTCCTGTCATTGAATTGCAGCACAAATTATGCAGATTTAAGGGTCCATTGAGAGTTTACCCAGATTTTTTTTTTTTGAAATGGCGTCTTGCTCTGTCATCCAGGCTGGAATGCAGTGGTGTGATCTTGACTCACTGCAACCTCCACCTCCCAAGTTCAAGTGATTCTCTGCCTCAGTCTCTCAAGTAGCTGAGATTACAGGCACCCGCCACCATGCCCGGCTAATTTTTGTATTTTTGGTAGAAACGGGGTTTCACCAAGTTGGCCAGGCTGGTCTCGGACTCCCGGCCTCAAGTATCCCACCCTCCTCGGCCTCCCAAAGTGCTGCGATTACAGTCATGAGCCACCGCACCCAGCTTTTACCTAGATTTTATTAACCAGTGAGAGCCAAGGTAGGAGCCGGCCAGCAAGAAGAGACGGTCGATGCTTTCTGGAAATATCTCTTAGACCAAAAGAATGGTCCAGATTCTTTCCCCATGGATTTCAGCACCAGAGGCCCCCAAAGACCCAAGGTATCCCTCTGCAAATAAGCCACGGTGAGCTCCTCCACTAACACATGCTCTTGCAGGAGAAGAAATTGGCTGTGGGGAGAGCTTCTGAGACTGAATATATTACAAAGAACAACTAAACATTTCCTAAGTCGACTGAATGGAACTGAATGAAATTTTGACTCCTTCCCCTAGTATGCAAATGATGAGCTACAAACAAAATAAATGTTTATAATGGACACCTGAATGGTGGTGTGAACAGGTCTGTACCCTCTCTACGCTTCCATGGACAAGGGACACCCCACTTTCTCTAAGCCTAGAAAGAGGGTACTCCTGAGACTTACCAGTGTCCACCCTGAGGGCCACCGTCAGTCAGCCTGACTGATTCATAGGTCTTGATTTTCTCCCAAATATACTGAAGGATCGTGAAGATTTTCCCCACATGGGGCTGAAACAAGAAAATGGCAATGACAGAAAACTTGACTAAAAATCAATAAAACCATTTATTCTTGTGTGGCTCTTTGCATTCTGTTGACCATGGCAAACTGAGTCAGCGGCTCCATATTATGATTCTTATTAAATTTATTTTAGAAACATTTATCTAAATAATATGTATTCAGAGACAGGCACATTTGTAGACATACTCTTCCTCCTGAAATCCCACTAAGAGGATAATAATGGGTTTGGGTTTTGTTTTTAAAGAAAATAATCCCACAAGTATGGAAAAGGAGACAACAACATTTAGATACGAAAAGCAGATGGAAGAGTTATACATTACATGACCCAGTAAACCCAAGGAAATTTACTTAAGCCAGCCGTAAAGAAAGCTGAGAAGCAACATGATAGACAGCACAAAACCTGCCAAAGGACTCAGGAATTGCAGCCCAGATACTTCTAGAAGCAAGAGATAAATAGGAGAATTGGTTGTTGTACGTTTCATTAAAAAAAGAAAAAAGAATTCCCAACCCTCCTCCTGATTTTATGCAGTAGAAACTCCTCCTCTTCCATCTCAACATAAGACAGGGGTTTACTCTCTAAACTGGTAGAATGGAGGGTCTCTAAAACAGAATTGAGTGTCCAGAAATTCAGACGTGTGTATCTGAATTCATGACAGAGGCAGCATTGCAGTACAGGTCCACTTTTTCCCAACTGATCACTGTAAAGTTGTATTTCATTGGAGGTTGAGCACTGTTTCGTCAAATAACTGACATTTGGAATTCCTCTTTTGTAAAATGCTTGTTCAAGTATTTTGCCCATTTTTTAAAAAACTGGGCGATCTTTTTCTTATTAATTTATGATCATTCTTCATATATTCTAGATGGACAGAAATTCTTCAATTTAAATGTAGTCAACTTATTGCACTTTTCTGTGTGACTAGAGCTCTTTGTGTCTTGCATAACAAATCATGAAGTTTTTTTTCAAACAAACTTGTAAATGTTTTATAGTTTTGTCTTTTCATATAACCCTTAATCCACCTGGAATTTATTCTGATGGATGGCGTGAGATGGGGGCCTGATTTCATTTTGTGGCCATATGGATGCTCAATTCTCCTAGAGCAGTTCTTTAAAAATATAACCTTTCCCTCACTGTTGCATGGTACACTTCTGCCACAAACCAAACGTCCACATCAATGTTTCTGGGAACTTTTTCCTGTCCTGTTTGTTACTCTATTCCTGTATCAGTACTGCACTGTTGTAATTACTTTTCTGTTGTAATAATCACTTTGGTATTTGTGTAGATCAGGTCCAGGATGCTAACCCATGCCCAGTTGCTTGTGTTGCAAGCTTCTTAAGCTAACGAGGGCATGCAGGACTCTTAGGTAAATAATGGTAGACACCAAAATATTTGAGGTGAGTCAAGATTGCCTACAGTGAGTGCTAAACTATCATGAAAACACGTCTCGCCGGGTGCAGTGGCTCAGGCCTGTAATCCCAACACCTTGGGAGGCTGAGGCAGGCGGATCATGTAAGGTGAGGAGTTCGAGACCAGCCTAGCCAACATGGTGAAACCCCGTCTCTATTAAAAATACAAAAATTAGCTGGGCATGGTGGCACATGCCTGTAATCCCAGCTACTAGGGAGGCTAAGACAAGAGAATCGCTTGAACCCAGGAGGTGGAGGTTACCATGGGCTGAGATCACACCACTGCACTCCAGCCTGGGCAACAAGAGTAAAACTCTGTCTCAAAAAAAAAAAAAAAAGAAAGAAAGATAGAAAAGAAAATATGTCTCAAAAGGGATTCTTTCACATGCATAAATAATAAATAAATATTTATTAATAGGCAGGTACAAAGCAGAAAATAAAGTCTCTTTTGTAAGCTCTGTGAAATCCCGAGTTGATGACCACTCTATAGGAAAGTGTTCCCTTGAGGCAGATGCAACAAGTTTTCAGGGGCAGGAATCCGTTTTCCTGACAGTAGATATTACGCAGCCAAATGTTCTGCCAACACACAGGCAGTTATGGCACAGGAGTGTTTACAGATCGAGCCCTGGATCTCATCTCTAAGTATGGAGTCCTCGCCAGCTCTTATAGCCTCTTTGTGCAACTATCTCTACAATACTTTAGCCCATCTATGTATCTTGCATTCAATTTCATTAATTACATGGAGTTCAAGTCTAGCAGTCACATCCCTGTCTGGCCAAGCCATTTGCCACTGCCCAGGAATCTATGGACACTTGTACCTCTGACCACTTTCCACATAGGGGAACAACTGAGAATACCACTTGCAGCTCTGCCCACTGGAAGAGTTTCTTTCAGTACTATTTTGTTTTTGTTGTTTTGTTTTCGAGATGGAGTCCCTTTCTGTCACCCAGGCTGGAGTGCAGTGGCACGATCTCAGCTCACTGCAAGCTGCGCCTCCTGAGTTCATGCCATTCTCCTCCCTCAGCCTCCAGAGTAGCTGGGACTACAGGCACCCACCACCATGCCCAGCTAATTTTTTTTGTATTTTTAGTAGAGACAGGGTTTCACCGTTTTAGCCATGATGGTTTCGATCTCCTGACCTCATGATCCACCCGTGGTCATGTTTGGAATAAGTGGTCAAGTTTGGAATAAGTGCGATGTGGTGCTGAGAAGAATGTATATTCTGTTGATTTGGGGTGGAGAGTTCTGTAGATGTCTATTAGGTCTGCTTGGTGCAGAGTTGAGTTCAATTCCTGGATATCCTTGTTAACTTTCTGTCTCGTTGATCTGTCTAATGTTGACAGTGGGGTGTTAAAGTCTCCCATTATTATTGTGTGAAAGTCTAAGTCTCTTTGTAAGTCTATAAGGACTGGCTTTATGAATCTGGGTGCTCCTGTATTGGGTGCATATATATTTAGGATAGTTACTGTTCCTGATGAATTGATCCCTTTACCATTATGTAATAGCCTTCTTTGTCTCTTTTGATCTGTAATGGTTTAAAGTCTGTTTCATCAGAGACTAGGATTGCAACCCCTGCTTTTTTTTTGTTTTCCATTTGCTTGGTAGATCTTCCTCCATCCCTTTATTTTGAGCCTGTGTGTGTCTCTGCACTTGAGATGGGTCTCCTGAAGACAGCAAACTGATGAGTCTTGACTCTTTATCCAATTTGCCAGTCTGTGTCTTTTAATTGGACCATTTAGTCCATTTACGTTTAAGGTTAATATTGTTATGTGTGAACTTGAGCCTGTCATTATGATATTAGCTGGTTATTTTGCTCATTAGTTGATGCAGTTTCTTCCTGACATCGATGGATTTTACATTTTGACATGTTTTTGCAATAACTGGTACCGCTTGTTCCTTTCCATGTTTAGTGCTTCCTTCAGGATCTCTTGTAGGGCAGGCCTGGTGGTGACAAAATTTCTAAGCATTTGCTTGTCTGTAAAGGATTTTATTTCTCCTTCACTTATGAAACATAGTTTGGCTGGATATGAAATTCTGGGTTTAAAATTCTTTTCTTTAAGAATGTTGAATATCGGCCCCCACTCTCTTCTGGCTTGTAGAGTTTCTGCTGAGAGATCTGCTGCTAGTCTGATGGGCTTCCCTTTGTGGGTAACCCGACCTTTCCCTCTGGCTGTCCTTAACATTTTTTCCCTCATTTCAACTTTTGTGAATCTGACAATTATGTGTCTTGGAGTTGCTCTTCTCAAGGAGTATCTTTGTGGCGTTCTCTGTATTTCCTAAATTTGAATGTTGGCCTGCCTTACTAAGTTGGGGAAGTTCTCCTGGATGATATCCTGCAGAGTGTTCTCCAACTTTTCCATTTTCCCCCTCACTTTCAGGCACACCAATCAGACGTACATTTGGTCTTTTCACATAATCCCATGTTTCTTGGAGGCTTTGTTCATTTCCTTTTACTCTTTTTTCTCTACGCTTCTCTTGTCACTTCATTTCATTCATTTGGTCTTAAATCACTGATACTCTTTCTTCCAGTTGATCAAGTCGGTTACTGAAGCTTGTGCATTTGTCACGTAGTTCTCGTGTCATTGTTTTCATCTCTATCAGTTCTTTTATGGTCTTCTCTGCATTGATTATTCTAGTTATCCATTCATCCTTTCTTTTTTCAAGGATTTTAGTTTCTTTGCGCTGGGTACGTGGTTCCTCCTTTAGCTCTGAGAAGTTTGACCGACTGAAGCCTTCTTCTCTCAACTCGTCAAAGTCATTCTCTGTCCAGCTTTGTTCCGTTGCTGGCGATGAGCTGTGTTCCTTTGGAGGGGGAGACAGGCTCTGATTTTTTGAATTTCCAGCTTTTCTGCTCTGTTTTTTCCCCATCTTTGTGGTTTTATCTGCCTTTGGTCTTTGATGATGGTGACGTACAGATGGGGCTTTGCTGTGGATGTCCTTTCTGTTTGTTAGTTTTCCTTCTAACAGTCAGGACCCTCAGCTGCAAGTCTGTTGGAGTTTGCTTGAGGTCCACTCCAGACCCTGTTTGCCTGGGTGTCAGCGGCGGAGGCTGCAGAAGATAGAATATTGCTGAACAGTGAGTGTTGCTGTCTGATTCTTGCTCTGGAACCTTCGTCTCAGAGGTGTACCCAGCCGTGTAAGGCATGAGGTGTCGGTCTGCACCTAGTGGGGGATGTCTCCCAGTTAGGCTACTCAGCAGTCAGGGACCCACTTGAGCAGCCAGTGTGTCCACTCTCAGATCTCAACCTCTGTGCTGGGAGCACCACCGCTCTCTTCAAAGCTGTCAGACAGGGACATTTACATCTGCAGAGGTTTCTGCTGCTTTTTGTTTAGCTATGCCCTGTCCCCATAGGTGGAGTCTACAGAGGCAGGCAGGCCTCCTTGAGCTGCAGTGGGGCTCCACGCAATTCGAGCTTCCTGGCAGCTTTGTTTGCCTACTTAAGCCTCAGCAATAGTGCACGCCCCTCCCCCAGCCTCGCTGCCACCTTGCAATTAGATCTCAGGCTGCTGCTGTGCTAGCAATGAGGGAGGCTCCATGGGACCTTTGGGCCCGGTGTGGGATATAATCTCCTGGTGTGCCATTTGCTAAGACCCTTGGTAAAGCACAGTATTAGGGTGGGAGTTACACAATTTTCCAGGTGTTGTGTGTCTCAGTTTCCCTTGGCTAGGAAAAGGAATTCCCTTCCCCTTTGCACTTCCCTGGTGAGGCGATGCCTCACCCTGCTTCAGCTCTCGCTGGTCGGGCTGCAGCAGCTGACCAGCACCAACTGTCCGACACGCCCCAGTGAGATGAACCTGGTACCTCAGTTGAAAATGCAAAAATCACCCATCTTCTGGGTCGCTCATGCTAGGAGTTGGATGCTGGAGCTGTTCCTATTCGGCCATCTTGGGCACCCCCTGTGCCACATTTCCTTCATCGAGTCTATCATTGATGGATATTTGGGTTGGTTCCAAGTCTTTGCTATTGTGAATAGTGCCGCAGTAAACATACATGTGCATGTGTCTTTATAGCAGCATGATTTATAATCCTTTGGGTATACACCCAGTAGTGGGATGGCTGGGTCATATGGTATTTCTAGTTCTAGATCCTTGAGGAATCACCACACTGTCTTCCACAACGGTTGAACTAGTTTACAGTCCCACCAACAGTGTAAAAGTGTTCCTATTTCTCCACATCCTCTCCAGCACCTGTTGTTTCCTGAGTTTTTAATGATTGCCATCCTAACTGGTGTGAGATGGTATCTCATTGTGGTTTTGATTTGCATTTCTCTCATGGCTAGTAATGATGAGCATTTTTCTATATGTCTGTTGGCTCCATAAATGTCTTCTTTTGAGAAGTGTCTGTTCATATCCTTCACCCGCTTTTTGATGAGGTTGTTTTTTTCTTGTAAGTTTGTTTGAGTTCTTTGTAGATTCTGGATATTAGCCCTTTGTCAGATGAGTAGATTGCAAAAATTTTCTCCCATTCTTTAGGTTGCCTGCTCACTCTAATGGTAGTTTCTTTTGCTGTGCAGAAGCTCTTTCGTTTAATTAGATCCCATTTGTCAATTTTGGCTTTTGTTGTCATTGCTTTTGGTGTTTTAGACATGAAGTCCTTGTCCATGCCTATGTCCTGAATGGTATTGCCTAGGTTTTCTTCTAGGGTTTTTATGGTTTTAGGTCTAACATTTAAGTCTCTAATCCATCTTGAATTAATCTTTGTATCAGGTGTAAGGAAGGGATCCAGTTTCAGCTTTCTACATAAGGCTAGCCAGTTTTCCCAGCACCATTTATTAAATAGGGAATCCTTTCTCCATTTCTTGTTTTTGTCAGGTTTGTCAAAGATCAGATGGTTGTAGATGTGTGGTATTATTTCTGAGGGTCTATTCTGTTCCATTGGTCTATATCTCTGTTTTGGTACCAGTACCATGCTGTTTTGGTTACTGTAGCCTTGTAGTATAGTTTGAAGTCAGGCAGCGTGATGCCTCCAGCTTTGTTCTTTTGGCTTAGGATTGTCTTGGCAATGTGGGCTCTTTTTTGGTTCCATATGAACTTTAAAGTAGTTTTTTCTAATTCTGTGAAGAAAGTCATTGGTAGCTTGATGGGGATGGCATTGAATCTATAAATTACCTTGGGCAGTATGGCCATTTTCATGATATTGATTCTTCCTATCCATGAGCATGGAATGTTCTTAATTTGTTTATGTCCTCTTTTATTTCATTGAGCAGTGATTTGTAGTTCTCTTTGAAGAGATCCTTCGCATCCCTTGTAAGTTGGATTCCTAGGTATTTTATTCTCTTCAAAGCAATTGTGAATGGGAGTTCACTTATGATTTGCTTCCAAATCATAAGTTTGTCTTTTATTGGTGTATAAGAATGCTTGTGATTTTTGCACATCGATTTTGTATCCTGAGACTTTGCTGAAGTTTCTTATCAGCTTAAGGAGATTCTGGGCTGAGACGATGGGGTTTTCTAAATATACCATCATATCATCTGCAAACAGGGATAATTTGACTTCCTTTTTTCCTAATTGAATACTCTTTATTTCTTTTTCCTGCCTGATTGCCCTGGCCAGAACTTCCATCACTATGTTGAATAGGAGTGGTGAGAGAGGGCATCCCTGTCTTGTGCCAGTTTTCAAAGGGAATGCTTCCAGTTTTTCTCATTCAGTATGATATTGGTTGTGGGTTTGTCATAAATAGCTCTTATTATTTTGAGATTCGTCCCATCAATACCTAATTGATTGAGCGTTTTTAACATGAAGGGCTGCTGAATTTTGTCAAAGGCCTTTTCTGCATCTATTGAGATAATCATGTGGCTTTTGTCTTTGGTTATGTTTATATGATGGATTACGTTTATTGATTTGTGTATGTTGAACCAGCCTTGCATCCCATGGATGAAGCCCACTTGATCATGGTGGATAAGCTTGTTGATGTGCTGCTGGATTCGGTTTGCCAGTATTTTGTTGAGAATTTTTGCATCAATGTTCATCAGGGATATCAGTCTCGAATTCTCTTTTTTTGTTGTATGTCTGCCAGGCTTTGTTATCAGGATGATGCTGGCCTCATAAAATGAGTTAGGGATGATTCCCTCTTTTTCTATTGATTGGAATAGTTTCAGAAGGAATGGTACCAGCTCCTCCTTGTACCTCTGGTAGAATTCAGCTGAGAATCCATCTGGTCCTGGACTTTTTTTGGTTGGTAGGTTATTAATTATTGCCTCAATTTCAGAGCCTGCTATTGGTCTATTCAGGGATTCAACTTCTTCCTGGTTTAGTCTTGGGAGAGTGTATGTGTCCAGGAATTTATCCATTTTTTCCAGATTTTCTAGTTTATTTGTGTAGAGGTGTTTATAGTATTCTCTGACGGTAGTTTGTATTTCTGTGGGATTGGTGGTGATATCCCCTTTATCATTTTTTATTGCATCTATTTGATTCTTCTCTCTTATTCTTTATTAGTCTTGCTAGCCATCTATCAATTTTGTTGATCTTTTCAAAAACCAGCTCCTGGATTCATTGATTTTTTGGAGGGTTTTTTGTGTCTCTATCTCCTTCAGTTCTACTCTGATCTTGGTTATTTCTTGCCTTCTGCTAGCTTTTGAATGTGCTTGCTCTTGCTTCTCTAGTGCTTTTAATTGTGATGTTAGGGTGTCCATTTTAGATCTTTCCAGCTTTCTCTTGTGGGCATTTAATGCTATAAGTTTCCCTCTACACACTGCTTTAAATGTGTCCCAGAGATTCTGGTATGTTGTCTCTTTGTTCTCATTGGTTTCAAAGAACATCTTTATTTCTACCTGTTTTCATTATGGACCCAGTAGTCATTCAGGAGCAGGTTGTTCAGTTCCCATGTATTTGAGCAGTTTTGATTGAGTTTCTTAATCCTGAGTTCTAGTTTGATTGCACTGTGGTCTGAGAGGCAGTTTGTTATAATTTCTATTCTTTTACATTTGCTGAGGAGTGCTTTACTTCCAACGATGTGGTCAACTTTGGAATAAGTGTGATGTGGTGCTGAGAAGAATGTATATTCTGTTGATTTGGGGTGGAGAGTTCTGTAGATGTCTATTAGGTCCGCTTGGTGCAGAGTTGAGTTCAATTCCTGGATATCCTGTTAACTTTCTGTCTCGTTGATCTGTCTAATGTTGACAGTGGGGTGTTAAAGTCTCCCATTATTATTGTGTGAAAGTCTAAGTCTCTTTGTAAGTCTATTTATTTTAAAAATTGAATCAATAAGTAATAACCTTCCATAACAGAAAGCACCTAGCCTAGACGGCTGGTGAATTCTAAACACTGAAGAAAGAAATTATACCAATTCTCTACAATCTTTTTCAGAAGAGAAAATCAAAGAGAATACTTCCTACCTCATTCCCTGGGTCCAGCATTACACTAATACCAAAACCAGATAAAGACATAACAAGAATGGAAAACTACCAACCAATATATCTTATGAACACAGACATAAAAATGCTCAACGGCCCGGTGCAGTGGCTCACGCCTGTAATCCCAACACTTTGGGAGGCCGAGGTGGGCAGACAACTTGAAGTCAGGAGTGCGAGATCAGCCTAACCAACATGGTGAAAGCCCGTCTCTCCTAAAAATACAGCAATTAGCCGGGTGTGGTGCTGCATGCTTGTAATCTCAGCTACTCAGGAGGTTGAGGCAGGAGAATTGCTTGAACCCAAAATAGCGCCACTGCACTCCACCCTGGGTGACAGAGTGAGACTTTGTCTCAAAAAAACAAAAACAAAACCAAAAAATGCTCAATAAAATATTAGCAATTCAAATCCAACAATGTGTAAAAAGAATTATATACCACAATGAAGTGGAATTTACTCCATGCAAGGATGGCAACATTGAAAAATCAATTAAATGTAATCTATCACATCAACAAACTAAAGAAGAAAAATCACATGATCATATCAAGAGATGCAGAGAAAGCATGACAAAATCCAACACCCACTCTTGATAAAAACTGTCAGTAAACTAGATATGACATGGTGCCTATGGTTCATAACAATGTATTATATTCTTGAAAAGTACTGAAAGAGGATTTTAAGTGTTCTCACCACAAAAAAAATAAGTATATGAGGTAATGTTAATCAGTTAGATTCAGCCATTCCACAATTATACATATTTTATAACATGTTGTACAAGATTGTACATGATAAATATATGTAGTTTTTATTGGTCAATTTAAATACATGCATGCTTACATAATAAATATATAAATAAATAACTCACTCTCAGTAAATTAGGAATAGAAGGGAACCGTCTTCAACCTGATAAAGAATATCTGCAAAAAACCTTATAGCTAACATCATGGTGAGAAGCTCAAAGTTTTCCTGCTGAGATCAGGAACAAGGCAAGGATGCCCCCTCTCACCACTGCTTTTCAACTTTGTACTAGAGGTCCCAGCTAACACAATAAGACAAGAAAGGAAAATAAAAGGCATGCTTGATTGGGAAGGAAGAAATAAAACTGCTCGTGTTCACAGATGACATAATCATCTCTACAAAATATCTGAAAGAATTAACAAAAAATAAAAACTCCTAGTACTAATAAGCAATGATAGCAACATTGCAGGATATAAGTTTAATGAATTGCTTTCCTATATACCAGCAAAGAACAAGTAGAATTTGAAATTCAAAACACAGTACCATTTACATTAGCATTCCCTCCAAAAAATGAAATACTTAGATATAAGTCTAACAAAATATGGAAAAGATCTATATGAGGAAAACTGTAAAACACTGATGAATGAAATCAAATATGAAATTTTAAAATGGAGACATATTTCATGTTCCTGGGTAGGAAGGCTTGATATTGTCAAGATGTCAGTTCTTCCCAACTTGATCTATCAGTTCAATGCAATCCCAATCAAAATCACAGCAAGTTATTTTGTGGATATTGGCAAACTGATTATAACGTTTATAGAGAGAGGCAAATGACCCAGAGCAGCCACACTGTATTAAAGGAGAAGGACAAGGTTGGAGGACAGAAGCTACCCAATTTCAAGACGTACTATAATGCTGCAGTAATCAATGAATGTGGTATCAGCAAATGAATAGGCAAATAGATAAATGGAACAAAACAAAGAGCCCAGAAGAAGACCCACATAAATATAGTCAACTGATCTTGTAATCTCAGCTACTTGTCAATACCATAGGAAAAGACAGTCTTTTAAACAAATGCTGCTAAAGCAACTGGACATCCACATGCAAAAAAATAAATGTAGACACAGACCTTACAAACTTCACAAAAATTAATTCATAATGAATCACAGACCTAAAGGTAAAATGCAAAACTATAAAAACCTTAGAAGATAGTATAGGAGAAAAGTCTAGATGGCCTTAGATTTGGCTTTTTAGATCCAACACCAAAGGCACAATCCATGAAGATTAAAGAAAGAATTGATAACTGGACTTGACTAAAATTAAAAATTCCTGCTCTGTGACATCTTACAGAATTCAAATATCCGATAACTATATGACTCACTAAAATTCACTTAAAAATCAAAGTGGAATGTCATCCTTCAGCTATCAAATTGACAACAATTTTTTCTTTTTTTGAGATGGAATCTCGGTCTATTGAGTGCGGTGGCACAATCTCGGCTCACTGCAATCTCCGCCTCCCAGGTTCAAGTGACTCTCCTGTCTCAGCCTCCCAAGTAGCTGGGATTATAGGCGCCTGCCACCATGCCTGGCTAATTTTTTTATTTTTTGTAGAGACTGGATTTTATCATGTTGTCCTAGCTGGTCTTGAACTCCTAAACTCAGGTGATCTGCCCACCTCGGCTTCCCAAAGTGCTGGGATTACAGGCGTGATCACTGCGCCTGGCCAGATTTTTTCTTATAATTCTTAGTGTTATCAGAATTGAGGAATACAGAAAAGTATACACTGGTAGAATATGAATTGGTTCTCTCTTAGGTAATATTTAATAAGCCTTTAAAAGGTACGTAACCAAGGATGTTTAGGGCAGTGAAAGTACTCTGCGGTATCCATGATACTATACTGATAGATACGTGTCATTATACGTTTGTCCAAACCCATAGAAAGTACAACAGCAAGAGCAAATCCTAATGTGATAATGATGTGTTAATGCAGGTTCATCAGTTTCAAGAAATGTTGAACTCTGATGGGGGATGCTGCTAATGGGGGAGGTTGCCCATGTGTGAGGGTGTGTGCCTTCTGCTCGGTTTTGCTGTGAACCTAAGACTGCTCTAAAAAAGAAAGCCTGTGGCAGGCCAGTTCTCCCTGACAATCACACAGACAGGCCTGTATGACAGTCACGCAGACAGGCCTGCATAGCACTTCAGTTACACAGACAGATTTCCTCAGAATTGCCTGAACGTTGAGCAAACAGTTAAACCTAGAGAAATCAGTGCCCAGACATCAAAGCTAGAAAAGAAACATATGGTCAGTAGGCGCCTCGCGTGAGCTTCTCCCTAACCTGGAGCAAACCAAAATAATAGAGACAGTCTTGCATTCCTAGTGCCAGGACCCATCTTGGGTCGTCGGAATCTGAGTCAAGGTAACAGAGGCAGCTGTTTGAATAGATTCAATGGAGAGTCTAAGGCAGCTCTCCGGCCCAAGCTGTAAAGGAGATAGGATAGAAATAATCACTCCAGTACCACAGTAGACAGGCCTTGAATGTACTGAGGCCCTTTTAAGTGGACTTGGCAAGCATTTTTTTGCCTGTGACCTTCCATTTGAAACAAAATTAGTTACTAATAGACTTAGGCAAATACTATACTTCATGCAAGCACAGAACCCCAACCAATATAACCACTAAGAAAACTGTAACGCTTTGAGTTGGTCTGGTGGAATTATCTCCGGCCTTCTCCCTGTATCCAGTTACAGCAATAAATTCCCTTCTTTCCTAGTTTGTCTGCTTCTTGTTATTGGGCCTCAAGAAAACGCTGCCGGACTCGGCTTGGTTCCGGGAACAAGCCTATTTTTTAAAAACTAAGTGTAGGGGCAGGGTGCGGTGGCTCGCGCCTGTAATCCCAATACTTTGGGAGGCCAAGGCCTGCGGATCAACTGAAGTCAGGAGTTCAAGACCAGCCTGGCTAACATGGTGAAACCCTGTCTCTACTAAAAATACAAAAATTAGCCAGGTATGGTGGCACATGCTTGTAATCCCAGCTACTTGGGAGGCTAAGGCAGGAGAATCGCTTGAACCCAGGAGGTGGAGGTTGCAGTGAGCCAAGACTGTACCATTGTACTCCACCCTGGGCAACAAGAGTGCAACTCTGTCTCAAAAAATAAAAATAAACAAAACAAAGTAAGTGTAGGGAGATGGTGGGCTACTGACAAAGATTATGGGGGCAGGAAGGAGATAACACCATGACCCTCACAAGTCATCTGCTGTCTGTGGCACTCCCTTAGCCCGACTGCGTCACTGTGGCTCTCCTTCCCAGAACCTACTGTGTCCCTCCGCAGAAGCTTCCCGTTTTTGAGGGCACTGCTATCGCCTAGTGGCAGGTGGGGGTTCAGCCAGGTTGGTTTCTGGGATTCCAAGGTGCTGACTCTGGTTTCATTAGAGCTAGATCCTAAAAGCAGAACATTGACTAGGTCTTTGTAATGATCGCCAAACACATTACAGGGACAGAGAGAAAAGAATTTCTGTTCTGAAAAACACAACCAGCTGACCAAGCCTATACCTGGAGCACCAATAAAACAGAGGCACCAAAAAAGAGGGGCAGGGAGAGATTTCAAGAAAGAACTTCATAAAGGGATAATTATCAAGACAAACACCAGAATCCTTCAGCCCTTTGTTGGTTTCCTACAACTGCTAACAGCAAAGTCCCGCAGAGAGGATGCTGAGAAGTCTGTCATCAAGGGGCCAGCAGGGCCGTGCTGGCTCTGAAATCTGCAGGGAAGAATCCTTCCTTTCCTCCCCCAGCTTCTGGTGTTTTGCTGGCAACCTTTGGCATTTCCTTGGCTTTCGGCTACAGCACTTCAGTCTCTCCTCTGCCTCTGTCATCATTATGTGATGTTCTTTCTTGTGTCTCTGGGTCTCCTCCTTCTTACAAGGATGCCAGTCACACTGGATTAGGGGCCCACCCTGCTATAGTATGACCTCGTCCTAGTTTAATAATATCTGTGGCAATCCTACCTTCAAATGAGATTGCATTCTGAAGAGCCAGGGGTTAGGACTTTAACATATCTTTTTGAAGGACACAATTCAACCCCTAACACCCTTCTCACATTTGTATTGAATTCTGCTGTCTCTTCTTTGGAATGGCACACAGGGGAGGTAGCAGTGGAGGACATCCTCTTCATGACTTCGGGCTTCTCGAGGTTTTGGGTCACCCTGGGACTTCACAGACATGATAACATCGTGGCTGTTGGGGGGCTTTGAGTAACCTTGACATACTCAAGATTACTCAAGGGACCAAGGGACACACCTTGTCCCCTTTCCTTCCTTGCAAACTTACTGACCACCACCCACCACCCCTCTTTCCTCTGAGGAAAGGGGCAGCTGTCTATTTGCTCAGAGCCCTCCCATCTCTTCCAGGGTTTTGCTCTCTCAGTTCTTCCCTCGGTAGGTTTCAAACTCTGTTTCTTGTCCACAATTTTTTTTTTTTTTTTTTTTTTTTTTTTTTTTTTTTTTTTTGAGACAGGATCTCGCTCTGTCACCCAGGCTGGAGTGCAGTGGTGCGGTCTCAGCTTACTGCAACCTCCACCTCCCAGGCTCAGGTGGGTTTCCCCTAAGTAGCTGGGACTACACGGGTATGCCACCATGCCCAGCTAATTTTTCTATTTTTAGTAGAGATGGGGTTTTCCCGTTTTCCCCAGGCTGATCTCAAACTCCTGGGCTCAAATGATCCTCCCTCCTTGGCCTCCCAAACACAAATTCTTTTTTTGTTGTTTTTTGAAAAGGTGTTTTGCTCTTGTTCCCAGGCCAGAGTGCAATGGTGCAATCTCAGCTTACCACAACCTCCACCTCCCGGGTTCAAGCGATTCTGCTGCCTCAGCCTACCACGTAGCTGGGATTACAGACATGTGCTACCACACCTGGCTAATTTTATGTTTTGGGTTTCACCATGTTGGTCAGGCTGGTCTCAAACTCCCGACCTCAGGTGATCTGCTCATCTCGGCCTCCCAAAGTGTTGGGATTACAGGCATGAGCCACAGTGCTTGGCCTCTTTTCTTTTTTACTTGTCCATCAAGTTTCCAACAGACATAAATTTTTATATCGATTCCCCAAGTACAAAACACATTTTTTTAAAGTGTGTTTTTTAAACTATAAATACATCTTATATACTCATATTTGAAATATTTATTCACCTTAATTGTCATGAGGAGAAAAAGGTTACTTTGATTTGGAATAATATACAACTGAGAGTTTGGCTCTATGCAGATTTATCATAAGTCATGAAGTATAAGTGTCAGAGCCCTTCATTTGCAGAGGCCCCTCCGAGGCCTGGGAAGGGTCCTAGCACTGTGTCCCTGTGGTCAAGTGTTTTTGTAAAATTTGGGCCAGGTGTGGTGGCTCACGCCCATAATCCCAGTACTTTCGGAGCCCAAGGCAGGTGGATCACTTGAGACCGGGAGTTCAAGACCAGCCTGGCCAACATGGTGAAACCCTGTCTCTACTAAAAATACAAAAAAATTAGTGGGCAGGCACCTGTAATCCCAGCTACTCAGGAGGCTGAGGCAGGATAATCGCTTGAACCTGGGAGGCAGAGTTTGCAGTGAGCCGAGATTGCACCACTGCACTCCAGCCTGGGTGACAGAGTGAGACTCTGTCAAAAAGAAAGAAAGGAAGAAAGGAAGAAAGGAAAGGAAAGGGAAGGAGGGAAGGAGGGAAGGAGGGAAGGAGGGAAGGAGGGAAGGAGGGAAGGAAGGAAGGAAGGAAGGAAGGAAGGAAGGAAGGAAGGAAGGAAGGAAGGAAGGAAGGAAGGAAGGAAGGGGAAGAAGGGAAGAAGGGAAGAAAGGAGGGAGGGAAGGAGGCAAGGAAGGAAGGAGGGAAGGAAGGGAAGGAAGGGAAGGAAAGGAAGGAGCAGGAAAGTACTTTGACCGTGATTTGTTTAGGCCACTGTCTTGTCTCGTGCCTTCTCTGTCTATCACACTTCCCCTTGTGTCAGGTGATATTTGAGTGGCCAGACCTAAGGGGAAATTAAACTGTGGTTACTTTCAGTTCAAGCTTAATGGGATCTATTTATGTGGTTCACAGTCACTTTTATGGATAGCCAAATTACTGCTAACAATTCCAAGTTAAGAACGAGTTTTCTGTCCACGGTCCAAGGCCGTGACACAAAGGGTCGTGGTCATAAGCTGCACTGCGATTGGAACATGTGCTACAGGTGTGCGGGCAATGGGGAAGCAGCATATGGACCTGCAAACTCATCTGTGAAAAATTCTTCCAATCGTCAGACAGGAAAATAAAAGTTCAAGTGGAGAATCAGTCTTCATCAATGTCTAAGCAAAGTGGGGTTCTCCCTTGTAAGGGGTGCTCTTCATGATGAAGCATAGGCAATGGTACATTTTGTTTTATCTTGGGATGAAAATGGTGTTAAAAAAAATCGGTCATAATTCCCATATTTGTAGACACAAGCCTAAGGCACAGGTAATGAACAGGGAGTATGTCTGAATAGGAAGTCACATAATTTACACATTTCAACACTTAATCACATGCACAAAACCCAGTCAACAATTCTAAAAGAAAGATTGCATTTCAGTTATCTCTCTAAAAGATGATATTACAAAATCATCGTCATATGATTAAATGTATACAGCCAATAAATGTAGTAAAAAAATTGTAGAAGTGGGCTGGGCGCAGTGGCTCACACCTGTAATCCCAGCACTTTCGGAGGCCAAGACAGGCGGACCACCTGAGGTCAGGAGTTTGAGACCAGCCTGGCCAACATGATGAAACCCCATCTCTACTAAAAATACAAAAAGTAACCAGGCATGATGGTGGGCGCCTGTAATCCCAGCACTTTGGGAGGCTGAGGTGGGTGGATCACCTGAGGTCGGTAGTTCGAGACCAGTTCTGGCCAACATGGCGAAACCCTGTCTCTGCTAAAAGTACAAAAATAAATGAGGATGGTGGCTGGTGCCTGTAATCCCAGCGACTCCGGAGGCTGAGGCAGGAGAATTGCTTGAACCCAAGAGGCGGAGCTTGTTGGGAGACAATCCTCCATGGATCTCTCATGTTTCTGCACATCTTGTGAGCAGGGGCACTGACCACTTTTGTTCCAGAGTATCTTTTTAGGAATGGTTGCATAGTAAACAACTTTGGAAGATAGAGATTGTGTCTCCGTCCAGGATAGAGGGAGGAGTTGCCTGCTGAGCAGTATAATAATGTCTCCCTCTTGGGCAGTTTGGGCAAGTTAGCTGTAGTCACTTTAAAAACTGGGGTTTCCTAAGCTTGAGGTTCCTCTGCTGTGATACAAACCTGCTGTGTGTGCCACATTCACCTGGGTGCAGCCCTGTGTCACTATGTGGGACTTGGGGGCAAAAGGAACTGAGGCAAATATGAAGCTCATGTGGTTTGCTGTACTGTAATAAAGTAACCAGCTAAAGTAACAAATTGAATCCTGGCAAAAACAGATTGAGAGCTTGCTTCCCTATGTCTCTATCTCTGACCCAGGGGTCTCATGTCTTGCAGCAGCATCTGTGAAACTTTGAGAGGCTATTTAGCTTGTGAGTAGAGCAAAGTCTCAGACCCTTCACAGTTCTTGGCAGTTTTGCATTTGTATTTTGAAATTCCTTTCCTTGAAGAGGAACCCCCAAATTGTAAAGGCTTCAAGCCCCACAAACCTGGATCCACTCTTAAGTTTGTAGATGATGCTTTTTGGTATCAGTTGCCATATTCACTAGATTTTACCTTGACTTCCAATATTGGGAGATATATTGAACTCAGCATTCTCTAGCGGCTCCTATCTGTTGCCTTCCCCCGTAACTAGTATGTAGTACAGTTCTCAACTACAGTACCATCGAACACTTGACCAGACGTAAGGCACGGCCAAGTGAATTGTTACTGATCACTAAAGTAACAATGTTTATCAATTGTCTTCTTTTTTTAATAGATTAGGGGTGATTCAAGCTTACCTCTATAATGTCATTATATTTGTAAGGATGCATTCATACATTTGTTAGAACACTTTTAGCTCCAAATAATGAAAAAGCCTAACTCAAATGCTTATCTAGGAAAAGAATGTATTATCCTGCATGGTAAGAATGTCCCTAGGTGGGAGCCTTCGTGGTTGATTAATTCAGTGACTTCACAACTACATCAAAATTTGAGGACTTTTTATCTTTTTACTCTGCTGTCTACAACCTATCAACTAGCTCTCCTTAAGATTGCAAATGGCAACAGCAACTGTAGTGGTTACACCCTTCCACACAGAGATTCTGAGGCCAAAAAAAAAAAAGTGGGGTGTGGTGACTATCTCTCCCTTCAGTCATTTTTGTTTTTGTTTTTTGGTTTTTTTGAAACAGGGTCTCACTCTACTGCCCAGGTTGGAGTGCACTGGCACAATCACGGCTCACTGCAGTCTCATCCACCTGGGCTCAAGTGATCCTTCTACTTCAGCCTCCCAAGTAGCTGGGACCAGAGATGCATGCCACCATGCCTGGCTAATTTTTTATTTGTAGAGACAAGGTCTCACTATGTTGCCCAGGCTGGTCTCAAACTCTTGGGCTCAAGGAATCCTCCTGCCTCGGCCTCCCAAAGTGCTGGGATTACAAACGTGAGCCTCTGTGCCCAGCATGGTAGCTTTTAAATTATTATTATTATTATTATTATTACTACTACTATTACTCTCACCTGTTATCCAGGCTATAGTGCAGTAGTGTAAACATGGCTAACTGCGGCCTCAACCTCCCAGGCTCAGGTGATTCTCCTGCTTCAGCCTCCAGAGCTGGGAGTACAGGTGTAGGATCACACTCAGCCAATTTTTTTTTTTTTTTTTTTTTTGTAGAGACAGAGTCTCACTATGTTGCCCAGGTTGGTCTCAAGCTCTTGTGCTCAAGTGAGCCTCCTGTCTTGGCCTTACAAAATGGTCATTTTTAAAGAGCTAACAACCTTTTGTCAGAAGTCTCTAGTCTCCTAAAAATTCCCTTCATGTCTCACTGACCAGAGTGTGGTCATATGCCATTTCTCTAAGCCACACTCTGGAGAATAGAATCAGAACGACTGACTTAGAAAATCAACATTCAACTTCCAGTTCTGATGTTTGAGCAAGCTCTGACTGAAACACTTGATTTCACAGAGCAGTGTGGGTATCTGAACAAAAGTCATGGTTCTGTTAGCATGGAGAAGAATGAGGAAGTGGCGGTTGTGTGGATAACCAACAGTGATTGCTGTAGTTGCTCACTGGCATTCTGATGTGCTTTCTTGAGGAAGAACAGAGGGATTAAGGTATAATTAGAGCAACAGGAATGGCACATAATGTGGTATGTCTCTATCGGAATGTGTGATGAAAATGGCTAAAATGCATCTTGGCTGGAACCAGATTAAGACCTGCTTGCTTCTCTATATCTCTGACCTTCACTTTGCATGTGTTACTCAGTCTAGTGCAATCTCACTCCCAAGCTCATTGCAATGAATGCTTTAAATATGGACAGTCCTCTTTGCATGGTAGAAATTTCAGTTACCACAGCTTAGTTAAATAATACCAGTTCCCCAGCATTTCAGATTTCAGTTACCATGGTATATTAACTATGAGTAATTGCAGGAAGTGCAAACTTCACAGCTAGCTCTTTAGTTCACAGATCACTACATAAATAAACAACATGTACATCATAATCAGTGATCAATGATGTCTGTTGTGGACACTTTGAAGAATAGGATGAACTCCCATCAAAATTTTTGGTTTGGACGTCAAGACCGATGACACCATAAACACACACCAAGAAGGTGTATGTGTTCTTTACATTGGTTTGTTATTTCTGGGAAGAATAGGGCAGCCCTCCCAAGCTGGTTTGAAAATGGCTTGAACAGAGGAAGGGAGACTGGCTGGGGGTATTTATTGTGCTCTGGGGAGTGAACTAGGATGAGAGTTTTACACATAAGCGGGGACTTGCATGGTTTGAATCTGTCACCAAAGGAGGGAGCACACAGGCTTTCTTGCCCAGATGTGGGGCAGAAGGTGAAGAGGGCGAGGTGAGACTTTAGCAGTCAGACATCAAAAAAAGGGGTTAGGCCGGGCATGGTGGCTCATGCCTGTAATTCCAGCACTTTGGGAGGCCGAGGTGGGCAGATCACAAGGTCAAGAGCTCAAGACCAGCCCGGCCAACATAGTGAAACCCTGTCTCTACTAAAAATACAAAAAATTAGCTGGGTGTGGTGGAGGACACCTGTAATTCCGGCTACTTGAGAGGCTGAGGCAGGAGAATCGCTTGAACCCAGGAGATGGAGGTTGTAGTGAGTGGAGATCATGCCACCACACTCCAGCCTGGGAGATAGTGTGAGACTCCATCTCAAAAAAAAAAAAAAAAAAAAAAAAAAAATGGAGTTAGATTCTTTACTACAAAACCACTTGTTTCAAAGTCTCTTGGTGACTGATTTCTGTGTAAGTCATTCAGTTCATACATAGACAGCAAAGCATGTAGCAGTGATGCCTCCTTGTCTTTCAGTGGTAATAAGCCCATGTGACATTTCACAAAAATAGGCAATCAAAAGAAGAAACTGGCCAACAAAGATCAAAGCGCAGCAGCAAAGAAACAAAATGTGCCACACGGCAGCCATGGATGGAGATGTTGGTTGGGGGCTGTGCACTGGGGTCTGTGCACAAGCCCATGACGGACAGGAGTGTACTCCGTTCCTAAGAAGGTCAGAAACTGGAGAACCCAGGTTAGCCCATCCTAGAAGACTTTTTTGGAGTTGTGCTGAAGGGAGGAGAAAGTTATTTAAAGGAAGTTCCAGGGCAGAAGGAGAGGAAAGAGAGAATGAGGCAGAAAAAATAGTTGAAGAAATAATGGCTGAACACTTCCCAACTTTGGTGAAAGATATATTTTCAGATTCGAGAAGCACAGTAAAACTCAAAGCAGAATTGGAAATAAAAAAACAAAAAAGTGTCCCTTGGCACATCATAGTCAAACTGCTAAAAAACAAAGAGAAAGAGAAAATGTTGAAAGCAACCAGAGAAAAAGAACACACTGCATACACAGAACAACGTTTCAATGTCACTGTTTTCTCGTGAAAAATGATATAGGCCAGAAGACAGTAGAACATCTTTAAAATGCTGAAAGAAAAAGTGAGCTCAGAAATGCTTTTCCTGGCTGGGCATGGTGGCTCACGCCTGTAATCCCAGCACTTTTGAAGGCTGAGGTGGGTGGATTGCTTAAGCTCAAGAATTTGAGTCCACCCTGAGCAACTAAGTCAGACCCCACTCTACAAAAAACACAAAAATTAGCCGGGCATGGTGATGTGTGCCTGTAATCCCAGCTACTTGGGAGACTGAGGTGGGAAGATCACTTGTGCCTGGGAGGCGGAGATTGCAGAGACCCAAGACCATGCACTGCACTCCAGCCTGGGTGACAGAGCAAGACCCTGTCCTGCAAATAAATATATAAATAAACAAGCAAACAGATGCATAGAAATGCTGTTCCAGTGAAAGCATTCTTCCAGAATGAAGACGAAATAAAGCTGCTTTCAGATAAAAGAAAACAGATTTTGTTATCGGCAGACCCACACGATAAGAAATGCTAAAAAAAAGTTCTTCAGAGAAAAGGGAAATGAAACCAGACGGAAGAACAGAGCTACAGGCTGGAATAAAGAGAATGGTAAATGTGTAGGTAAATACAAAATATATTTTTCCTTTTAATGTCTTTAAAATACATCAAACTGTTTCAGGCAAAAACTCTACAGTTGTATTGTGGGGTTGGTAACATATGTAGATGTAACATATACGAAAGCTACAGCATGAAGGATGAGGGGGTGGACTCATACAGTTACAAGTGTCCTGCACGTTACCAGCAGTGCTGCAATATAAACTCGGAAAAGACTCAAGAGTTCAGGACGCAGACTGTAATCCCCAGAGCAGCAGGTCTCCATGTGTGGTCTAGGATGACCCAGAGTCCCTAAGATCCTTTCAGGGGGTCTGTGAGTTCAAAATTATTTTCATAACAATAAAAAGGAAACAAAAAGTGATAATGCTGGAAGTGAAATCTGAATCTACTGTAAGTGGAGTCATAAAGGAAATAGCTGACTGTGGGAAAGGTGATTTTGCTGCCACTCGGGAGGCTGTAGATGTGCAATCAGGAATTCCGTAACAGCGAGCTCGTCACTGTCATCAGGAGGAAAGTGACTGTGATGAAAGGACAAAGGTGGCCCTGAGGAAGAGACACGGGCAAAAAGCCTAACATTAAAGAAACTCTCAGAGCTATTTCATGACATTGAAAGCTCAAAGGATGAAAAGTTAAGAGGCCGGGCGCAGTGGCTCATGCCTGTAATCTCAGCACTTTGGGAGGCCGAGGTGGACGGATCACTTGAGGTCAGTAGCTTGAGACCAGCCTGGCCAACATGGTGAAACACTCTCTCCACTAAAAATATAAAAATTAACTGGGCGTGGTGGCACATCTCTGTAATCCCAGCTACTCTGGAGGCTGAGGTAGGAGAATCGCTTGAAAACCTGGGAGGCAGAGGTTGCAGTGAGCTGAGATCGTGCCACTGCACTTCAGCCTGGGTGACAGAGAGAAACTCCATCTCAAAAAGAGAAAGAAAGAAAAATTAGAAGCTGATCCAAATTTAGAATGGAGTATGATAATTCAGCAAGGCATAAAAAAGATGTTAACTCCTTATAGTAAGTTATATGGGCTGGGAGCCATGGCTAATGCCTGTAACCCCATCACTTTGAGAGGCTAAGGCAGGGGGATCGCTTGAGCTCAGGAGTCCGAGACCAGCCTGGGCAACATGATGAAACCCTGTCTCTACTAAAAACACAAAAATTAGCTAGGTGTGGTGGTGCATGCCTGTAGTCCCAGCTACTTGGGGGACTGATGTGGAAGGATTGCTTGAGCCTGGGAGGTCGAAGCTTCAGTAAGCTAAGATCACACCACTGCACTCCAGCCTGGAAAACAGAGTGAGACCCTGTCTCAAAAAAAATAAAGAAAGAAAGAATTAAGTTATATGGCAAGAAAAAGACAAGCACTGTTCAAACTATTATTTATATATTTTTTTATTATAATAGAGATGAAGTCTCACATTTTTGCCCAGGCTGGTCTCGAACTCCTGAGCTCAAGTGCTCCTCCCACCCCAGCCTCCCAAAGTGCTAGGATTACAGGTATGAGCCACCATGCATGGCCCAAACTATTCCTGCTAAGTATTTTAAAAAAAAAACAAACAAAATACTTAATTCTCAATGTTTCTGGCATTTTAAATTAGTGTCCTAAATAAACACTAACTTTACAATTTTTTTCTTCATGTCTTTATACACTTATAGCAACAGTTGGAGTGTTCTCAATGTTTTGACAAAAATTTTAAAGGCCATGAAATAATAATTTTCCCATTGGTTATTAAGATCACTTTGTACTATTCAAGCTTAAACAATGATTTTTATGGTGTCTACCTTGCAAATCTGTGACTGCCTGTACTTATTTTATGTGACCGTTCTGTGACATAGGGCTCTTTTGATCATTCCCACCTTTGTGAAACACAATTGTGCCCTGTTTTTCCATGACCCCACTATCTCCAGTATCCCCTCCTTCCCATCCCAGGTTTCTTTCCAGCTTCTCTTCTCTTGCCTATCTTTTGGATGTTGGTGATCGTGGAGCTCTGTTTTTGACCTTTTGTTTCTTACTCTACATACTCTTCTGGTTCTGGCCTTTGTTATACTTGAAACTTCTCCCCTGTATTAGCCTGGTTTCATGCTGCTGAAAAAGACATAACTGAGACTGGGTAATTTATAAAGAAAAAGAGATTTAGTGGACTCATAGTTCAACGTGGCTGGGGAGGCCTCACAACCATGGCAGAAGGCAAAAGGCACGTCTTACATGGCACCAGACAAAAGGGAAAAGTGAGAGCCAAGTGAAAGGGGAAACTCATTATAAAACCATCAGATCTTGTGAGACTTATTTATTACCATGGGAACATTGTGGGGGAAACCACCCATATGGTTCAATTATCTCCCACTGGGTCCCTCCCACAACACGTGGGAATTATGGGAGCCACAATACAAGATGAGAATTGGATGGAGATACAGCCAAACCACATCATCCACCTCAGGTGGTGGTGATGATGTTAAAGTGGAGAAAGGGGAAAAAGGGGACTTTACCAAATGATAGGAGGCAGGGTTTTTTTTTGGGAAAAAGCAGGATATGGGGTGTCTAGGTTTAAGACAGAGCCCAAGGAGCCAATGAAGTTTATGGATAACCTATGAAATGTTCTATATGGATATCTATGAAAATGGATATCTATGGATATAGATAGCTATAAAAATTTCATTAATTCATTCACTTCACCAATATTTACTAACTTGTACCGTGTATCAGGCACAGTTCCAGATGCTAGAGCACTGTGGACTGATACCGTGTGCAGTACAATTCGATATCTTGCGAGAGAAAGAGACCACATTCACATAACTGTTATTATAGTATATATCATCATAGCCATTCTACAGTTGACTCTTGAACAATGCGATGGGTAGGAGTGCTGATAGCATGCAGTCAAAAATTTGTGTATAATTTTGACTCCCCCAAATCTTAACTAATAGCCTACTGTTGACCAGAAGCCTTACTGATAACATAAACAGTCGATTAAGACATATTTTGTATGCTATACACATTATATACTGTATTCTAATAGGAATATTATATTGTAAGTTACAAAATACGTAAGTTAGAGAAAAGAACATGTCATTAAGAAAATCATAAGGAAGAGAAAATACATTTACTATTCACTAAGTGAAAGTGGATCATCATAAAGGTCTTCATCCTTGTCATCTTCACACTGAGTAGCTGAAGAGGAGCAGGAGGAAGAGGAGGGGTTGGTCTTACTGTCTCAGGGGTGGCAGAGGTGGATGAAAATCTACATATAAACAAACCCATACAGTTCAAACCCGTGTTGTTCTAGGGTCAGTTGAATTTTATTATTAGTTATTGTTAATCTCTTACTGTGCCTAATTTTTTAATTAAACTTTGTCATAGGTATGTATGTATAGAAAAAACATAGTATATAGAGGGCTCTATACTCTCTGAGGTTTCAGGCATCCACTGGGGGTCGTGGGACATATTCCCAGGGTATTAGGGGCACTATCATAATTGGTTTAAAATGGTGAATATGCACTTACCTGTCCTCCAGAAATACTACCCAACCTCTGTCATTTAGTTCACTAATTATTCTAGTGGCAGAAACTACAGGTCTACCTTATGGGGAAGGTATTTTATTTTGGGCAAGAAGGTCTTCAGCCCCACAAGCCATGCCACATGGATCTGCCCATTAGGACAGGCAGTGCTATGAATCAGAATGGACCAAATTAAAAATCTTGAGATTACCTTTGCAGATGCGTCTTGCTTTGTAAAATCACAGTATTCCTGAAAAGCCATGCATAAATCAGTTTCTTTAATTCCTTACATTTATATAGTGCCTTATGGTTGCAACAGACTGCAGAGATCGTTAGTTGTTTTTTTCCTAACAATGATAGATGAAAGGAGGGGTCACTACTGTCATTCCCACAGAACAGAAGAGAAACTCACAGCAAGAAATGTTCTGCGGCGGGGCACAGTGGCTCATGCCTATAATCACAGCACTTTGGGAGGCTGAGGTGGGAGGATCACTTGAGGCCAGTTTAGGGTCTCACACTGTTGACTAGCCTGGTTAACACAGCGAGACCCCATCTCTACAAAAAATTTTTAAAATTAGCCAGGCGTAGTGGCACGTGCCTGTGGCCTCAGCTGCTCAGGAGGCTGAGGAAGGAGAATCACTTGGACCCAGGAGTTCCAAGCTGCCGTGAGCTGTGATCGCACCACTGCACTCCAGCCTGGGCAACAGAGCAAGGCTCTCTCAAAAGCAAAACAAAACAAAATGAAAGAAAAAGAAAGAAAGTAAATTCCGTGATGGTAAGTGATGGATCTGTGTTTCAAATAATACAGAGGGATCATATTTTACATATTCTCAGAATTCATATTATAAAGATCCCTACAGTGATTGCACTGTTAAGAATACTCTCATAGATGTAAACTTCTACTGTACACTGTGGGAAACGCTAGATTTTTACACATCAGGATTGCTGTGTAACACACGCATGTACTGTGCATTACTAAACCTAGTTCTAAATACAGTACAGCTGAAATTTGGTGGGTAACGTGATCATCCAGCAAACGCTGCCAGCCCCTATCATATTCAGAACCCTGTGTTCTGAGGTGCTCAAGTTCAAGCTGAGGAATTTGCTAAACAAATCTCTGGCAAGGAATCAGCAGTGATTTTCTGTATCCTTAAATCCTTCCAAATAGAAATGGCAAGACATACGACCCGAGTCCATAATTCCCAAAGTTTCGATCTCCTCGCACTGTTTGAGTTTTAACTCGTTTATTCCCCCAAAAGGGTATGCCATTTACTTAATTTAAAAATTAAACAGCATAAAAACTTCTGAATCTGAGACAGCAATCAGAGTTAAAAATAACTGATTTCGTGCGTTTCCGTGGAAAATGGGAAACAGACGTGATGGAGGGTGTGGGGGTGTTTGTGCGAGAGCGCGTGTGTAGACACGAACGCAACGCGGGCGGCCCGGGGGCGCAGGCCTGGGGGGGAGGCCTTCCCAGCGTTCCAGCTACACCGAGTGCGTGGGGGCGAAAACATGTGCATGGTGTTTGGGGACTGTGCGCATGGGAGTGTTTTCACTGTCAACCAGGGTTCTTTTTCTTATTTTGAACCTATTTTCATGATGCACTGAAATACTTAGTTTAAAATTGCCTACGGAGAATTTTAAGACTAAAACGACACTAAGTTTCTTGTGTTAACTATAAATGCGCGTCAGAGTGAAAGCCGAGTAGGGAGGAGTGAAAAGGGGGAAAAGGGAAGAGGTAAGAGGAAGAAAAAATGGAAGAGCCGACGGAAGAGGGAGGGAAGCGGGGGCGGGCAGAAGGGAGGAGGCAGGAAAAGAGCAGCGCCGGTTGCGGGAAAGCCCCGCGCGCAGCAGCCAGCCGAGGCCCGGGCGCGCGGTCCTCCCGCCGGCAGGGGGCGCCCGCCCTCCCGCCTCCGGCCCCACGCGGCCCGCCGCCCCGCCCGCGCCTGCGCTTCCTGCCCCTCCTCGTCCGGGATGCTGCTGCCGCTACTGCGGAGTAGCTGTTTCCCTTCCTCCTCTCCCGGCGGCGGCGGCGGCAGCGGCGGAGGCGGCGGAGGAGGAGGAGGAGGAGGAGGGGACCAGGGCGCCGAGAGCCGGCCGGCGGCGCAGTTGCAGCGCGGAGCCCACGGGCCGCCGGAGCCGCTCGAGCGAGCGGAAGCCGAGCCCGGGGCCGACCCCCCGCGCGCGGCGGAGGCCGAGGGGGCGCCGGGGCCCGGGACGCGCGGCCGGGGGGCGGGCGGCGGCGGGCGGCGGGCCGAGCGGGAGCCGCATGCGTGCATGGATCCGGGCGCCGCGCTGCAGAGGCGGGTCGGGGGCGGCGGCGGCGGCGGCGGTCTGGGCGCGGGCTCCCCGGCGCTGTCGGGCGGCCAGGGCCGCCGGAGGAAGCAGCCCCCCAGGCCTGCCGACTTCAAGTTGCAGGTCATCATCATCGGCTCCCGCGGCGTGGGCAAGACCAGCCTGATGGAGCGCTTCACCGACGACACCTTCTGCGAGGCCTGCAAGTCCACCGTGGGTAAGGGCGCCGCGGCGACCCCGGGCCGGGCCTCCTGGCGCCCGGGCCGGTGCCCTTCGCCCCAGGGGCTTCGGGTCTCATCGAGCCTGGGAGCCTTTCAGACGGGGATGGGCCTCTCGGTGAAACTGGGGGCGGGGGTCTCCTTGGAGGGCCCTGCATCCCGATCCCAAAGCCTGGCAGAGGTTTTCGTGCCGCCTCCGTGCAGACCTGCCCTTGGCCCCCGGCCCTGCCTCAGAGGTCCTGGCAGCCCCTGGGGCCTGTGGGGGCGGCTCTCCATGGAAACTTCGACCCTTTGCGTCCTCGCCCAAGAAAAGGCTGGGTTCGAGTGGGGCGCAGGCAGGCAGGGGAGTGAACGCCGAAGGCCGCTCTTGCCCGGGCCGCCCCGGCCCACTAACGCCAGCGCGCGCCGTCTACTGCGGGTGTGATCCCTTCGCAACCAGGGCAGTTTTCTTATTTTGAACCCATTTTCAAGAAGTAATGAAGTTTAAAGTCACCTATGGAGAACGTTAAGACTAAAACTACAGTAAGTTTCTCATGCTAGCCGTAAGTACGGGGCAGAGGAACTTCAGCTGTATTTATCCATGACCTCAAACAACCCGGTGACTGGCGGGCGTGGGGCTGATTCGTCCAGTGCGGCTCTTTTCGGTGAAGGACAGGAGTAAAGTAAATACAGGAACGCTCCAGGGTCAAGGAGGAGAATAGCCGCGTATCTGAAATGGAAACTGCAGGGGAAATTTTTTTAATGAAGTCATGCTTAGAGGACTTGACATTGAGATTTGTCACTTGGATGTGGGTAGCAGTTCCTTCTGTGGAAAACCCCTTAAAAGATGTCCAAACTAGGAGAACCCCATTCTTTAAAGGGCAGTCACCTTCTGTGATAGGAAGTGAGAGATTTCCCCAGGGGCGGTCCAAGAAACTGAGTAGTCAGGAGATTTGATAGACAGAATTGAAAGTATAATTTCATGTAATTCTGTTTATTAATAGTGTTATAACCAGTGTTAGTTCCAAGGCTGTCAGTACGATTTTGAGATGACTTTGTTTGAAATTGTCATGTAACAAAACAGTACTACATTCAAAGTGTCTTATTGGAAAATTAAACCTCCAATTTTTGTGTTGTCTTTTTGTTTTGTTTTCAAGAACTTACTTCCCTTAATGCTTTTTTGGAATGGATCATTTTGGAAATATTTGTGATGTCTGTACCGTATGTTTTAAAAATGTTGGCATTGGGTATATGGTATTAAAATGAGTCGCATAACTATACCTGTTTCAAATATCCAGTCGTAGATCATACAGAGAACAGGGAGTTGTTAAACCATCAAATGAGAGGTGGTTTAGTACCTGACATAAATAAAGCAGGGTTAAATTCAATTCAGAATTGTCAATCTTTTATGGCTGCGTACTTCAGTATATAAAAATGAGGGATAATAGAGTTGCGCTGTGTGATGAAGAGAAATCAGGTGGGTAACTGAAAGCTTCAGTGGATGGAAGGTGAGATGGATGAGCAAAGGTGTGCTTTAGAATGCACAAGAGGAGAGAGGAAGAAGGATTTTCTAAGCCTGGCAGCAGTGGAGCAGCCCCCCACCTCTGGGGAGGGGTCCTTAGGGGACTTGGGAATGGATGCTGCGAGACCTTCACTGCCATGCTGAGGAGAGTGGACCCTATCCTATGGGCACCTGGAACCAAAATCTTCTTAGTAAGGCATTGCCACGAAAACAGTGAAACTGATTTGGCAGAGTTGCATAGGATGTTTGCGAATAAGGAAGAAACCAGGAGGCAAGGAGACCAGGCAGTTTGTTTCTGTGTCCCTTAACAAACATGCACTTACCCGAGCACATACTCCCTACTGAGTGTGGTTGAATTTCTGTCTTGTTCATTTTTGTTTGCTTCACATGTAGCCTATAATACCTGGAATACTGGAGTACTCTAGTACTCAGTGCATGCTTCTAACTGTGGGATGTTCAGAGAATGATCATGGCCCCTGGCCTGCCGCAGAGCGTGAAGACACTGAGAAAGCTGACCAGCTCCGCTTCAGTTTCTGCTTCAGAGCTGCTTTTCCCCTCCACTCATCAGATCGTTTGTTGTGCACCTACTGTGTGTTGGGTGTTACGCTACCCAGTGGGGATTCAGTGTTAAATGGGACACGGGCTCTGCCCAGAAGTGGATCGGAGCTTCTGGGAGCTGCATGACCGCTCGTCAGGGCAGTGACAGATGTGTATGGATATTTGGGAGCACAGTGAAAGCATCTCCAGTCGGGGCTAGGGATGAGGCCTGGGCACAGAAGGCTTCCTCGTCATTGGAATGTTTGAAGATAACTTTGTTCCTCTAGTTCCTTTAGAAACATGCAAATTAAATATGGTAGCGGGTGTGGTGTAGAATTGTGCTTGCCTCACCTGAACGGTTACCGTTTGAGCAGTTAGCTCACAGTGTTCTTCCCAGGCTGGTTTTTCTAGTTTGATCTTCATGTAGTACAGTGAGTTCCATATAGAGCAAGAGTCTCTTCCACAGTGGGAGTTTTCCCTACCCTGTCAGGGCTTATGGATGTGTGCTGCTCACGACAGCCGTCTGGGAAAGATGGTGAGCCTCACAGCATGGCCCAGAGAAGAGTCCCCGAGTGTGCCTGGACCAAGACGGTTCACTAAAGTGGTAGTATTGTGTAATTCCGAGGCTAGGAGAGTGTTTGCAGTAAGTGCCTTTTTATTTTTATTTATGTATTTATTTTGAGACAGAGTCTTGCTCTGTCACCCAGGCTGGAGTGCAGTGGTATGATCATGGCTCACTGCAGCCTCGACCTGCCAGGCCCACACAGTCCTCCAGCCTCGGCCTCCTGAGTAGCTGGGAGTACAGGTGTGTGCCACCAAGCCCGTTTTTGATTTTTAATAGAGATGAAGTCTTGCTATGTTGTCCAGGCTGGTCTCAAACTCCTAGTCCCAAGCACTTGGCCTCTCAAAGTGCTCAGATTACAGGCGTGAGTGAGCCCCTGCTGACCAGTAAGTGCCCTTTTAAAGTAAATGGGATTCATTTGAACTTTCTATAAAAGATCTGTAGTGGAAGTCCTTAGGGATTCGAGATGATGAACTATTATGTACAATTATAAATGAAGAAAATGTTGATTTTTTTTTATTGTTAATCACATCAGAAACTGGTTTAAAAGATACACAAAATTCACAAGGGTATGAAAAACAGAGATTGTGTTTACTAATTGGCCTATTTAATGGAAATTGTATGATGGAATTGTCTCTTATTTTCAAATGGGATTTTGTTTTCATGGAATTTAATTAGTCTGATTATAATTTACAAGTTCTTTTTAAAAGTACAAGAGTAGCTTTTCAAAGTTTGAGAAACAGAAAAAGTAATTGACCAAAGAAATTTACAACTAACGTGCCTGGTCCACTGTTTTTCTCATAGCAGTGCCTGTATCACAAGCATACGTATCCTCCATGAATCTGTGTGTGCTTTCGCAAGTTGACATTATTACTTCCTAAGTGAAGCTGTAGAAACCATTTCTATCTAGTAATGCCGAATTCTTGATCTTGATTCCTTCTGTTTGACTCCCACTAGTTTTAGCATAAACAGGTAAATATGCTTTTTTAAAAGTATATTTCAAAAAACTCCATAAAATTATATATCTGTCCATCTTTGTTTTATTTCTGTGTTACTGTTGGAAGCTGTTTAATTTTGTTTAGTTTGAAATGGTTTTACCTGTTAAAAACCTACCCCCACCCTTGCTCCAACAGCATTGCATGCTAGGAAGAACACTAGAGTAATAAGAAATGTGGATTCTTGCTCCAGGCTCTGCCACTAACTAGTTTGTGACTTTGGATAAGTGATTTAGTTGTCTGTGCATATAAATAGAATATTGTATTAGTAGTCACTGCTACATGGTGAGCACTTAACTACACCAGCAGAAGGCCTCATCACAGCCCTGAAAGTTATCCCCATTTTACAGATGAGGACACGAAGTCTCACAGAGGTAGAAATTTATCTGCTGCGGCACAGCTGCTCAACAAGTGGTCAGGGCCAGGGCTGCAAGTGAATTCTTTTTAACTATCTTTCTGTCTGTTCCTTAGTTAGATTGACTTTGCTTTGTTGAAAATACTGATGGCTCACACACATAAAGGTCAGACGTGATGGAGCCCTTTCCTCGTTTTAGAATTTGGTCCTTGTTACAGCACTGTGAAGATAGTGACGTAATTATCCTATGGTATTAGTGAAACTGATTTTCTTTAAGTGTGTCCCTGTCATCGCTTGTCACTTGCCTTTTGGATATTAAAATAATGCTCCAAGAACTGCTTTTTAATCTATATATTCCATCATTCAAATTCAAATGTCTTAAACCTTTTACATACCAAAATAGGTATATTTGAATACAGGAGAAGTCAAAGTAAGGCAATCTGACCAGAATTCTGATTTTTCTGGGTAGTAAAGTTTCCCTTAAAATGCTGGAGGCCAGGACAGGATTGCCAGTTCTTTATTTTACCAAGTTAGAACATTAAAAAAAAAAAAAAAAAAAAAAAAGACTTAAAATGACTTTTAAAAATTAGGAAAGATAAGATATCACAGTTTAAAGGTTTTTTATTTATTTTTATTATTATTATTTTTGAGATGGAGTCTCACGCTGTCACCCAGGCTGGAGTGCAGTGGTGCGATCTCTGCTCACTGCAAACCTCTGCCTGCCAGGTTCAAGCAGTTCTCCTGCCTCAGCCTCCCAGGTAACTGGGGTTACAGGCGCTCACCACCACGCCTGGCTAATTTTCGTATTTTTAGTAGAGACAGGGTTTCACCATGTTGGCCCGGCTGGTCTCAAACTCCTGACCTCGTGATCCACCCTCCTCAGCTTCCCAAAGAGGTGGAATTACAGGTGTGAGCCCCCGCCCCCAGCCAAAACTTCTTTAAATTTATCTTCATTTTTTTCATTGTGTGGCAATGCTCTAAACTTCACAGCCCGGCCCCCTTAAAGGATGGCAGCCCTTCGGTGAAGCCCTTTAACTCTGCTGCGGGCCGCAGTCCTGTGTGCTCTCTGCCTGACTCCCCTCTGGCCTGTCTTGACACGAGGGTGCACTCAGGATGCCCACTTTTGGGGCCTTGGCCTGAGACTGCTTGCGCTGGGGAAGTAGGGTAGTGCGAGCGACTCTGTTTCTTTGGACCTGCGCTTGAGCTGGCAACAGAATGGAGAGGTCCGAGAAACAGGTGAGTGTGAATCTCCTGCAGAAATGCTCTCTGGAGGTCTGCCCTTGAATGTTAGGTCGCATGACAGGTCAAGTGCAGTCCACCAGGGTCTTCACCTGGAAATTGACTACTTGTACTTTATTCTGGAAACTTAGGGCAGAGATTTTTGTTAGAAAACCCAAAATGAACATCTCATACTGGATTTAAATGCTTAACTGTATTTTATTTTGCTCTTCTGTATTTGTACACAGTCTTCTAAGCCATGACCAATCTGCCCATATTTCACTTAAGAGAGAATTGAGGAAAATCGTCCAGAATTTCCAGTCCAAAAGCCCAAGCTCTGCAGCCCTGCAGTGTGGTTTCGCTCCGTCTGGAGAGAACCTCACACAGACTCCCCTGCCAAAATGATGTAACATGATGACTCAGGGATGTGAGCATGAGAGGAACCAACATTTAGTTCTTATACCCACATATGCTGTGTGTTGTGTGATCAGGTTTATTTAATGAACTTAATGCAAGCCGGGAGGCTTGATAAAACGTCCCCTTTTGTGGATTAAAGTAGCCATCTTTTAGAGAAAGCATGCAGATTTAGTTGGTGTTAGGTTGTTTATGTTGAATAAAAATCTATTTAAAGACCTGGCTGAAGTGCATTCAGCCTTTCTCTCACTGTCTGCACTTACACTAAAGAAGAAAGATTTTATTATGCATGACAGAGATCCAGATTCTTAGAGATTGCCTCTTTCCCTCTGCTCTGTGGAATCTGCCAGAAGCCATCTGTTAATGGATCTTGGAACTGACTGTAGAAGGCAGAGTAGGTTCCTTTGAGAACTGATAGGTCCAAATTATTCTCTATCCTTGGGTGCCAGATACATTGTTCCAAATAAGCGTTAGTTTGTAAAGAAAACAGCTTTGTACAGTAGTCATTCTACAAAGAGTTTTAAGAAGCATTTTCTCTTTATGTAAGACACCGTCCTGCTCGACCTTCCCCTGGGCACAAAGCTCACACCTGGTTTACCCTTTTCAGAGAGGAGGGGAGTCACGGAGCTAGTCATAATAATAAGTGTTAGAAAAGAGCGCCTCCTGCTTCAGCTGAGGAAGACAGTTATCGTCCTTTTGTCCTTTAATTCACATCTTTGACATTTGGAAAGTATTTGGAAAGCCAAAACTACAGACCAAAAATTGTGCCCTTAATTGAGTGTGATTGTTAAAAAAATAAAAAAAATTTAAAAAACTTTTAAAACTGGGAAACACAACACAAGCTGAGCAGAGCACTGGATTCCATAGAAAATGTTTTCCCTCCAACTATGACAAACTCCAACCTTTGGTTTCTGGTGCCTGGTTAACCAAACAACCTGCAATTCCAACTCCATGTCAGCACTTGGGCGAAGTAATGGGCCCCTGTAAATGAGGAGCTTTTGTGTTTTTCACATGCCTCCTCTCCCCTCTTCAAGCCGTGTGTGGTAGGATCTCGACACTTTTGTCAACTGGCAATCACACCTGCAATCAAATTTTCACTTTTAATTTTTTACTTGAAAAAACAGCAGCCTGGGCTACATGGCGAAACCCCATCTCCACAAAAAAAAATACAAAAATTAGCCTGGTGTGGTGGTGCACACCTGTGGTCCCAGCTTCTTGGGAGGCTGAGGCGGGAGGATCGCTTGAGCCAGGGAGATGTGCCACTGTACTGGAGATGAGCCAGCAGTGATTGTGCCACTGTACTCCAGCCTGGGTGACAGAGTGAGACCTTGTCTCAAAACAAAAAACGCTCCACCTTCTCCTTGGCCACCACTGTCTTCCCAAGCCATGGTGTTTGTGGAAAGAGATTTCAGAGGCAGGCATAGAGTCCTGCATGTAAGTTCCA
The DNA here is from genome assembly GCF_049350105.2 of Macaca mulatta. Lineage (NCBI taxonomy): Eukaryota > Metazoa > Chordata > Mammalia > Primates > Cercopithecidae > Macaca > Macaca mulatta. Next base: position 79,647,789 of record NC_133423.1, read on the forward strand.
GCTCCATGACAGGCTGCCAGCTGTCCTTAGGCAAGCAACTTACCTCAGTGTCTTAAGAAGAAAAACAAAGCGGGATTTACACTTTCTTCACATGTCACAGTATAGGCATAAATGAAGTTAAAATATCTTACATGTCTGGCATAGAAAAGGCAATTTATAATTCTCTTCTCCTAATTTATCCTGTAGATCTGAAAACTCTGAAACACTCCATAAAAAAATCCTTACCCTTTAATGATTTACACTGATATATACAGATGATACAAATTTCAAAATGTAATCACATGTCCTGGATAAAACATAATCTGTTTGACAGTCCCTGCGTTTTCATGGATCCATTCTGAGTAGTAGCGAAGTTCAAGTTTTTGCGTATGAAGAAAATGTTAACAATGCACTGTTTGATCATGAGTTTTTTCTTCTCTTCCCTTTAAATATTCTTCTCCTCTTTTGACCAGGAACTCAAAATAACATGGTAGCATTTCAGATCGGAGTTTGTCTGAAGCCAAGGAGTGGAGAAGGCCGCCTGGCACAGGGATGGAGTCTGTCCCAGCCAGCCAGCCATCCACCGTGTCTTACTGTTAATTTTATATACTTGCCTAGCAATGCAGAGTTCTTTTTCAGCCTTAGGTGTATGTTCTTAGTCCCTTCCAGCCTCTACCTCTTGTTCATCAGGTGGGGCTGCACAGTGCACGGGGAGGCGCACGGCCCGGAGCCAGGCAGCCCAGGTTCAAATCTGTGCCCTCATGCTCACCAGCTTGGTTACCTTAGGCAGTCTACCAGCTTCCCTGACTTCCGTTTTTTCATCTATAAAATGTAGACAGTAATATCTATCTCATAATACTGTTAATGAATATACATTGCAGTAAGTTAATGAAGGCCCTTAGAATATTATCTGAAATATAGCAAACACCACAAGTTCTTAATCTTTTGATTTGTGAAGAGAACATACACCTTTCTGTGGAATTCTCATACGTATATACTTCCGTGAGAGGAACTGTCCACTCGCTCTGCTGGGCTCCAGCCGTGCCTCTCCTTGGAGGCCCAGGACCTCCAACTGTCCCTCTGACCTCCCCTCCCTGATGCAGTCCGTGGGTCATTGTTGCAGTCAAGTGCAAGGCTGTCTCCTTGTGCTGCTGTGTACAGGGTGGGCTTTATTTGCTCGGTGGGAGTATGCCAACCCTGGAGTGCAAGCGGGGACGGAGCTGCTTACACCTGGATGCACATTTGACATCCTCAGGCCTGGATAAGCATTTTTTTAATGACACATGGTAACATTAGGATTTTAATAGTACCTGCTTCTGAGTTGATCAAAATATTTTAGTTATGGTACTTAGTTTCTATTTAAATCCTTACCACACAGCTTAGATAGGAAAAGCCAGATAATATTAAATAGTAGGATGTCACAAGACAGGTCTACTAGCAGTGAGTTTGCATTCCCTTTTCCTTTTTTTTTTTTTCTTTTTCTTTTTTTTTGTGATGGAGCCTTGCTCTGTCCCCCAGGCTGGAGTGCAGTGGTGCGATCTCGGCTCACTGCAAGCTCCACCTCCTGGGTTCACGCCATTCTCCTGCCTCAGCCCCCTGAGTAGCCGGGACTGCAGATACCCACCACCACACCTGGCTGATTTTTTGTATTTTTAGTAGAGATGGGGTTTCACCGTGTTAGCCAGGATGGTCTCGATCTCCTGACCTCGTGATCTGTCCGCCTTGACCTCCCAAAGTGCTGGGATTACAGGCGTGAGCTACTGCGCCTGGCCACATTCCCTTTTCCTTATATGGGACGAGAATTCATTTTGAGTTCTTCCCTGGTAGGTGGTAGAGTTTGGGCAGAAGACCGGCCTTGTGCCTGTTATGCCCAGACTGTTTGTTCCCCAAAGAAGACCACCAGAGTCCAGAGTCAAAGCCAAGCGGCAAGGATCTTTACTACAAGTTCGAACCTGGTCCCTCCTTTACACAGTATGCAAGAGGGCCCCGAACAATGCGAGCGTTTGCTTTTTATAGCCCGAAAGTTGCAGGGGAACAAAGAAATTCTTTTGGCTCCTGCGCTTTCAGTAACCTTGAACGGCTGTCCCCTTATCGGAGACTTTCCAGGTGGTGTTTATACTGGGCTCAGGGAGTTTGAGAGATATATGGTGGTGGGATGGGAGGATGGGATGTGTTTGTGCTAGGCTCAGGGAGTTTCGAGCCCGGGGGCTGAGGAATGTGCCCAGCTCCTTTCAGTGCCCACACAACTTGTTTTTAATGCTAGATTTGCCTGTCTCTGTAACCTTAACATGTTCCTTAATTTATTTTCTCACAACTCACTGAAAATGCTTACAATCCAATCCCTTAGTAGAATATTACATCCAATTTTAGATAACATTGTGTAAGATACATCCTTCGAAGAAAAGCCACTGTTCAAAACTTAAGGTCATTATTATAAATTGGCAGTGACATCACAACCACTGTTTGTATTGAGACTTACCTTCAAGTATATGGAAATCCTTCAACTTCTCCAAAGTATTAAGTAAAATCTATGGTCTGGTCCAAACTCCAGATCTTTGGTGGAACGAGGAGAAGTGACCTGGGCATGGAAGAAGAGGGCACAGTCCACTCAGCCGTACTCCTAGATTTGGACCACAGTGGTGTTTAGGCTTTTTACCTGAAAGGAGTGTAAAGAAAGAAGTTTCTGTGTGTTTTTGCCATTTTCACTTTTGTAACTTCTTATGGCCCAGCAAAAAGAAACAGTAATGTGCAAATGTTTTGCGTGAAGGGGAACATAGAAATCTTACAAGCACTAAGTCCAGGGATTCCTCCTGCTGTTGCTACAACGTGTATGTGAAAGACAGCCAGCAAGAAGGCAGAGCGCAGTCAGACGTTGTCTTCACAGCTTGGCTGTGGGAACTATGAGCCACTTGAGAACATCTTACACTTTTCTGTTTTTTCACCCATCTGACTTCTACTATAATAACCTTTCACTGTGGGCAGTGATGTAAATTTGAGTCTTGGTTCTGCTGCTTCTCTGGCCTGTGGTAGGATTATAGGCAAATTACCCTGTCCTGTCTCTGCTCATGATGATGTCTGTATGAAAAGGGGGTAATAGTTTCCCCATCACTGGGCTGCTGTGAGGCTTGGATATGGAGTATTTGACTGATGTCCAATGTCTAGTACTAAAGGAAATTAAGGTCAAGAATAAGACACCGGCACAGTTGCTCATGCCTGTAAACCCAGCACTTTGAGAGGCTGAGGTAGGAGGATCACTTGAGCCCAGGAGTTTGAGACCAGCCTGGGCAACATGGTGAGATGCTATCTCTACAGAAACCAAAATCAGTTAGTGGCAATGGTGCGCTTCTGTAGACCCAGGGACTCAGGAGGCTGAGGTGGGAGGATCACTTGAGCGCAGGAGTTGGAGGCTGCAGTCAGCTATGATCCTGCCACTGCACTCCAGCCTGGGTGACAAAGCCTTCTTTTGTTTGTTTGTTTGTTTGTTTGTTTGGACTCAAGGGGGAAAAAAAAAAGACTGACTTAAATAGAGCAGTCTAAGACCTTTGATAATAGTGTAACTCTGTAGCCTGCGTGCTTTTCGATAGCATTGTTAAAATACTTTTAGAAAGACTTCCGTAAAATTGGTAAGCCTAAAGAAAAGCAAGCTCCTCTCACCGGAATAATTCACCTAGTAGACCAGTTCTCTGTCTAAGGGACTGGATGGAGAAACTGTTACCGTAATCCTCTGGGATCAGTGTGTGTAGGGAGAGGCTGTGAGCAAGGATGGCTGACCCATCCTGTGAGGAACTGGAGGAGGAAAGAGGCTGTGTTGCTGCGCGCACTCATATTTCTCCTGTGTGCTGGGCACCCCTGTGTTCACTGCTTCCATTCCACACCTGCTACTCAGATGCCCTTTTTTTTTTTTTTTTTAATTAATCAGTCCTGAATTTCCCTGTTTTTTCCAAAAATAAGTCACATTTCTTCTTACATATACAGCATTTGATGGAGAAGAAGGAGCAATTTCCAGCCATCAGATTTATTGAGTTGCCGTTGTGTGCCGGGCAGTGTCCTAGACTTTAGGGGGCTGAAGATGACTGCATCCTCAGAGGGTAGGCACATAGCCTGTGGGGGAGGCCAGCACAGAAGGAACGATGTGATATGGGCTAGAAGAGAGTTCAGGGCCAAGAACTGGAACACAGATAAAGACAAGAGTAAAGGCGGGTGCAATCAGAAGAGTTCAGATGGGAAATCTAGGGCTTCAGAGGGTTCTGGGCAGACAAGGAGGTTCTCGAAGAAGAGAGAACAGCAAAGAAAGATGCTCTGCCAAGTGCATGGTGTGTTACGTTAGGTCAGTATGACTGAGGTTTGCGAAGGCAAGGACTGTCCCCGTCAGCTGAGCAGTGAGGGCATGGTGTTTCCTCCCTTCGTCAAGATACCTGTGAGAAGCCGGTTTTCTACAGGGTTGGAGACAGTAGTGAAATCACCACCCCCTTTGTCCCTTGGTTGGTTGTAAACATTTCCTCTTCTGTGACAAGAACTCTGTTGATTTTTCCTAAATAATCTGCCAGATATTTGAGGTTATTGACGACTTTTTTCCTTTTATTGAGGATCATTATCACTTCTATGACATCCCAATATTTAAAATAGACAATATTAAGGGATATTTTTGACTTTTAATGTAAGAAAGTTTTTAGAAATGTTTAGTTGTGTACTTTGATACAGGTGTATGTTTCTAAGCCAAAAATTGGATTAAGTTTCCAGTCACTGCAGGCTACGTAATGGCTGTTAGATACGGTATAGGTATAGGGTATTTCATGTAAGAGCGAGGACTGTTTTAAGGAACTGGTTTTACTCACGGAACCGTAGATCTGGCCCCTGGGTGTTTTCCTGTTGTGTTGTTAATTGTCATTCATCTACTCACTGTAAGATAGTCTTCATTTTGGCTAAACAGATTCTTTTTTTCTTTTGTTTTTTCCTTTCCAACTTTTATTTTAGGTTCAGGGGGTACATGTGCAGGTTTGTTACATGGGTGAATTGCATGTCGTGGGAGTTTGGTGTACAGATGATTTTGTCACCCAGGCAGTGAGCATAGGACCCGACAGGTAGTTTTTCAGTCCTCTCCCTCCTTCTACCCTTCACCCTCAGGTAGGCCCCGGTGTCTGTTCCCTTCTTTTTGTGTGTGAGTACTCAGTACTAAAACAGGTTCTTAGCCCTGTTTATTGTCAGGTAATCTTTGCTTTGTTTTCCTATTAGAACTCATAATGTGTTTATAATCGCATAGTGATAATGTTACCACTTATTTCCTGATTTTGAATATTAATGTCCTAGCCTTTTCTTTTTATTCATTAAATTTTGTGGTTACAAAATAGTCCTAGTGTAGGACTGCTGGAGTTGGATAAGTTGCTCAAGTTGGTTGGAAAAGGCCGTCTGACATATTCAGACTCCAATGTTAGCAGAGAAAACAGTGTAGTCAAAACAAAGGTTATCTGCTCTAGCCCTTTCAGGGACTCTTACTCAATTTGAAGCAGAGCTCAAAAGAAGTATCATCTGCCAGTTCGTTTCAATAAAGTACCAGCCACTGCCACAAGGTTTACAAAAGTTACAGCTGCTTTAATTACGTTTTAAAATCAAACTTACTTGAAGTAATTGGAAACAAAAGTGAAATAGACTAGTAGTCATCACAGATTATGCATTTGATTAGTAAATTCCATCACAGAGTAGCATGACAGCAGTGAAATCCTAACTCTATGTTAATAAGAAGACATAGAGAAGACAGTGTTTTGTCATTAAAGTGTGCTGCTTTAAACCAGATAGCAAATATCTACGCTATTTTGTGTGTCTTGTATAGTAACACTTGAAATTGCGGTTTCCTTGCAGCTGAGTTAACTCTCTTCAAGGTTCTCCATCATGCAGAACCTGCCTCCTGGGTCAAGGCAGTGTCTGAGCTTCCTTTGACTTTGGAAAGCAAATCATTTCCAGAATTGAAAGTGAAATTGAATTAACTAGCTTTCCTTCAGGGACATCTGAAATTATGTGTTATGTGAGAGGTTAACAATTGACATGGAGTAGTGCTCTCTGGCTTTGTTTTCTTGTAACATTTTATATTCATGCAGCTTCTCTCCTGGGGCAGGAGGGCTGCCTCCCTGGCCACACACCGCCCCAGGGCTGTAAACATGCCTTTTGTGTGGCATTGATGTCCACAGTGTTACTAATTACAAAAATCCGTCACATGTCTTCCACTTCCCCTCAAGAACCCCATCTGACTGCAGCACCTCATCAGTGCCCAGAGATGGGCAGTCAGAGCATGGCCAGGGCCTGTTCCTCTGCGGCCACCGTACCACTCACAAACGTGGGCACCTGCTGGCCCGGGGAACTGGGATCATCTACACCCTGGGTCCCAGGGAAGCTGTCAGGAAGCCGTTTCTGTAGGGGAGGTGTCTCTAGTTCTAAATTCAGCCAGCATCCCTTTTGTTTGCCTTAGTTGTGAAAATTGTGTAATAAAATATTGTTGTGAAATATTTACATTTTGTATAACTGGAGGGCATATAAGGTAGCATACATAAATGAAAACTTGGTTTTAAAAATATATCTGAAGCTTTACAGGCTAAACTGAAAAGGAAAGATGCATGATGATTGGCTTAGCAATATTGAAACGAATAAAAATTAAAGTTGGGTATGTTAATTTGTATAAAAGTAAATTTTTAAATCTCACTGTTGATAATATAATGTTATGCTTATATTTACCTAAAATTTTCATGAGGACTGAAATTTTTAGTACAATAATTTCTAAATTCAGACTAAGGCTGTTTGACTAAGGTTGATTAAGTTTGATTAAGTTTCCAGTGTTCCATGTAAGAATTTGCCCAGAGAAACCCTTTTAAAGCCACTTATTTGTCGATATAGTTATTAAATGTAATTTTAAACTGGTTTCTGTGCTGAACTGTGGTAGTAATAAGTTGTGTTATGAACAGCAAATACTAGACCAATTACTCAGGATAAGACATAACATGGGCCGACCTTCCCAGTGTGGACTGAAGCGTGAGAGATGGGAGGTCACAGATACCGGTGCAGAGTTCCTTTTCCTTGGAATTAAGTGATGTCAAGTTTCGTGGGGTTTTCTTTTTTTCTGATAATGATATCAAAATACACGAGTAGGATTATTTTATATGACAAATTGCATCTTTGTTGTTCTTGCTTCACATTTATTTGTTTTATTTACAGGTGTTGACTTCAAAATCAAAACTGTAGAGCTAAGAGGAAAGAAAATTAGATTACAGATCTGGTAAGTGGGAGAGTCTGCACCCAGTAATGTGCTTTGTGTGTTTAACAGTCCATGCACTTGTCTAATAAAATGAACTGTTTGAGCTGATTTGCCTCTCCTACTTTTCTCCTCTTTTGCTCATTTTAAAATTAAATGGACAGTGTTTCCATCAAGAGAGAGAATTTAGATAAGGCTGTTACGTTATATGCCACTTGCACATGGGGAGCAGTTGTGGACAGAAGAATGTTACCTTAATGGTAACTTTTTGCCTCTATTTTCAAATCATTTATGTGATATCAAAAGTGTCACTACTAAAATGATTGCTCAGATGCTTGTCTTCATGTCTTCGTTTTGTATGATAGTAGTCAAAGAAAGCCCAATATGTTCATAACCAGATTTGCGCAATCTGAAGGCAGGTCCCTGCAGACCGTTCCAGAGCTTCTTGGCACAGTGTGACTATTACTACGAGTGGGCATACTCCTTCTGGCTGTGCTGCTGATTCCACGGGACGTGAGCCCCCACTAATGCCTACCAGAAATGAATCCAGACCCCTTCTCAAATCACAGTTGGAATGAGAGGCTCAACCAGCTGTGTTACAACTGCACTCAGCACTAAGAGCTTTCTGTTCGCTATTAACCTGTTAACAGCCCGCAGGTGCTAGCGACCGCTCTGTGGAAGAAGGGATAAGATCTGGTCTGGTGGTCTGGCGGTGGCTTAAAAGTGGCCCCATTGAGGTCCTCTGAGAATGCCGTTTTGTTTTGAATGCCACAGCTGCGGTGTACTCAGCTTACTAACTCCTCTTGGCAGGTCACCTTCAGCTCTGATTGTTTGTCCACCATGTGTGTGTTTGCTTTCATCTGCGTTAATTGCTGCTTCATCTGTGGCATCATCGGTCACCTAATGCTTGAATGTTAGTGCCATGTCTTCATTCTTCATCCGTGTCCCTGTCTGGGCCGCAGCTGCAGCCGAGCCGCAGTGCCTGCCTACTGGAGGTGTCTGAGGTAATATCTTCATTTGGTCGCCCTTCACTGTATGACACACTTGAGAGATTTTTCGATTTGGGTTTTTTGTTTGTTTTCTTTTGTGTTGTGTGGTCTGCATATTTTTGTTTTTGGCTTGATTATGAAACATTAAGCCTTGTCTAAATACTTAAATAAATAGTAAATAGATATTTCTTCCTGTGCTAGTCCTGCAGACTTTTTGTACATTGCAGCCCAGCTTTTAAACGCTGCTGTTTCTAATGATAAGCTCTGTAAGGTAAAAACCATCTTCAAAAGGATTTGGGATATGCCTCTCTCTGTTCCTAGTACCTGTGTGAGGTACTTTTTGATGAGAATATTGCCCCACAAAAGTGATGTAAACAGTATTAGAATATGTGACACCTGCCTTAATGGGTGACAGCCATGCCTGATGACTGTGGCACATGTCTTAATTAATGCACTAATACTTCCATCTTCATCTTTGGTGGCAGTATTCTGGTTTATAAAGTATGTCCAGAGGTCCTGGTGCCTCCCTAGAGCTCTGCCCACTAAGTCTGTGCTGGTGACATTGATCGCTCCTGGAATCTGACTACAGTGCCCTGGACTCTGAGCTAAGAGGGCCCTACCTGATGGAATCCCGCCCCCTCCCGTGTAGAAAATGAATCCCGCCCACGTGAAAAGTGAGATACTGTGGTCCTGCGAAGAGCAGCGGGCACTCAGAAACCATTTTTCTCTTGTATGGAACAGCATTCTCCAAATGACCCCTCCCTCTCCTGATTCTGCCCTGACTCTTGACTACTTTTTCATTCTGTAAATCTGCAGCTCAGCACTGGCAGCGAGCGTAACTAAGGGAGGAAGAATGACATGCACTGGACTTATGGAATGGTTGATTGCAAGTTTTCTACGTGGAATATTCCAGTGACTCTTTTCCTGCAGGGTTGTCTTTTCCTGCAGGGAGGTTTTGAACAGTGACTCATATATCTACTACAGGCCAGCCGTTTTGTTGGTCACATAATACTCAAAATAAGATTTTTATCTTCTGGAATATTTTATGTAAAAGATGAAAACTTTTTTCTTCATTATTGCTATGCAGTAGGTAAAAAGGAAGTGTTAGAATCATGATTCTATCTTGTTTTACTGTTTTAAAGTAATGGGTGGCTTCTTTTGGAGTGAGGCGCAGCCCTCGTGCTGCTGCTGGCGTAATCTGCTTCGTTGTGGGCATGTTGTCGTTTCACTCTCATCCACTGAGGGCGTAGAGGCGCCTGTGTAGCTGGAAACGGTCCCTCAAGGAGGTGCAGTGGATTGTGCTATGCTAATAATAGATAGCTCTGCTCCGATTTTCTAGACTGCCATGAAAGCATTGCCATTCGGTTTTCATAGGAGGGTCTTGTTGAAAGAAGTGCGTTATTCACTGTAGATTCCTAAAAGCTAAAAGTACGAAAAGCTGCAAGTGTCTGTTACATTTTTCCGTCACGTTTTATGTCATTGCCACGTATGTCAGTTAGTTGATTATCTGTGGTCAGAAAAAGGACCATTTTTCCCTTCTCTGTACTTTAAAGTATTTCTAATGAATATTAGAACTCTGTGTAAGTAGCTAAAATAAAACGTGTTGACTAGAATGTAGTTTGATGAATTTATATCCAAATGGTGTCCTGGAAATTATTTACACTGAACTTGGAGTTGTGTTGAGATGGACTTGAAGCCATGAAAGTTGCCTCTTACCTTTAGGCAAACACAGAATTGAAATGCTTCGTATAAGGGCCCTTTGTTCTGCCTGTGGAACCAGTCCAGTGTTGGGGGACTTTGTTTTAACCAGCGTTCTTAGGTTGGCATCGTTCCTTTTGTTCTCCGCTTGGAAGAGGGGGAATATTTCATACCCTAAATTGGTGTATGCCCTGAAAATTAGTAATTAAATAATTTAAGTGGATGTATTAAATACAGCAAATAAGAGGCTTTGAATTCTCCAAGCATTGTTGTATTACCAAACTGGGAAAACAGAACTGCAGGATTTTTCAATTTGCACAAAAAGCAGGTAGAGAAATCAGAATAAGGTGGCATATGCTAACTGTGGTAAACGATGATTGAGCTGACATTAAAAACTTGCAAACCTCTAGAAATCCGTTCCTTATCATTACAGTGAAAACTCAGGTTTGTGAAGAAAAAGAGGGAAATAGTAGGATTCTGCCTTTTCATAGAAAGGTGAAAGCATGATCAGTGCATTGATATGATCTAATTTTCTGAAAAGTAGAGATTTGTGTGGGATTTTTATGGTGCTGGCACATAGTAGATATTTAAGAAATACTTGCTGAATGGAATTAGCATTTCACTTATTATTCTTTGGCTCTACATGACAGCAGATAATTTAGTATGTAAGGGAAATAAATCAAGCAAAGGCAGTTTTGAGAGGAATAGAAAATAAAAGCTTTCTCAGCTCAAATATTTTGGGAGTATGGAATCGTCTCTCAAAGAAACATGCTTTTCTACCCCCAGCCTTCAGAGCCAGGCCCAGACAGTGGCATTTAAGGAATGGGCTTAAATGGGGAGTGCTGAACTAGTTCATGTTTCCTCATTGGGATTTTTGTAAACTAAACCAATCTGCTCATTTGCGTTAGAACGATTGCCTCAGGGTTTGAATTTTGAGGTTTCTATCCTCTTTCCTTACATTGGACTTAAAGTCAGTAGAGGCAGCTGACTTCTTCATGTTGAGGTTCTTAATATTTCTACGATTCCTAAGTGTGCTATTCATGCAAAAACATTTTAAGCTACATCAAAATTGGCTTTGACTATCCCTGTTCTTCGATTGTTTTTATTAAAACACCTATTATCTGTAATTTCTCTGGTTTTGTGCCTCCAGTTTCTGGATTCTAAAGTCATTCGATGTGTATAGAAGTGCATGTGAGTTGACTTATACCGAAAACCAGATTTAAATTGCCTAGAATAAAAGTTTATTAAAGTATGTAATTCCTAAAATGCTTATTGAAGATCTTAAATCTGATTGTTATTTAAATTTGTGATTCAGCTATATTGTGTTAACCACCGATTTCAGAGTAGAAAAAATGCTTATTTTTTTTAACTTTTTAAAGAAATGGAAAATGTTTCGTAACAGTAATCAAATAGCACAAAATATTTCTCAACATTAAAAACGTTTCATTGAAGCCTGATTTAGACAAGCTATAACTTGTGAGGATGGTAAACCACCCTCTGAAAGATTTAACTCTTAGTTGGTTTGGAACCAGTAAAGTATACCCCTAAATGCTTAGGATTAGAGAAATAATCTTACTCACTGACCCTTTATGGAAACCAAATGGGATCAACTCTGTTCCTTCTCAGCCGCCTTGAAGGTGACTATTAGTATAGTCTTTAAGTTGCTTTTAGAAATCCTGAAAAATTCAGTCTCCATCTATCATATTCTTCAGATTTCCTTTTTTTTTTTTTTTTTTTTTGCAGTTCTGAGGTCAAAATATGAAGTTTCTTTGTCTTGCCTGACGTGGCGTCACCTTTCTGATTTTTAAACATGTTACCAGCGCATATCTACTGATGGTGTACTGCAGGACCTGGGTAGACAGGAACATACCTGCCTCTGCCCTCCTCACCTTCCAGTCAGGGCAGCAGGGGATCCTCATCGTCTGAGGCAAAGCAAATGGCTTCGCGTTATGTGGAAATGAATTTGCCAGTGAGCTTTTCTGCTTGTTTGATGATAAGGCATCACTAATGTAAACTAATTTGGTGACAGGTCTCCTCTGAAGAAAGCCATAAATTATAGCAACATGGTCAAGTTGTGTTTTTAGGGACCCAGTCCCACAAATGCCTAAGGGAAGTGTTCTCCCCTTTCAGGAACTCCCTGCTGTGGGATGAGAGGCTCTGGTGGCCTTGCATGGAAGAGCCTGTTGCCCCCCAGCTTACTCCACTGTGGCGCACTTGGTTGGGGTTCTTTGGGTAAAGCTAAATCATAGATGGTCTTTAAAGAAATCACTTTGCGAGTGTCAGTCCTTCCTATTGGAAGCCTTCTCCATTGAGCCTTATTGGAATTAGAAATTTGCAGTGGTTCTCAAACAGTTTCTAGGCTTATCACAATACAAGATATAAACCAAAAAGTATCTGAGACAGGTCTCAATCAATTGGAGAGTTTATTTTGCCAGGGCTTAGGACACACCTATCACACAGCATCAGGTGGTCCTGACAACCTGTGCCCAAAGTGGTCAAGAGTACAGCTTGCTTTTATACATTTTAGGGAGACATAATACATCAATCAGTACATGTAAGATTTACAGTGGTTCGATCTGGACAGGTGAGACAGCTCAAAGGGCTGGGGCTTCCAGGTCATAGGTAGATTTAAACATATTCTGATTGGCAGTTGGTTTAAAGAGTTATTATCTATAGAAAGGAATGTCTGGGTTACTCTAAAGAGTTGTGGAGACCTAGGTTTTATCATGTAGATGAAGCCTCCAAGTAGCTGGCTTCAGAGAGAAGAGACTAAATGTTTCTTACCAGTGGCGCGATCACAGCTAACTGCAACCTTTACCTCCCGGGCTCAAGTACTTCCCCTGCCTCAGCCTCCTGAGTAGCGGGGATTACAGGCTCCTACCAACACGCCCAGCTGAGAAAATTGGGAAAAAGCAGCCTACTGCCCAGTTCCCGGCACATCTTCACTATTCCTTGGGCTCCCTCCATGTCCGTTTCCCTCTGAGTGCAGTAGATTGGGGACTCAGAACCTTCTAGAACAGAAGTTATGGTTTTGTAAGGGGAAGAAATATGGTCAAGTACACATCTGTAATTTAGAGTATTAAATTTCCTTGTACCCTTATGATTTATTCTAGAAGGCCAGCACATTGATTACAAAGCTAATGTTGGCTTACATTAGTCCTTCAGGTATGAGGTAAGAAATAAAAAATTACTTTATGCTTTATTTCTGCACAAAATTTCACACTGGAAAGATATTTCATTTGAAAAAAAAAATTTAAAGTTTTACTGTGTACAGGATTTTCAGATCTTTTTTGCTGTGAAAATTCTTGTTTTCTAATTTTCGAAATCTTGATTTGAAAGTAATTGGAGACTGGGCTGGTAGCTTACACCTATTACTCCAGCAATTTGGGAGGCCAAGGCAGGTGGATCACATGAGGTCAGGAATTTGAGACCAGCCTGGCCAACGTGGTGAAACCCCATCTCTACTAAAAATACAGTGTTAGCAAGGCATGGTGGCGGGCACCCTTAATCCCAGCTACTTGGGAGGCTGAGGCAGGAGAATCCCTTGAACTAGGGAGGCGGAGGTTGCAGTCAGCCAAGATCATATAATTGATTGCACTCCAGCCTAGGTGACAGAGCTAGACTCCGTCTCAAAAAAAAAAGTAATTGGGACTTACTGATGTTTTTGTTTGAGTGTAACTAGTTCAGAAAAGCTGCTCTCACTGACAGGAGTGGGTGTGCACAGATGTCAGTGCAGACGTGAGGAGCTCCCAGTGGCCGGACCCAGACAGAGGCATTCTCAAGAGCTGGCCCTGCTTGTCTCCACAGACCCAGTGCTGCTAGCCTGACTGTGCCTGCTGGGGTTGTAACTGGATCTTTTCTCGTCTGAAGTGGTCATTGTAAGCTGCCACATGTGCCCCACGCCTGCCCCCAGCACTCTAGGTGGTGGCTAGTGAGCGAGAAATGAATTCTTTGTGGCTTGGAGGGCATTCATTTTCATAGTCCTAGGATCCGCACCACTTACTGTGTGTGTGTGCGCGTGCGTGGAGTCGGTCATGCATGTGTATAAAGTGTGTGCTCCTTGTGTGACATTGTTGCTCTTGGGTGTAACAAATGGTTTTGTAAATCACCTACAGTGTGAATTCTTAGGGATTGTTTGGAAATTTGTATTTTAAAAACTTTTCCCCCATTTTATTTTAGAAAAACATCATATATTTTGATGTTATATTAGCATTCCTATTGCTGATTTTCTGTCTTAAGGGAAAAAGTTATTCAGGAGAGTATGTTGATCTCGGTTCATAATTCATCTCCATTCATCTAATTTAGGTGTTAAATACAAAGGTATTTTGTGTGTCATAGTTTTAGTCAACCTGAATTTTTCCTACTTTCTTTAATTGTAGTCATCAGGCCAAAGAGAAATAGGGGTTACTCTTGTTCTTTTGTCGCAGAAAAACTGAAGCATAATCTGTGTTTGCTTTGCAGTGTGGTGGTGCTCACTTTGGGCGTTGTTTGGGAACTAACTTTGGCTGCTTTTTCTTAGGGATACAGCAGGTCAGGAGAGATTCAACAGCATTACCTCAGCTTATTACAGAAGTGCCAAGGGGATCATATTAGTTTATGATATCACTAAGAAGGAGACGTTTGATGATTTGCCAAAATGGATGAAGATGATTGATAAGGTAAATGTTACATTTTTCCGTCCAGTGTGAACTCTCTGCTTGTGAGTCTTAATCATTATTAAAAGAAGTGGCAGAAACACATTTATTGAGCATGTTTTTATACAGACTAAACATCATGTAGCCCATTATAGCCTTCGGGATAGGGATGTAGTCCTGTATTGTGGATGAGGCAAAGAAGAATTAAATTTATCCAGAATCAGGATTTTTATTCTGGTAGCATGGACTGTCTAGACTACAGAGGCCAAACATGCTCATTCCACTACATCCAGCGCTTTCGTGGAATAGTTACAGGACATTTCATTTCTGCGGAAAGGTCACGTGGACACTCATCTCATGCACATCCACTGAGTGGCAGCCTGGAAGAGATGGCCTTCTCCACGGTGCCTGTGGATGTCCCACGCGCCTCCGTCACCCACTGGACATCTGTCCTTGCAATTACAGATGCCCTTTAGCTCCTCATTTTGAACAAGAGGAGCTCGCGTTCTCCTTTGGCTCATGATTGAATCATACAGATAGCCTGCGTCCCTGTGGTTAATGTAAACCGTGGGTTCTCCTCTAAGAAACGTGTTCCCAAATACACATTTAGAAGGCAGAGCAGTTGGGAGTGGGATGTGATGATATACCGTTGACCACATTTTGAGTTTTTCCCCCTTGTGCAGTAATTTCATGTTTAGTTCCTTTGCATAACAAGCATATGCAATATAAATTGGATTTTGTCTACACATTGCATTTAAACCTGTCTGCTAGATAACGTTGGAGGATGTTTGTTTGGCAGCTTTACCAAGCATGTCATTGATGATGTATGCCTCTTTAAAATGCGTTAGGATTGGTGGCCGGGTGTGGTGACTCACACCTGTAATCCCAGCACTTTGGGAGGCTAAAGCAAGAGGATCACTTGAACCCAGGAGGTCGAGACCAGCCTGGGCAACATAGTGGGACTCCATCTCTCTCTCTTTTTTTTTTCTTAATTAAAAAAAAAGTGTTATGATCAGGGTTGCAAGGTTGGATCAGACCTGAGGTGGGTTGCCTGCCCCAGCCTGCTCTGCACTGGGCATCAGTCATACTGGGCTCTCCATTGGCATGTCAGTGGATACTGATGTCCCTTCATGTGGAAGTCACAGAGTGCAGTCCTATGGAAATTAGAAGCGAACAGTCCTGATAGTCTAAAACTTTTAGAACTAATAGGATGAATACAAAACCAAAAGAAATGGGCTAAATCCTACCCCATTTGGTACTTGAGTAAGTCTGTGTCCAGGTCTTGAGGTCTAATGCTGTCTCCTTTTGTCATCAACTGCTGCTTTTCACCTTACTTGAGTGACAGCATCATTTCCTGAGTGCTTCCTGAGCGCAGGGCCCACTGCCCCAGCCCTGCGGCAAGTGCTGTCACTGTGACCCACAGCTCCCTGATAAGGGGCCAGCACTCCTCACCTGGCTGCATGACTGGGCGATGGCCACACCATTCAGGTGCCTTTTGTTGCAATCGGTTTCAAAGAACTTTCTAGAAATACGCAATTAGTTGCTCAAGAGACTTTAACTTCATTTTTAAAGAGAGAAATCTTATTGTGCCTGTATGTATTTTTAAACTTAAAAGTGTAGCTTAACTTTTTTTCTTGGTTATAAAATTAATGATACCTTCGTTACAGAAATTTGGAAAATGAAGAAAAGCACAAACGTAAATTAAAAATCTGTAGCTCTGGCATCCTGAAAAAGCAAATTGGCTTCACTCTGTTTAGCATTACGTCTTGCTTATTTGTGAATATTCTGTCACGGAGTCCTTCCTGTGTCATTCCATGTTCCTCTGCAGCATGTGTTTTTTTAAATGCCTGTGTTTTTGAAATAACTTGATTCTTCAGCCATTTTGTTTGACTTTTAGGTTTTATTCAGTTGATAACCATTTTGAGTACAGAGCTTTGC
Organism: Macaca mulatta; assembly: GCF_049350105.2. Taxonomy (NCBI): domain Eukaryota; kingdom Metazoa; phylum Chordata; class Mammalia; order Primates; family Cercopithecidae; genus Macaca; species Macaca mulatta. The sequence goes on from NC_133423.1 coordinate 79,664,264, forward strand.
CTGCATTTTGAATCATTTCCTTAGGAAGGGGTCTTGGGAATTGTTGGGTCAACAGCCAAGAGCATTGTGGTTCTTAATGCTTGTGCCCCATTTCTTTCTAAGACGTAGTGAGCCCTGCCTCGCACCCTGCCAAGTCCTGCCTGGGACCTGGTAGACCCTCAAAGACAGTGGAAGTGAATGGACAAATGTAAATTAATGAAAAATACCGTATTGGTTTACATTTCTGCTGTCAGTGTATGGCGATGCCCATCTTTGAAATGTGGCTTCTTTTAAAATTCTACAGTATGCTTCAGAAGATGCAGAGCTTCTCTTAGTTGGAAATAAGCTGGACTGTGAAACGGACAGAGAAATCACCAGGCAGCAGGGGGAAAAGGTGAGAGGGAGCGGGAGGCATGGTTGCCACACACTGTGCTTAGCGCTTGAGGTACTGTTTCTTTTAATAAATTACTTACTTTAAAAATTACGAAGAAATGATTGATACAGTGATAACTCAGTCATATCCTCCTCATTTGTTTGTGCTGTTTTGACTTCCTGCTCCTTTAAATTCATTCTGAAATGGAGGGAGAAAAAAACACATTAGTGTATACAGCATTATTACCTAACCTGACGTTTTATACAGAGAAACATATTTTAAGCCATAAAGTTGCTTGTATAATTTACTTTAATGTACTTTAAACTTCCTTGGTTTTTGCTAAGGATTGAATCATGGAGAAATGATGCTATTCACATTTTAAATGTCAGATATGTTACCCTTTTAGAAACTTAGGCAAGTTGTTTCACTGGAAGGTTCTGGCATCACCTTAAGGATTTTGATTGTCTTTTGTTTTGCTAGTTGCTTATAATGTAAGAATGTGCTACACTTGTGAACTTTATATTTGAGCATCAGTGGGCTTTTCTACCCCTTAATCCCAGCCCTTCCCTTGAAACTGAACCCAGAGGCCTCATGCTCGCACGCTGGTCTGTGTGACACCCACACAGAGGAAATAGGTGTGTGTTTCTTCTCAGTTTGCACAGCAAATAACTGGGATGCGGTTCTGTGAAGCAAGTGCCAAGGATAACTTCAATGTGGACGAGATATTTCTGAAACTTGTCGATGACATTCTGAAAAAGGTAAGAAGAGTCTACATTTTGAAAGTATATCATCTGAAACCTGTTGTTTCCTTTATTACTTTTTTATTGAGAATATTGTATTTAGAAACCAAGGAGTCTACATTATGAAAGTATATCATCTGAAACCTGTTGTTTCCTTTGTTACTTTTTTACTGAGAATATTGTATTTAGAAACCAAAGTATAGTAGTCGTGCTCAGGCGCAAGAACCAGGTGTGGTTGTTAACTCGGCCACGGGCACCCGGCCTGCTGTACCGACAGCCGCTTCCCGCCCGGGGCCTCTGGTGTGCTTGGAGTTGGTATATGGCGTACTCGCTTCGCCGTAAGGTATGGCAGGGTAGACTTAAACCGGGTGTAGCAATGTGCTGTGTTTATTTGACATTTGCTTTTTTTCCACCCGTTTTCCTGTGAGAATTCAGTTGGAGACCTAGCCGAGTCTGCAGGTGTCTTAGCGGAAGAGAGTCCTGTGGTGCCGCGCTCGCGTCCCTTCCAGCTCTGCTCCCTGGTGGGAGCCACTTCCTTACAAAGACCTTTCCGTGATGCTGAGTTGCAAGAAAATTGCTGGACAGCTTCATTGAGCAGCAGCGATTTCTTCAGGCATCTTTAGGCTTACATTCAAAAACTGTTAATAAGAACTGAAGTTTATGTTATTAAGTGAAATTTGCTCAGTTCAAACATAATTCAGAAGCTTCTAATAAAATAATTGTTCAGGCTGGATGTGGTGGCTCACACCTATAATCCCAGCACTTTGGAAGGTGGGAGGATCACTTGAGGCCAGGAGTTCAAGACCAGACTGGGCAACATAGACCCCATCTCTACAAAAAAACTAAAAAATTACTTTTTGATACAGTGAACTATGATTGTATCTGCACTTCAGCCTGGGTGACAGAATGAGATGCTGTCTCTCAAAAAAAAAAAAAAAAAGTTTATATAATTGCCAACATAGGTTATGTCTTTCTTTTTAAGTATACAACTACTCCTTGGAATGCAGACCATTTTTAAAATTTATTAATGGATTTTTATTTTACTTGGTTCTGTGAAAATCCATGTTTATGAGGTTGATCTGGTCTCTTCTACCATAGGGTACTAAGTAGGCTGGGCGTTGTTATGTTGATATGAAGTGTCTTGAACGTGGCTTTTTTTTGGCTTAATATTTTAATGATCTTTAATGATCAGAGGACTTTCAATAACAATACTTTTTTTTTATATAATTGTATAATTTGGAAAGCATTTACAGTTGACCTTTGAACAAGGGGGCTCGAGGTGCTGACCCCCTAAATAGTCAGAAATCTGAGTATAACTTGACTTTCTTAAAGCCAAGAAAATGTTATTAAGAAAATCATAAGGAAGAGAAAATATATTTACTATTAAGTGGAAGTGGACCATCATAAAGGTCTTCATGAAGCAATGTCGTCTTCACACTGAGTAGGAGTGTGGGGGGTGGGGTTGGTCTTGCTGCCATATATAGGTGGACCTGTGCAGTTGAAACCCATGTTCAAGGGTCAGCTGTATGTGTACCTTCTAAGGTTAACATGGATTTGTCTTTTCTGTTTATCCTTCAGATGCCTCTGGATATTTTAAGGAATGAGTTGTCCAATAGTATCCTCTCATTACAACCAGAGCCCGAGATACCGCCAGAACTGCCTCCACCAAGACCACACGTCCGATGCTGTTGATTTCCTACTTTAGAGACAAAGTGGAAACGATTCCTGGAAAGGGGAAAAAACGTTCTATTCTGCACTACAATCATTTTGACAATTTCCTTTCGCACTTTGTAATCCAAGTCAGAGCTATACACTAACTTGTAAATATGCATATATGCAATCCTGGGTAAGTTTTGGTTATAAGTTACCTATTTCCCTCCAAATTATTATATTTCATTCATTACCCCAGTGTCTAGTGTACATACACTGGGAAACATAGTACTTCTAATATGAAGAATGGGAGAAATGAAAGGTATAATGTTTCTTGAAATAAATAATATAATTGTCCTTGTTAATTATATTATGAGGACAGAAGATACTCTGATAAGAGAGAACGTGGTGCTTTGCTTACTGTTTTAAAGAAAATTTGTAAAACTAAAGACTTTTTGGAAAAAAGCTATCTTAAGTGCTTTTTCTTTATTTACAAGACATTTCCCCCCGTGGTAGCATCTGAAGTATTGGAGTGTCTCTGCCACGAAGCAAAGCTCCATTCATGGCCGTCATTGAAGGTTATTTATTAATGTTACGTAACAGTAGAATATGACTAGAGGGTTGGATTTGACTTGGTCCTAAGGCCGCAGAATCTCTCTCATGGCTTCCTAAGGGACGTACCTTTATGCTTTTAAGAACTACAAAGATTCAATAAAGAAAGAAGTGTTTTTGAACCTATAGAAAAAGATTTTAAAACACGCTGCTGTCCTAAACAAATCCTGTTTAAAGGAATTTTAAAGAGATGCATTTTACTATATCAGAGAACATATGTGTATTTGCCTAAACACTCTGTACCTTTGTAATGATGAAACTCCCCCTTTACAGTGAAGCTTATTCCGATTAAGCTTAGACTGTGTGTGTGTTTTTTTTTTTTTTTTTTTTTTTGGTCTGATAATGAATTTGTGAACTCTATCTTTGGTATATCTTTTATTAAACTGCACTGTTTTGTTTAGTCAAGGTAAATAAGTAATTATGTATTTGAATAACTTGGTGTGTCTTGAGTGTTGTGGTATGAAAAGCATTGTGGTCTTTCTACACTAATGAAGTGCAAATAAAATTTTGTATTTATGAATGAAGTTGAGTTGCCATATTTATTTATCCAGTTATAAATTGTACATATGACAGGATTCTCCATGAGCTCCACAGCTTAATCCTTTTGAGTGTTCAGACAGGAAAAGCCTGGTCCTCCACTGGGGAAAAGAGTTTGATGGTTTCTCAAAGGGCTGAACATAGAGCTACCATATGATCCAGCAATTTGACTTCTAGGTTTATATCCAAAAGATCGAAAGCAGAAACTCAAACAGGTACTTGTACACCAGTGCCCACAGCAGGACTGTCCACAAGAGCCAAAAGGTGGAGACAGCCCCAATGTCCAGCAGGAAAATAATGGATAAACAAAATGTGTGTTATACAAACAATGGGATATTCATCCTTAAAAAGGAAGGAAATCCTATCACATGTGCTGCGTGGATGAACCTTGACATTACGCCGAGTGCAATAAGCAGTCACAGAAGAACTGATACTGCCTGATGCCACTTACATGAGGTGTATGGAGCACCCAGATTCGTAGAGAGAACGTAGAACGGTGGTTCCCAGGCAGGCAGGAGAGGCGATGAGGCATTGTTTCTGGGTACAGAGTTTCAGCTGGGGAAGATGGACAGTGGCAATGGCAGCACCGCAGTGTGCAGGGACTTTAGTGCCACTGAACTGTAGCAAACTGTGTGGATTGTCGTGTCCTCTAGAAAAGAGTTTCAGTTCGTGTATGTGCCTTTATCAGCCACAGTTGATCACGACTGCCGGTGATTTACGACCCTCACCTCCCAGCCTGCCCCTCTGTGCTCTGCTCTGTGATGCTGGGGCTGGGACTCCCAACTAGATTCGCCAAACCCTCTTCCTCTTCCTGCGAAAATCTGCTGGTGGAGGAGCTAGAAGTTGGGAGGGCGGAGGAAGGGGCTTGCTTGCCATTTTTCCGTTCTCATCAGCCTCCCTGGAGCAACATCAGACCACCAGCTCTAGCCTCCAGCTTCCTGCGGGACCCCCGGCTCCAACCTCACTGTGACCTGTCAGAGGTACCAGTGGCATCGGGGCTTGTCAGTGTCTTGCCAGCCGGGTCATCCTAGCCCTTGCTGGACTGTACCCTCAGCAGTCCCTCTGCCCCCTGGGATCCCGCTCCTCCAAGTCTGCATTCCCCTCTCAGAAGCTTGGATCCAGCCTTGCCGGCGTCCTTCCTCTGAGCTCCTGAGTTGTGGCAGTGCCCTCCTCTTTTTGCCCCCAGGGCCCTAGGGATGGTGGCTGCTTCCTTCACTTCTTCATTGGTTTAGAATTTGAACAACCGTGTAGTCCCCTGTATTAAATCCTTCTGTTTAGATATCCCGCATTCGTGTCTGTCTTCCTGACAGAGAGGACCTGGAACCAGGAGTGATCTCAGGAAACAGATCCTCAAACATGAGTTCAACAAAAAAGAGGTGGTGCTTGGCATGGTCGTTTGTAGCTCATTCAGCAATCTGTGGTCTATTTTATGTTTACAACTCAATCTTGGTATCTGCGTTTTCAGTCTGTCAACTGTAGTATTAACAAAAGTGCTATTCGTGTTTAGTAGGATAGTTTGCGGGTTAAAGTTGGACTTTGCAAGAAGGCAGTGTGGTTGGTAGCCCCTGAGTTTAATTTTTTTTTTTTTTTTTTTGAGTTTCGCTCTTGTTGCCCAGGCTGGAGTGCAATGGCGCGATCTCGGCTCACTGCAACCTCCACCTCCCAGGTTCAAGCAATTCTCCTGCCTCAGCCTCCCAAGTAGCTGCGATTACAAGTGCGCACCACCACACCCAACTAATTTTGTATTTTTAGTAGAGATAGGGTTTCACCATGTTGACCAGGCTGGTCTTGAACTCCTGACCTCAGGTGATCCACCCGCCTTGGCCTCCCAAAGTATTGGGATTACAGGCATAAGCCACTGGCCCAGACTGATTAAATTTTTATTCTTAGGTTTTCCAGTAAGTATACTTTTGGGTTTTTCTTCCAATGAATGCGATTTATGAGAGTGGGACTAGGGCTAAATTTTCTAGACTTAATCCCCACATTGTCTTAGGGGCTGGTTATTCAGTATCTGGGCAGTGCTTCTCATGCTGTCAGTGGCCTGTCTCACCTTTGGACAGCCCAGCAGTCCATTGTCTGATCAACTGAAACGCAGTTTGATCCCTCTAGATTTTTGTTTTGTTTTTTGAGACAGAGTCTCACTGTCATCCAGGCTGGTGCAGTGGCGCCATCTTGGCTGACTGAAACTTCCTCCTCCCAGGGTCAAGCAATGCTCCACCTTCAGCCACTCAAGTAGCTGGGATTATAGGTGCCTCCCACCATGCCTGGTAATTTTTGTATTTTTAGTGGAGACGGGTTTCACCATGTTGGCCAGGCTGGTCTTGAACTCCTGACCTCAAGTGATCTGTCTTGGCCTCCCAAAGTACTGGGATTACAGACGTGAGCTACTGTGCCCGGCCACTCCTCTAGATATTTTAAGGGAACTGTCATTTTTTTTTGTTTAATTTTGGGAGAGGGTCTCAATCTGTCACCCAGGTTGAAGTGCACTTGTGCAATCATGGCTCACTGTAGTCTCGACCTTCCCAGGCTCTGGTGAGCTTCCCATCTCGGCCTCCTGAGAGCTGGGACTACAGGTGCACTCACGACACCATACCCACCTAACTTTTCTATTTTTTGTAGAGATGGGGGTCTCACTATGTTTCCCAGGCCGGTCTCAAGCTCAGGCTCAAGCGATCTGCCTGCCTCTGCCTCCCAAAGTGCTGGGATTACAGGTGTGAGCCAACATGCCCAGCTAGGAACTGTCTTTTTGAAGAACAGTTGCAAGTAATATTTTATACGTTTATAGCTCATTGTACTAGGTTAGCGTCTTATTTGGTTCTCACAGAGACTCTGAAGTAAGTAGAGCCAGATATAAAAGGAATTTTCAGTCATCTATGCAGATAGAAACATAATCCAAGAAAGAACAAATAAAAACCACCCAAGACCACAAGATCTGCAGATGTTGTTATGGCCACAAAGTTGTATTTCTAGTCTGTGAACTGGATGCTAAACATCCTGGAGTTGAGCGGCTTCATGAATTACAGTGGATTTCTTGTCAAGCAGTGGGGAAACAACAGGTTCATTCTCTTTCTATCTCCTCGGGCTTCAAAATGGAGTCACTAGTGGGCAGCTGGTTTAACTAATTGCTTAAATTCTTTAAAATGAAATGTGAAGGGTGAATATTCGTTGATGACAACAGAACAGGAGATTTGCCTCGCGTGTCACCAGCTCTCAAACAAGCTTCCTGAAATTAGGGCTTTTTCCATGAGTGACTTACATTACCAGGGAGAGGGAAAGTCCTTGTGTATAGATGACGTGTTGCCTAGAATTTGTAACTCAGCTTACAAGTTGCATAAGAGTGATAAGAGTAGGTCAGGATGTGATAGAAGGAACCCGTTATTTTTGTTGTGACACTGTAGTCACAGTTGAAATTTGCTGCATGGTTGCTTTGTGCAAGGCCTAGATCAATACAACAACCCTTGAGTTTCAGGTGCAAGGGATGGTGGATCCATAACTGGAACACGCAGCAGGGCAGCTTCTGTGAATCCACAGGAGACGCACGAAGTCCTGGGGAAGCTCAGAGAAGACAGAGGTCAGGGTCCGACTGTCAGTGTACAATGGCCCAGCCTCCACCTGTACCCTGATGACTTCCAAGACTGTAGTGCAGACTACTCCTGAACTCCAAATACACCCATCAGACGACCTACTGGCATCTCCGCCTTGGTTGTATAGACACCTCTAAATCAACTGACAGTAAAACTAATATTACCTTCTATTTAAAAACCAGCCCCCTCCAACTTGTCCTCTTATATTTCATACCTCAGTGAAAGTAACCACTGTTTACCTAGCTTCCCAAATCTGAAACTTGGGAGTGGTCTTAGACCTCTTCTATTCCCTACATCCCATTGGTCTTCAAGCCCCATTGAATTAAATCCTCTTCTCCAACCTTCTGCATTAATTGAAGTCCCTAGTTTCTCATTTGCATGCTTGCAGCAGTCACTGGTCTGTGCATATATTGTGATTATTCTCCCTGTCTACAAAAATACTCCCAAGCTTACTGTGACAAGTCATCAAACAGATTCAGAAATTCCATTTGTCATCCTTTGTCATCCAGATTCAGAAATTCCTTTTTCTCTGGACTTTCCCCAAATGGAGAGATTTTTTTCCCCAACTGTGCCCAAGATTTAGAGAGAGTTCCTCTGATTGCTTGTAGATGGTATGATTTTGCCTATTTAACTGAGTCTCAGGAAGATTAGGCAACTGCCCAAATCTCTATAGCTAGCAAGGGATAGAGCTGGGTGAGAGCCCCAGGTCTTTAGACTCCTTGCTGTCTTCTCACAGTCTGAAAAGATTTACTAATGTTTTGGCTTAAGTATATAGTAGCATGTTACTTATTTATTTCTAATAACCAACCAGGCTTTTGGCTTCCCACCAACTAGAAGATGGCCCAAATGGCTTATGTTCTTAGTGTCATTTTAATTTGCTAGAAATCACTATAAGCACAAATCATTATAAGATGAGCACTGGCTTTAAATATCTACAGAAAACAATTAGCAGGATGGTTTTTTTGTTTGTTTTTGTTTTGTTTTGTTTTGTTTTTAAGACAGGGTCTCGCTCTGTTGCTCAGGCTGGAGTCAGTGGCATGATCACAGCTCACTGCAACCTCGACCTCCCTGGTCTCTGGTGATTCTCCCACCTCAGCCTCTCAAGTAGCTACAAGCATGTGCCAACATGTCCAGCTTTCTTTTTTTTTTTTTTTTTTTTTTTTTTTTTTTTTTGGTAGAAATGGGGTTTCACCATGTTGTCTAGGCTGGTCTTGAACTGGGCTCAAGTGATCTGCCCACCTCGGCCTCCCAAGTGCTGGGATTGTAGGCGTGAGCTGCCACACCTGGCCAAGATGGTGAATTTAATCCAACTGTATTAACAATTACATTAACTATAAACAGTTTAAACTTACAAATTGAAAGAAGAAAGTTGTCATATTGTTTTGTTGATTTTGTTTTGTTTTGTTTTTGTTTTTTTGAGATGGAGTCTTGCTCTGTCACCCAGGCTGTAGTATGGTGGCATGATCTCAGCTCACTGCAACCTCTGCCTCCTGGGTTCAAGCCATTCTCCTGAATCCCAGTAGCTGGGATTACAGGCACGTTACCACCATGCCAAGCTAATTTTTGTATTTTTAGTAGAGACGGGGATTCACCATGTTGGCCAGGCTGGTCTCGAACTCCTGACCTCATGATCCACCCACCTCAGCCTCCCAAAATGCTGGGATTACAGGCTTGAGCCACCACACCCGGCTGTATTTTTTTAAAGACCTAACTATATGCTGTCTACAACAAACCCACTTTAAATATAAGGATGAGTTAAAAGGATGGAAAAAGAAGTATCGTGAAAACACTAATCAAAAGAAAGCTGAAGTGGTTCTATTGCTATCAGACAAAGTAGACTTCAGAACAAGAAATATTTCCAGGAAAAAGCTAAGCATTATATAATAATAAAGGAGTCAATTCACTAATACGACAGTAATCTTAAATGTGCATGCACCTAACAACAGAGCTTCAAAAGACATGAAGCAAAAATTGATAAAACTACAAGTAGTTGACAGATCCAGAATTACAGTTGGAGATTTCAATGCTCCTTTGTCAGTCAGCAGAACAAGTCAATATAAAACCTGTGAGGGTAGAGAAGACCTATTTGACTTACGTGGCCTAACTATACTCGACTTAATTGAACACTATCAAAAGGCAGAATATATTCATCCTTTTCAAATACACATGAAACATTCACCAAAATAGATTATATTCTGGGCCATAAATTTTTAACAAACTTAAAAAAAAATCATATAAAGCATGTATTATGCCACAGCTGAATTAAACTGGGATAACAAAAATATTTAGAAAATCTCCAAATATGTAGCAGACAAACAGTGCACTTTCAAATAACCCATGTGGGAAAAAACGAAGACAAAAGGGAAATTTTAAAGTATTTCTAATGGAACGAAAACCCAAATTCAATATATCAAAATTTGTATAATGACCAGCCTAGCCAACACGGTGAAACCCCGTCTCTACTAAAAATACAAAAATTAGCTGGGCATGGTGGCAGGCACCTGTAATTCCAGCTACTTGGGAGGCTAACGCAGGAGAATCGCCTGAACCCAGGAGGTGGAGGTTTCAGTGAGCCGAGATTGTGCCATTGCACTCCAGCTGAGCGACAAGAGTGAAACTGTCTCAAAAAAAAAAAAAAAAAAAAAAAATTGTATGATGTATCTGAAGTAGAAGAAAAGAAATAATAAAGATGAAGCATAAACTCAATGAAATTAAGAACATGATAATGGAGAAAAACCAAAACTATCCAAAGAACTCAACAGCAACAAAAACCCCAATTAACAAATGTTTAAGGACTTGATAGACATTTCTCTGAAGAAAATATGCAAATAGCCAATAGTGCATGGAAAGATGCTCAACGTCACTCATCATTAGGAAAATGCAGAATGAAACCACAAGATTCCACTTCACACCCATTTGGATGGCTATTATATGTGAAAAAATAACAAGTGTTGGTGAAGATGTAGAGAATTTGGAACTCTATGTATTGCTAAATGAGATATAAAATAGGTAGCCACTGTGGAAATTGTATGGTGATTCCTCAAAAAATCAAGTATAGAATTACCATATGACCCAGCAATGCCACTTCTGGGTATATACCCAAAAGAACTGAAAACTGGTACTCAAAAAGATATTTATACATTCACGTTCATAGCAGCATTATTCAAAAGAGCCAAAAGGTAGAAACAACCAAAGTGTCGATTGGTGGATGAATGGGTAAAAAAATCTGGCATGTACATACATGTACAATAATTAATGGAATATTAATTATTCAGACTTAAAAAGAAACTTTTTTTCTTTTAAATTTTATTTATTGGGTGGCTCACAAGATGGCCAAATAGGAACAGCTCCAGTCTGCAGCTATGAATGAGATCAATGCAGAAGGCAGGTGATGTCTGCATTTCTATCTGAGGAACCCACCTCATCTCACTGGGACTGGTTTGACAGTGGGTGCAGCCCACGGAGGGCAAGCAGAAGCAGGGTGGGGTGCCGCCTCACTCCGGAAGCATAAGGGGTCAGGGAACTCCCTCCCCTAGCCAAGGGAAGCCATGAGGGACTCTGCTGTGAGGAATGGTGCATTCTGGTCCAGATACTACGCTTTTCCCACGGTCTTTGCAACCCACAGACCAGGAGATTCCCTTGGGTGCCTACACCACCAGGGCCCTGGGTTTCAAGCACAAAACTGGGCAGCTGTTTGGGCAGACACTGAACTAGCTGCAGTTTTCTTTCATACTCCAGTGGAGCCTGGAATGCCACCAAGACACAACTGTTCACTCCAAATGAAAAGGGGCTGAAGTCAGGAAGCCAAGTGGTCTAGTTCAGCAGATCCCACCCCCACGGAGCCCAGCAAGCTAAGATCCACTGGCTTGAAATTCTTGCTGCCAGCACAGCAGTCTGAAGTCAACCTGGGACACTAGAGCTTGGTGGGGGAAGGGCTGTCCACCATTACTGAGGCTTGATTAGGTGGTTTTCCCCTCACAGTGTAAACAAAGCCACTGGGAAGTTTGGAATGGACGGAGCCCACCGCAGCTCTGCAAAGCCACTGTAAGCCAGACTGCCTCTCTAGAGTCCTCCTCACTGGGCAGGGCATCTCTGAAAGAAACGCAGCAGCCCCAGTCAGGGGCTTATAGACAAAACTCTCATCTCCCTGGGACAGAGCACCTGGGGGAAGGAGTGGCTGTGGGCGCAACTTCAGCAGACTTCCTGCCTGCCAGCTCTGAAGAGAGCAGTGGATCTCCCAGCACAGCGTTCGAGCTTTGCTAAAGGACAGACTACCTCCTCAAGTGGGTCATCCCTGACCCCCATGACTCCTGACTGGGAGACACCTCCCAGCAGGGGTCGACAGACACCTTGTATTAGAGAGCTCCAGCTAGCATCTGGCAGGTGCCCCTCTGGGAGGAAGCTTCCAGAAGAAGGAACGGGCAACAATCTTTGCTGTTCTGCAGCCTCTGCTGGTGATACCCAGGCAAACAGGGTCTGGAGTTGACCTCCAGCAATCTCCAGCAGACCTGCAGCAGAGGGGCCTGACTGTTAGAAGGAAAACGAACAAACAGAAAGGAATAGCATCAACAGCAACAGAAACACATCCACAAAAAAACCCCATCCAAAGGTCACCTGCTTCAAAGCCAAAGGTAGATAAATCCACCAAGATGAGGAAAAACCAGCGCAAAAAGGCTGAAAATTCCAAACACAAGAACACCTCTTCTCCAAAGGATCACAACTCCTCACCAGCAAGGGAACAAAGCTGGACAGAGAATGAGTTTGATGAATTGACATAAGTAGGATTCAGAAGGTGGGTAATAACAAACTCCTCCAAGCTAAAGGAGCATGTTCTAACCCAATGCAAGGAAGCTAAGAACCTTGAAAAAAGGTTAGAGGAATTGCTAACTAGAATAACCAGTTTAGAGAAGAACATAAGTAACCTAATGGAGCTGAAAAACACAGCACGAAAACTTCGTGAAACATACACAAGTATCAATAGCCGAATCAATCAAGCAGAAGAAAGGATATCAGAGATTGAAGATCAACTTAATGAAATAAAGCATGAAGACAAGATTAGAGAAAAAAGAATGAAAAAGAACAAAGCCTCCAAAAAATATGAGACTATGTGAAAAGGCCAACTTAGTTTGATTTGTGTTATCCGAAAGTGACAGGGAGAATGGAACCAAGTTGGAAAACGCTCTTCAGGATATTATCTAGGAGAACTTCCCCAACCAAGCAAGAGAGGCCAACATTCAAATTAAAGAAATACAGAGAACACCACAAAGATACTCCTCAAGAAGGGCAACCCCAAGACACATAATCATCAGATTCATCAAGGTTGAAATGAAGGAAAAAATGTAAAGGGCAGCCAGAAAGAATTACCCACAAAGGGAAGCCCATCAGACTAACAGTGGATGTCTACAGAAACCCTACAAGCCAGAAGAAAGTGGGGGCCAATATTCAACATTCTTAAAGAATTTTAACCCAGAATCTCATATCCAGCCAAACTAAGCTTCATAAGTGAAGGAGAAATAAAATCCTTTACAGACAAGCAAATACTGAAAGATTTTGTCACCATCAGGCCTGCCTCACAAGAGCTCCTGAAGGAAGCACTAAATATGGAAAGGAAAAACTGGTACCAGCCACTGCAAAAACATTCCAAATTGTAAAGACCATCAACACTATGAAGAAACTGCATAAATTAATGGGAAAATAACCAGCTAGCTGATCATAATGACAGGATCAAATTCACACATAACAATATTAACCTTAAATGTAAACGGGCTAAATGCCCCAACTAAAAGACACAGACTGGGCTGGGCACAGTGGCTCATGCCTGTAATCCCAGCACTTTGAGAGGCCGAGGTGGGTGAATCACCTGAGGTCAGGAATTTGAGACCAACCTGGGCAACACAGCAAAACCCTGTCTCTACTAAAAATACCAAAAATTAGCTGGGTGTGGTTGCAGGCACCTGTAATCCCAGCTACTCAGGAGACTGAGGCAGGAGAATCACTTGAACCCGGGAGGCAGAGGTTGCAGTGAGCCAAGATTACACCACTGTACTCCAGCCTGGTGACAGAGTGAGACTCCATCAAAAAAAAAAAAAAAGAAAAAGAAGAAGAAAGGCAAGTAAGCAGCGGGGAAGAGCCCCATAGGCAGAGACCCAACAAGTACAAAGTACTCAGGTGAGAGAAGGTGAGGGCTATGGGCTGGGAGACAAGAGCAAAACTCCGTCCCAAAAAAAAAAAAAAGACACAGACTGGCAAAATGGATAAAGAGTCAAGACCAATCATCAGTGTGCTGTATTCAGGAGACCCATCTCATGTGCAAAGACACACATAGGCTCAAAATAAAGGGATAAGGGAATATTTACCAAGCAAATGGAAAGCAAAATAAAAAGCGGGGGGTGGGGGTTTGCAATTCTAATCTCTGATAAAACAGACTTTAAACCAACAAAGATCAAAAAAGACAAAGAAAGGCATTACATAATGGTAAAGGGATCAATTCAACAAGAAGAGCTATCCTTTTTTTTTTTTTTTTTTTTTTTTTTGAGACAGAGTCTCGTTCTGTCGCCCAGTCTGGAGTGCAGTGGCCGGATCTCAGCTCACTGCAAGCTCCACCTCCTGGGTTCACGCCATTCTCCTGCCTCAGCCTCCCGAGTAGCTGGGACTACAGGTGCCCGCCACCTCGCCCAGCTAGTTTTTTGTATTTTTTAGTAGAGACGGGGTTTCACCGTGTTAGCCAGGATGGTCTCGATCTCCTGACCTCGTGATCCACCCGTCTCGGCCTCCCAAAGTGCTGGGATTACAAGCTTGAGCCACTGCGCCCGGCCAGAGCTATCCTAAATATATATGCACCCAATACAGGAGCACCTAGATTCATAAAGCAAGTTATCAGAGACCTACAAAGAGACTTAGACTCCCACACAATAATAGTGGGAGACTTTAACACCCCACTGTCAATATTAGACAGATCAACAAGAGAGACAATTAACAAGAACCAGTGACAAAAACCACATGATTATCTCAATAGATGCAGAAAAGGCCTACGATAAAATTCATGCTAAAAACTCTCAATAAACTAGGTACTGATGGAACATATCTCAAAATAATAAGAACCTATTTATGACACACCCACAGCCAATATCACACTGAATGGGCAAAAGCTGGAAGCATTCCCTTTGAAAACTGGCACAAGACAAGGATGCCCTCTCTCACTACTCCTATTCAACATAGCATTGGAAGTTCTGGCCAGGGCAATCAGGCAAGAGAAAGAAATAAAGGGTATTCAATTAAGAAAAGAGGAAGTCAAATTGTCTCTGCAGAATGACATGATTATATATTTAGAAAACCTCATCACCTCACCCCAAAATCTTTTTTTTTTTTTTTTTTTTTTTTTTTGAGACAGAGTCTCACTCTGTCTCCCAGGCTGGAGTGCAGTGGCCGGATCTCAGCTCACTGCAAGCTCCGCCTCCCGGGTTCACGCCATTCTCCTGCCTCAGCCTCCCGAGTAGCTGGGACTACAGGCGCCCGCCACCTCGCCCGGCTAGTTTTTTTTATTTTTTTTTTTTAGTAGAGATGGGGTTTCACCGTGTTAGCCAGGATGGTCTTGATCTTGTGACCTCGTGATCCGCCCGTCTCGGCCTCCCAAAGTGCTGGGATTACAGGCTTGAGCCACCGCGCCCGGGCAAAATCTTCTTAAGCTGTTAAGCAACTTCAGCAAAGTCTCAGGATACAAAATTAATGTGCGAAAACCACAAGCATTCCTATACACCAATAATAGACAAACAGAGAGCCAAATCATGAGTGAACTCCCATTCACAATTGCTACAAAGAGAATAAAATACCTAGGAATACAACTTACAAGGGATATGAAGGACCTTTTCAAGGAGAACTACAAAGCACTGCTCAAGGAAATAAGAGAGGACACAAACAAATGGAAAAACATTCCATGCTCATTGATAGGAAGAATCGTATCGTGAAAATGGCCATACTGCCCAAAGTAATTTACAGATTCAATGTTATCCCCATCAAGCTACCACTGACTTTCCTCACAGAATTAGAAAAAACTACTTTAAATTGTATATGGAACCAAAAAAGAACCCGTTTAGGCAAGACAATCCTAAGCAAAAAGAACAAAGCTGGAGGCATCATGTTACCTGACTTCAAACTATACTACAAGGCTACAGTAACCAAAACAGCATGGTACTGGTACCAAAACAGACAT
Source organism: Macaca mulatta (assembly GCF_049350105.2). NCBI lineage: Eukaryota > Metazoa > Chordata > Mammalia > Primates > Cercopithecidae > Macaca > Macaca mulatta. Next base: position 79,679,948 of record NC_133423.1, read on the forward strand.
ATAGACCAATGGAACAGAACAGAGGTCTCAGAAATAATACCACAACATCTACAACCATCTGATCTTTGACAAACCTGACAAAAACAAGCAATGGGGAAAGGATTCCCTATTTAATAAATGGTGTTGGGAAAACAGGCTAGCCATATGCAGAAAACTGAAACTGGACCCCTTCCTTGCACCTTATACAAAAATTAACTCAGGATGGATTAAAGACTTAAATGTAAGACCTAAAGCCATAAAAACCCTAGAAAAAAACCTAGGCGGCAAGATGGCCGAATAGGAACAGCTCCAGTCTCCAACTCCTAGCACAAGTGACACAGAAGACAGGTGATTTCTGCATTTTCAACTGAGGTACTGGGTTCATCTCACTAGGGAGTGCGGGACAGTCGGTGCTGGTCAGCTGCTGCAGCCCAACCAGCGAGAGCTGAAGCACGGTGAGGCATCACCTCACCTGGGAAGAGCAAGGGGGAAGGGAATCCCTTTTCCTAGCCAGGGGAACTGAGACACACAACACCTGGAAAATCGGGTAACTCCCGCCTCAATACTGCACTCTACCAAGGATATTAGCAAACGGGCACACCAGGAAATTATATGCCACACCTGGCCGGGAGGGTCCCACGCCCACAGAGCCTCCCTCACTGCTAGCACAGCAGTCTGCGATCTTGCGGCAAGGCAGCAGCGAGGCTGGGGGAGGGGCGCCCACCATTGCTGAGGCTTAAGTAGATAAACAAAACGGCTGGGAAGCTCAAACTGGGTGGAGCTCACAGCAGCTCAAGGAGTCCTGCCTGTCTCTGTAGACTCCACCTCTAGGGACAGGGCACAGCTAAACAACAACAACAACAACAACAACAACAAAGCAGCTGAAACCTCTGCAGATGCAAACGACTGTCTGACAGCTTTGAAGAGAGCAGTGGATCTCCCAACACGGAGGCTGAGATCTGAGAACGGACAGACTGTCTGCTCAAGTGGGTCCCTGACCCCTGAGTAGCCTAACTGGGAGACATCCCCCACTAGGGGCAGACTGACACCCCACACCTCACAAGGTGGAGTACACCCCTGAGAGGAAGCTTCCCAAGCAAGAATCAGACAGGTACACTCGCTGTTCAGCAATATTCTATCTTCTGCAGCCTCTGCTGCTGATACCCAGGCAAGCAGGGTCTGGAGTGGACCTCAGGCAATCTCCAACAGACCTACAGCTGAGGGTCCTGACTGTTAGAAGGAAAACTAACAAACAGGAAGGACACCCACACCAAAACCACATCAGTACGTTGCCATCATCAAAGACCAGAGGCAGATAAAACCACAAAGATGGGGAAAAAGCAGGGCAGAAAAGCTGGAAATTCAAAAAATAAGAGCGCATCACCCACTGCAAAGGAACGCAGCTCATCGCCAGCAACAGATCAAAGCTGGACGGAGAATGACTTTGATGAGATGAGAGAAGGCGGCTCCAGTCCATCAAACTTCTCAGAGCTAAAGGAGGAATTACGTACCCAGCGCAAAGAAACTAAAAATCTTGAAAAAACAGTGGAAGAATTGATAACTAGAATAATTAATGCAGAGAAGGCCATAAACGAATTGACAGAGATGAAAACCATGACATGAGAAATACGTGACAAATGCACAAGCTTCAGTAACTGACTCGACCAACTGGAAGAAAGAGTATCAGTGATTGAGGATCAAATGAATGAAATGAAGTGAGAAGAGAAACCTAAAGAAAAAAGAAGAAAAAGAAATGAACAAAGCCTGCAAGAAGTATGGGATTATGTAAAAAGACCAAATCTACGTCTGATTGGGGTGCCTGAAAGTGAGGGGGAAAATGGAACCAAGTAGGAAAACACTCTTCAGGATATCATCCAGGAGAACTTCCCCAACCTAGTAGGGCAGGCCAACATTCAAATTCAGAAAATACAGAAAACACCACAAAGATACTCCTCGAGAAGAACAACTCCAAGATGCATAATTGCCAGATTCACCAAAGTTGAAATGAAGGAAAAAATCTTAAGGGCAGCCAGAGAGAAAGGTCGGGTTACCCACAAAGGGAAGCCCATCAGACTAACAGCAGATCTCTCGGCAGAAACTCTGCAAGCCAGAAGAGAGTGGGGGCCAATATTCAACATTCTTAAAGAAAAGAATTTTAAACCCAGAATTTCATATCCAGCCAAACTAAGTTTCATAAGTGAAGGAGAAATAAAATCCTTTACAGACAAGCAAATGCTTAGAGATTTTGTCACCACCAGGCCTGCCTTACAAGAGACCCTGAAGGAAGCACTAAACATGGAAAGGAACAACCGGTACCAGCCATTGCAAAAACATGCCAAAATGTAAAGACCATCGAGGCTAGGAAGAAACTGCATCAACTAACGAGCAAAATAACCAGTTAATATCATAATGGCAGGATCAAGTTCACACATAACAATATTAACCTTAAATGTAAATGGACTAAATGCTCCAATTAAAAGACACAGACTGGTAAACTGGATAAAGAGTCAAGACCCATCAGTCTGCTGTATTCAGGAGACCCATCTCACATGCAGAGACATACATAGGCTCAAAATAAAGGGATGGAGGAAGATCTACCAAGCAAATGGAGAACAAAAAAAAGCAGGGGTTGCAATACTAGTCTCTGATAAAACAGACTTTAAACCATCAAAAATCAAAAGAGACAAAGAAGGCCATTACATAATGGTAAAGGGATCAATTCAACAAGAAGAGCTAACTATCCTAAATATATATGCACCCAATACAGGAGCACCCAGATTTATAAAGCAAGTCCTTGGAGACTTACAAAGAGACTCAGACTCCCATACAATAATAATGGGAGACTTCAACACCCCACTGTCAACATTAGACAGATCAACAAGACAGAAAGTTAACAAGGATATCCAGGAATTGAACTCAACTCTGCACCAAGCAGACCTAATAGACATCTATAGAACTCTCCACCCCAAATCAACAGAATATACATTCTTCTCAGCACCACATCACACTTATTCCAAAATAGACCACATAATTGGAAGCACTCCTCAGCAAATGTACAAGAACAGAAATTATAACAAACTGTCTCTCAGACCACAGTGCAATCAAACTAGAACTCAGGACTAAGAAAATCAATCAAAACTGCTCAACTACATGGAAACTGAATAACCTGCTCCTGAATGACTACTGGGTACAGAACGAAATGAAGGCAGAAATAAAGATGTTCTTTGAAACCAATGAGAACAAAGATACAACATACCAGAATCTCTGGGACATATTTAAAGCAGTGTGTAGAGGGAAATTTACAGCACTAAATGCCCACAAGAGAAAGCTGGAAAGATCTAAAATTGACGCTCTAACATCACAATTAAAAGAACTAGAGAAGCAAGAGCAAACACATTCAAAAGCTAGCAGAAGGCAAGAAATAACTAAGATCAGAGCAGAACTGAAGGAGATAGAGACACAAAAAACCCTACAAAAAAATCAGTGATTCCAGGAGTTGGTTTTTTGAAAAGATCAACAAAATTGATAGACCGCTAGCAAGACTAATAAAGAAGAAAAGAGAGAAGAATCAAATAGACGCAATAAAAAATGATAAAGGGGATATCACCACCGACCCCACAGAAATACAAACTACCATCAGAGAATACTATAAACACCTCTACGCAAATAAACTAGAAAATCTAGAAGAAATGGATAATTTCCTGGACACTTACACTCTCCCAAGACTAAACCAGGAAGAAGCTGAATTCCTGAATAGACCAATAGCAGGCTCTGAAATTGAGGCAGTAATTAATAGCCTACCAACCAAAAAAAGTCCAGGACCAGATGGATTCACAGCTGAATTCTACCAGAGGTACAAGGAGGAGCTGGTACCATTCCTTCTGAAACTATTCCAATCAATAGAAAAAGAGGGAATACTCCCTAACTCATTTTATGAGGCCAACATCATCCTGATACCAAAGCCTGGCAGACATACAACAAAAAAAGACAATTTTAGACCAATATCCCTGATGAACATCGATGCAAAAATCCTCAATAAAATACTGGCAAACCAGATCCAGCAGCACATCAAAAACTTATCCACCATGATCAAGTAGGCTTCATCCCTGGGATGCAAGGCTGGTTCAACATACGCAAATCAATAAACGTAATCCAGCATATAAACAGAACCAAAGACAAAAACCACATGATCATCTCAATAGATGGAGAAAAGGCCTTTGACAAAATTCAACACCCCTTCATGCTAAAAACGCTCAATAAATTCGGTATTGATGGAACGTATCTCAAAATAATAAGAGCTATTTATGACAGACCCACAGCCAATATCATACTGAATGGGCAAAAACTGGAAAAATTTCCTTTGAAAACTGGCACAAGACAGGGATGCCCTCTCTCACCACTCCTATTCAACATAGTGTTGGAAGTTCTGGCTAGGGCAATCAGGCAAGAGAAACAAATAAAGGGTATTCAGTTAAGAAAAGAAGAAGTCAAATTGTCCCTGTTTGCAGATGACATGATTGTATATTTAGAAAACCCCATCATCTCAGCCCAAAATCTCCTTAAGCTGATAAGAAACTTCAGCAAAGTCTCAGGATACAACATTAATGTGCAAAAATCACAAGCATTCTTATACACCAGTAACAGACAAACAGAGAGCCAAATCATGAATGAACTTCCATTCACAATTGCTTCAAAGAGAATGAAATACCTAGGAATCCAACTTACAAGGGTTAGTAAACGACCTCTTCAAGGAGAACTACAAACCACTGCTCAGTGAAATCAAAGAGGACACAAATGGAAGAACATACCATGCTCATGGATAGGAAGAATCAATATCGTGAAAATGGCCATACTGCCCAAGGTAATTTATAGATTCAATGCCATCCCCATCAAGCTACCAATGACTTTCTTCACAGAATTGGAAAAAACTGCTTTAAAGTTCATATGGAACCAAAAAAGAGCCCGCATCTCCAAGACAATCCTAAGTCAAAAGAACAAAGCTGGAGGCATCACGCTACCTGATTTCAAACTATACTACAAGGCTACAGTAACCAAAACAGCATGGTACTGGTACCAAAACAGACATATAGACCAATGGAACAGAACAGAGCCCTCAGAAATAATTCCACACATCTACAGCCATCTGATCTTTGACAAACCTCAGAAAAACAAGAAATGGGGAAAGGTTTCCTTATTTAATAAATGGTGCTGGGAAACTGGCTAGCCATAAGTAGAAAGCTGAAACTGGATCCTTTCCTTACTCCTTATACAAAAATTAATTCAAGATGGATTAGAGACTTAAATGTTAGACCTAATACCATAAAAACCCTAGAAGAAAACCTAGGTAATACCATTCAGGACATAGGCATGGGCAAGGACTTCATGTCTAAAACATCAAAAGCAACGGCAACAAAAGCCAAAATTGACAAATGGGATCTAATTAAACTAAAGAGCTTCTGCACAGCAAAAGAAACTACTATCAGAGTGAACAGGCAACCTACAGAATGGGAGAAAATTTTTGCAATCTAGTCATCTGACAAAGGGCTAATATCCAGAACCTACAAAGAACTCAAACAAATTTACAAGAAAAAAACAACTCCATGAAAAAGTGGGCAAAGGATATGAACAGACAGTTCTCAAAAGAAGGCATTCATACAGCCAACAGACATATGAAAAAATGCTCATCATCTCTAGCCATCAGAGAAATGCAAATCAAAACCACAATGAGATACCATCTCACACCAGTTAGAATGTCAATCATTAAAAAGTCAGGAAACAACAGGTGCTGGAGAGGATGTGGAGAAATAGGAACACTTTTACACTGTTGTGGGATTGTAAACTAGTTCAACCATTATGGAAAACAGTATGGCAATTCCTCAAGGATCTAGAACTAGATGTACCATATGACCCAGCCATCCCATTACTGGGTATATACCCAAAGGATTATAAATCATGCTGCTATAAAGACACACATGCACACGTATGTTTATTGTGGCACTATTCACAATAGCAAAGACTTGGAATCAACCCAAATGTCCATCAGTGACAGACTGGATTAAGAAAATGTGGCACATATACACCATGGAATACTATGCAGCCATAAAAAAGGATGAGTTTGTGTCCTTTGTAGGGACATGGATGCAGCTGGAAACCATCATTCTCAGCAAACTATCACAAGAACAGAAAACCAAACACTGCATGTTCTCACTCATAGGTGGGAACTGAACAATGAGATCACTTGGACTCGGGAAGGGGAACATCATACACTGGGGCCTATCATGGGGAGGGGGGAGGGGGGAGGGATTGCACTGGGAGTTATAGCTGATGTAAATGACAAGTTGATGGGTGCTGAGGAGTTGATGGGTGCAGCACGCCAACATGGCACAAGTATACATATGTAACAAACCTGCACATTATGCACATGTACCCTAGAACTTAAAGTATAATAATAATAAAAAAAATTTTTTTTAAAAAACCTAGGCAATACCATTCAGGACATAGGCATGGGCAAAGATGACTAAAACATCATGACTAAAACATCAAAAGCAACATCAACAGCCAACATTGATAAATGGGATCTAATTAAAGAGCTTCTGCACAGCCAAAATAAACTGTCGTCAGAGTGAACAGACAACCTACAGAATGAAAGAAAATTTTTGCAATCTACTCATCTGACAAAGGGCTAATATCCAGAATCTAGAAACTTAAACAAATTTACAAGAAAAAAAAAACCATCAAAAAGTACGTGAAGATATGAACAGACACTTATCAAAAGAAGACAATGTATGTGACCAACAAACACATGAAAAAAAATAAAAAGCTCATCATGCTGGTCATTAGATAAATGCAAATCAAAACCACAATAAGATACCATCTCACGCCAGTTAGAATGGCGATCATTAAAAAGTCAGGAAACAACAGATGCTGGAGAGGATAGAAATGCTTTTACACTGTTGGTGGGAGTGTAAATTAGTTCAACCATTATGAAAGACTGTGTGGCAATTCCTCAAGGATCTAGAACCAGAAATACCATTTTACCCAGCAATCCCATTACTGGGTATATACCCAAAGGATTATAAATCATTCTACTATAAAGACACATGCACATATATGTTTGTTGCAGCGCTATTCACAATAGCAAAGACTTGGAACCAACCCAAATGCCTATCAATGATAGACTGGATAAAGAAAATGTTGCACATATACACCATGTAATACTATGCAGTCATAAAAAAGGAAGAGTTCATGTCCTTTGCAGGGACATAGATGAAGCTGGAAACCATCATTCTCAGCAAACTATCACAAGAACAGAAAACCAAACACCGCATGTTCTCACTCATAAGTGGGAGTTGAACAATGAGGACACATAAACACAGGGGCGGGAACATCACACACTGGGGCCTGTGGGGCGAGCTAGAGGAGTTCCGGATAGCATTAGGAGAAATACCTAATGTAGATGACGGGTTGATGGGCGCAGCAAACCACCATGGCACGTGTATACCTATGTAACAAACCTGCACGTTCTGCACATGTACCCCAAAACTTAAAGTATAATTTAAAATTTTAAATTAATTAAAATTAAATAATGTATTTTAATTTATTAAATAAAACTTGACATTCAAAAAAATTATTTTTATTTATTTATTAAGAAGGAGTCTCAGTGGGTTGCCCAGGCTGGTCTTAAACTCCTGGCCTCAAGTGATCCTCCCACCTCAGCCTCCCAAAATGCCTGTTGCAGGTGTGAGCCATCATGCCCAGCCAAATTAACACAACTGATAAGCCTCTAGCCACATTGACCAAGAAATATAGTGAGAAGACGATTATCCATAACTGCAATGGGAGAGGAGAAATCATTACAGAAGCTAAAGAATAATAAGGAGGCCGGGCGCGGTGGCTCACGCCTGTAATCCCAGCACTTTGGGAGGCCGAGGCGGGCAGATCACGAGGTCAGGAGATCGAGACCATCCTGACCAACATGGTGAAACCCCATCTCTCAAAAATTAGCTGGGTGCAGTGGCCCATGCCTGTAATTCCAGTTACTCAGGAGGCTGAGACAGGAGAATCACTTGAACCAGGGAGTCAGAGGTTGCAGTGAGCCAAGATCGTGCCACCGCACTCTAGCCTGGCAACAGAGCAAGACTCTGTCGCAAAAAAAAAAAAAAAAAAAAAAAAAAAAAGAATAAGAAGGAAACAGCACAAACTATTCTAAGTCTATAAATTTAGCAGCTTAGATTAAATGGACAAATTTCCTAAAGACTACAAACTGCAAAAGCTATTTAAAAAAAAAAAACAAACATAGGGAACTTTCTCAACCTGGTAAATGTTACCTACAAACCAACAGCTAGTCTTATCCTTTATGGTGGAAGACTTGTTGCCTTAACTTTAAGAATAGGAACAATACAAGGATTTCTTTTTTAAATTAAACATCATACTAAAGGTTATAGCCTGCAATAAGGCAAGAAGAAGAAATTAAGGGAAACAAATAAATAAAAGTATTCGCATGATTGTCTGCATAGAAATTCACAAATAATTTACAGCAAAGCTGTTAGAACTAATAAGTGCGTTTAGCTAGGTCACAGGATACAAGGTCAATATACAAAAATTTATTTTTATTTACTATCAATAAACACTTGAAGGTTGGATTTTTTCAAAGTACTGTTTAAATAGCACGCACATACCCACACACACAAAAAATTATATATGTAAGATCTACATGCTGAAAACTACAAAATTCTGATTAAAGAAATCAAAGACCTAAATAAGTAGAGAGATACATACCAATCCAATCAAAATCCCTATAGGATTTTTTGTAGAAATCAACAAGCTAATTCTAAACTTTATATGTAAAAGCGAATAAACTAGAAAGGCTAAAACAATTTTGAAGAACAACAAAGTTGGAAGAGCCACACTATCTAATTTCAAGACTTAACTAAAAATCGACAGTAATCAAGGCATAAGGGATACCAGGGATGGTGGTACATGCATGTAGTCCCAGCTACTCAGGTGGTTGAGGCAGAAAGATGGCCTGGAGTTCAAGGCCAGTCTGAGCAACATAGTGAGACCCTGTCTCAAAAAAAAAAAAAAAAAGAAAAGAAAAGAAGAGAAAAAAAGAAGAAAAATAGTGGAGAAGGATAGACATAAAGGTGACTGGAACAGAATAGAGTCAAGAAATAGATTCATACATGTATGGCAAATGGACTTTCAACAAGTTTGGAAAGGCAATTCAATGGAGAAAGGATAGATTTTTCAGTGAATAGTGCCGGAACAATTGGATATTCATATGGAAAAAAAATGTACCTCAATCTAAGCCTTGCACTCTCTACAAAAAAAAAGATCACAGACCTAAGCATGACACTTAAAGCTAAAAATCCTCTAGAAGAAAACGGAGAAATCTTTCTTCCAGCAAAGTCCTAACCCCGTTTGGCTTTGTGAGGCAGGTTGATGATAAGTGAGATAGGAAAATGTAGGTTGCTAACACAGTCCCTGCTGTTTTAAATATCTGTTGCTTTGTCAGTTTCCTTCTCTTTCCCCCCATGACCGATCCCAAAATAACTTACCACAGCCTATTTGACAAAGCAATGGAAGTATCAAGTGATTGTGAATAAACTGAATACTAAGACCAGGCTGGTCATCTCTTGAGTCTAGCATTTTCATTAGGTTCTTAATTTTCCACCAGAAATGACAGCAGTCCTACCATCTGTTTGGTGCTTTTAAAACATACGGATTGCTCTTAATCAGCTACACAAATTGCCCACACTCCAAGCTGCTGAAATTGAATACCAGCTTCAAATATCTGCTGCTCAACTTTATCGAAAATCCTGTGAAGCACAGTTTGAAAGTCGCACGCTCTGCTATTTTCTTTTAGCATTATTTCCCAGGTCAAGATAGCTCGGACAGAGCTGCGTGAGGAAACCATGGTCTTGACTCCAGGAATTGTCTTGACTTGGTGTCATGCCTTCATCTAAAATGAAACAACTTTAGGAAACCTCTCATGGAATCCATTATTACCTTTCGTGAACACACTGTAAACCTGCATTTCAACTTATTCATTTTACTTTGTTATAGTGTGTATGTCCATTAAGCCACCTCAAATCTCTTGGGAAACTATATGGACTCTAAAAAATTCTGGTGCTATAATAATCTCTGAAGAGTAGGTGCAATTATAAAAAGCTTCCACTAGGAGGAGCCAGAGTACCAATGATAAAAATTCAGGTTACTCTCATTTATACGTTGTACAATTATTTTCTAAATTAGAATCTTTATTATTTTAAAAAACATATATAAGTAAAATAGATCATTTGACTATGTGGATGTGGTATAATTTAGAAGAGGAATATAAGTTTTAAAAATTATACCCTACATTTTAGCTGCAATTTGAACAGACATAATGAATTCAGTGGGAACTCAGGGGAATTTTCCTAAATAGAAGGCTGAAGACTTTTAAGCATAAGGAATTGTTAAATGTAGACAGTGTACAATAATTTTTAAAGGTAACTCTTTTGATAACATTTCTTGTTTGCTTTTTTTTCTAGGTGCCATTTAAGGAAGACAAAACTGTATTTTATTCACTAAATCTACTTGGCATTTGCTTTTTAAACTTTAGTCATGGACTCTACTCAAAGATGGTGACTCATGACCTTGGCGTATATCACAGGACCTGCTGAGGACAGGAATGGGGGTCTGTCAGTGACACAGTGGGGAGGGTTGTAGATAAAGAATCCACAAAAGATGAGTAGTAGTCAAGGGCTAGTTTCCACAAAGTGGCACTGTCCTCACAAGACTGGGAAAGTGTTTAAAGAAGACCCAGCTGGGCGTGGTGGCTCACACCTGTAATCCCAGCTCTTTGGGAAGCCAAGGCAGGTGGGTCACCCGAGGTCAGGAGTTCGAGATCAGCCTGGCCAACACAGTGAAACCCTGTCTCTATGAAAAACACAAAAATTAGCTGGGTGGGTGGCAGGCACCTGTAGTCCCAGCTACTTGGGAGGCTGAGGCAGGAGAATTGCTTGAACCCAGGAGGTGGAACTGCAGTGAGCTGAGATTGCACCACTGCACTCCAGCCTGGGCAACAGAGCGAGACTCTGTCAGAAGAAGAAGAAAGAAGAAAGAAGAAGAGGAAGAGGAAGAAGAAGAGGAAGAGGAAGAAGAGGAAGAAGGAAGAAGAGGAAGAAGAAAGAAGAGGAAAAAGGAAGAAGAAGGAAGAAGAAGAAAGAAGGAGGAGAAGGAGGAGGAGGAGGAGGAGAAGGAGGAGAAGAGGAAGAGGAAGAAGAGGAAGAGGAAGAAGAAGAGGAGGAGGAGGAAGAGGAGGAGGAAGAGGAAGAGGAGGAGGAGGAAGAGGAAGAGGAGGAGGAGTAAAAGGAGGAGGAGGAGGAAGAGGAGGAGGAAGAGGAGGAGGAGGAAGAAGAGGAGGAGGAGGAAGAGGAGGAGGAAGAGGAGGAGGAGGAAGAGGAGGAAGAAGAGGAGGAGGAAGAGGAGGAAGAGGAGGAGGAGGAGGAAGAGGAGGAGGTAGAGGAGGAGGTAGAGGAGGAAGAGGAGGAGGAAGAGGAGGAGGAAGAGGAGGAGGAAGAGGAGGAGGAAGAGGAGGAGGAGGAAGAGGAGGAGGTGGAAGAGGAAGAGGAGGAGGTAGAGGTGGAAGAGGAGGAGGTAGAGGAGGAAGAGGAGGAGGAAGAAGAGGAGGAGGTAGAGGAGGAGGAAGAAGAGGAAGAAGAGGAGGAGGAGAAGGAGGAAGAGGAGGAAGAGGAGGAAGAGGAGGAGGAAGAGGAGGAGGAAGAGGAGGAGGAAGAGGAGGAGGAAGAAGAGGAGGAGGAGGAAGAAGAGGAGGAGGAGGAAGAAGAGGAGGAGGAAGAAGAGGAGGAGGAAGAGGAGGAGGAGGAAGAGGAGGAGGAGGAAGAGGAGGAAGAGGAAGAGGAGGAAGAGGAAGAGGAGGAAGAGGAAGAGGAGGAAGAAGAGGAGGAGGAGGAGGAGGAAGAGGAGGAGGAGGAAGAGGAGGAGGAGGAAGAGGAGGAGGAGGAAGAGGAGGAGGAGGAAGAGGAGGAGGAGGAGGAAGAGGAGGAGGAAGAGCTGGAGGAGGAGGAGGAAGAGCTGGAGGAGGAGGAGGAAGAGGAAGAGGAGGAGGAGGAAGGAAGGAGAAGGGAGAAGGAGGGAGAAGGGGGGAGAAGGGGGGAGAATGGGGGAGAAGGGGGGAGAAGAGGTAAGAAGGGAGAAGAGGAGGAAGAGGAGGAAGGAGGAGGACTCAGCACTCTCAAGTGCAGTGTCAGCAGCAAAGAGACTGGGAGTATCAAAAAGTCTCTGCAAAGGACAAAGAGGGAGAATCAAGTAGATGCTCTGATGAATTCTGTATGGAGGTAGCCTGGGCGAGGATACCATAGAGTTGGGATCTAACTAACACCAGCTAAAGGAGAGCATGATTTCTCCTGCTATCTAATGATAGGCAAGTAATAATTAGGTTTAGGAAGTCAGGAAAGATACTAACTTTGCTCCGGTTTCTTTCCTGGGCAATGGAGATTAGGCAGAGGGTGTGCTTAGACAGGCCTTTGTGGGGTGAGCAGGGGTAGGTGGTAAGAAATAGAGTTGAGAAAAAGACAGTTCTCTCCTGGCCTCTTAGCGGGGAACCATCAGGGAGGGCAGCTGTGGCTCCCGGGGGCCCAGGATCCTCTGGGCTGGGGGAACCAGGGCGTCTCGGGGGCAAGTTCCCCTGGGGGGTTTTGGTTTGGTTCTGTTTTGTATTGGTAGCTGTTGTTGCAGTGTAATATACATAAAGAAAAGAATGCAAATCATGAGTTGTTCAACCGATAGATTTTCCTCACGATGAGTCTCCTTACGCCCAGGACAAGAAAGAGATCAGAACCTCAGAAGTGCCCCCGCACGCCTTCCTGACCCCCTGGATTCGGCTGCTGGGTTGTGAACTTGACAGAAATGAACCACACATGGAGCGCCCTTCTGGGCCGGCTTCTTTTACCCAGCGTGATGTTTGTGGGAGTCACCCGTGTTGCTGCAGGAAGCTGTGGCATGCCCAGCCTCCTTCCTTGGCAGCTGGGCTTCCCTGGACAGTCATTGGAAGAGAGTAGCAGATGCCGACACCATTGCTAGGATCAATTCCAAGAACCAAGGCTCAAGTTAAACTCAATCCAATGAATACGTGACTTTGTGTTTTACCGGACAACTGTTTGCAGCATCTTCCAATAGAGTGTTCCTTCAGATTGTGGTCTAAATGACTGATTGGCATAACAAGAATGATTCTTTGGGAGGCCAATGTGGGCAGATCACTTGGATCAGAAGCTAGCTTGGCCAACATAGTGAAACACCATCTTTACTACAAATACAAAAAAATTAGCCAGACATGGTGGCATGTGCCTGTAATCCCAGCTACTCTGGAGGCTGAGGCAGGAGGATCACTTGGACCCTGGTGGCAGAGGATGCAGTGAGCTGCGATCGTGACACTGCACTCCAGCCTGGACAACAGAGTCCGTCTCAAAAGAAAAAAAAAGAATGATTCATATATGGCTAATGATTTGATACCAAATGAGCGCAAACAGGCGCTACACAGAACCTTGGCCTTGTTTTCACTGATTTGGAAATAATAACATTGGTTCTGCTCACTTTCTGCTCAGATGAATTTACAGAGAAAGTTAACCCTGGCCGTGGTCACTCAGAAGTTAGGGCTTTTCAGGTAGTCCCTGTGAGATCGTCAGGAAGGCTAGGGACTGTCTTGGTGGTGGCTCCTCTGACTCAAGTCATAATGTGTGTTCACACTCCTGGCAGGCTGTCCACACATCCTCTTAATCACTTCACAGTGAGGGCCCAGGGCAAGGCGATGACTTACACCCACTGGCCCTCTGAAGGTCTCATCTCTGACGAGGTGTGTGACAGCAGGCACGTAGGAGCAGATTTCCTGAGAGCCAGGAGCACCTGCCGACTGGCCTAATCCAGCAGTAAAGTCTGCCTGCTGGGAACCAGCCTGACGCTTTTTTGCATTTTGTGCCTGGCATCACCTGTGACTACTACTTGAAACTGCCACTTAAATCCATTTTCCCGTTATAGGAAAGGTCTGATTTCATAGGAAGAAATGCTTTAAATTCAAGGCAGAGCAAAGTCTCCAGCCACCATCAGCACTGAATATAAAACTGCTGTGTGCTTCTGGCTGCGGAGGGCGGCTGCCGCTGTTCCATTTCTGACACAAGTCTGGCTTTGTCATCACCAAGGTCACTCCCTGGGCCTCCCTGGTCACGCACTGCCCCAGGCTGCAGGCACAGGGGCCTTTGTAGATGCTTTCATTTCTTTTCTTCTCGGCTCCAAAGATCCAGGTTGCTGCTTGCTTTCCTCCTTTACCTTTCCTCCTCGGCAAGATTTTAAACTCCACCAAGGTATTGTTTTCTCACTGTCCCTTGCCTTCATTTGGTTCTTTTCTAGTGTTTATGGTGACCTTTTCCTTTCTCCATTATCACACAACTTTCTTCATCATCACCATTTATGGTATTTTTCCTTCACCATAAAAAAATAAACTGTAAGGTCCTACATATACTTGGAGCTCCTTCCGGAACCCCTGAGCCCACCGCACCCCCATGCAATAGCTTAGCTACCTGCTGGGCCTTCCTCCTTTCTGGCCCCATCCTGCCCATCTCTGGAGGTTGCTGTGTTGCCATGGCAACTAGCAACCTGCCAAGTCAGCAAGCTCAGGGTATGCTTGCCTGGCCTTGGGAGTTGGTCCAGCAGCCAACCTCCCTTAGCACTGCATGAAATGACCCCCTTAGATAGCGCCTTCATTGTCCTGGAAGGATCCTACCAGCTCTCAGTTCTCACCCGTCCTGACACAGTTACATGTGAGGACGAAGATCACCCCAGGTGAAGGGCAGCAGAAAGTTTTCTGTATTTTCTCTGCAGAGAAATCTGTCATCACTCTGTCCTCAGAGTAGGTTTATTGCAAAGTTAAGAATGAGATTGGGTGTGGTGGCTTATGCCTATAATGCCAGTAATTTGAGAGGCTGAGGTAGAAGGATCACTTGAGCCCGGGAATTTGAAACCAGCCTGGGCAACATAGTGAGACCCCATCTCTAAAAAAAATTTTTTTAATTTATTTATATTTTTTATTTTATTTATTATTTTATTTTATTTTATTTTAATTTTATTTTATTTATTTATTTTTTTTGAGACAGAGTCTTGCTCTGCCGCCCAGGCTAGAGTGCAGTGGCGTGATCTTGGCTCACTGCAAGCTCCGCCTCCCGGGTTCACGCCGTTCTCCTGCCTCAGCCTCCCGAGTACCTGGGACTACAGGCGCCCGCCACCTCGCCCGGCTAGTTTTTTTGTATTTTTTAGTAGAGACGGGGTTTCACCGTGTCAGCCAGGATGGTCTCGATCTCCTGACCTCGTGATCCGCCCGTCTCGGCCTCCCAAAGTGCTGGGATTACAGGCAGCACTTAATTAGCCAGGCATGGAGATGCACACCTGTCATCCCAGCTACTTGGGAGGCTAAGGCAGGAGGATTACTTGAGCCCAAAATGTTGAGGCTACAGTGAGCCATGATTGTGCCATTGCTCTCTGGCCTGGGTGACAGTGTGAGGCCCTCTCTTTAAAAAAAAAAAAAAAAAAAAAAGACTGAATGTCTTTTGAGCTGAAATGATGGTCTCTGTGTCTTCATAAGGAATCTAGTTGGGGACAGGGAAGAGAACAGGACTCTAAGAAATTTGGGGCAGGGAGGAACCACACAGATTTTATGACATTTGCAAGGGTAGTTTGTATTGTGTTTCAACATCTTGCCGTTCTTAAACTATAGGAGTAGCTGGTTGTCCTAGGGAAGGGTTTCTATGGCGCCACTGTGGAATTTCTCTCTGGAAAGCTTCTCGGTGAAGGAGCTTGAACACATCATGCACAGGCTCAATCACCTATAAACCACTTTGTAACAAAGGCTCTGGGGCAGAGTGGCCAGGAGAGAAGCACCACAGAATGGGGGCAGAGGGGGTAGGAAGAGAGGCGCCGTCACAGCAGCCTGGATGACTCAGCCAGGGGCGGCCACCAGCCTGACCTCCCCAGAAACCCCCCCCCACCAACCCGACGACACAGTCGTCTGGGCACCTGCAGATGATGAAGTTAAAAGGACTTACTCTTCCCTCATGTATCTTGGCGACTCCCGGGGCTGATATCCATGACCACGCTCAGATGGAAACTCGGCTTCCTCGCAGGCCGTCCGTGACAGAAGTGGCCGCTGGAGATGGGCTGGCCTGAGACGCAGCCCCCGCGCAGAACGCCCGAGCCGGGGCAGACGCCTGGACCCCAGCAGATTTCCATGTGCGTTGGAAGCCTGCCCTTCCTGACTGTGAACTGGGAAAATGCGCTGGATTTTCTGAAGCCTCAGTCCCTCCGTCTGTAAGATGAGATTGTGGGGAGGAGACGCACCTGTGAGCGCCCCAGCCACGCGGGCTGAGAGGTTCCAACGCCCTCCTTTCCTGCCGCGAAGAAGGGCCTGCTCCCCGGAGGCCAGGCGGGCTCCAGGTCAAGCTCGCAGGGGGGCCAGGTCTCCTCTGGCTGTGAGGGGGCCGCACGTCCCCTCCCTGCACAGCCCCCACCCATGTCAGCACCCTCTCCACCCTCCTCAGATGACCAGAGAAATCCAGGCAGGCCCTTGGCTTTCAAGACTTTGCTTTAGCCATGCATAAGTCCTTCACTGAAGTGTCAGAGGAAGGACAAGCGGCTCTGTGGGATTGGGGCTGGAGCCCCGTGCCTGGCTGTGGGTGCTCCTGGGAGAGCCTCGCCTGGCCTTGCGCTTCCCAACAGTTCGCCAGGAGCCCAAACCCTGAAAAGTCCACGGGAAGAGCTTACCAGCCCCACCTCACAGAGAGGGGAACTCCAAAGTGGCCGTGGACGTGCCCAGGGTCACCCAGCGACAGGCAGCTCAGACTCCTTTCCCAGCTCCAGCCACCGAAGTTTGCAGGCGCGTCCCTCCCAGCTCAGATAAGCACCTGCGCCAGGCTTTCCTCGCACGTTCATCCAATCTGGTATTTCCCATCCTGCACGCAGCAAGCACTTCTGTTAGCGTTAATCTGATTAACACTTCTGAAGCGTTAATCGTGTTCTGGTTTGACTAGCTCTTCCCTCTCTTCCAAAGATACCTCCTGACTTCTACCACCACACACCAGTTTTGCAGCTGTTGAATATTAGACAAGTGGACTCGCAAGGTATCCCATGGTTGGGCTTTTACAAAACACTCACTGGCTATGTTCCTACCTGCTCTGGTATGGGCGGCCTGTGAGCTGCTCACTCACCGAGCTTAACCATCCTGCAGGTGCCAGTCAGTACTCACTTATGGAAAGAGAAGACTTCATTTAAAAACATAAAAAATAAATTTAAAAAAAAGCTTTCCTACCAAATTCCTGATGGGTAACTGTAGTAGCAAATTCAGGTGGGATTTCCTGACCTTGGCTTCTGACTGTCTGGGATTCGTCATAGCTTCCTGGATGAGTCTCTAGAATGTTTTAAAATATGTTTAATTTTCGTGGGTACACAGAGTCTCTAGAATATTATGAGACCTGTATATGAAAATTCCAAGCCTGGGCAAAATAGTGAGACACTGTCTCTACAAAAAATAAAACAATTTAGTTAGGCTTAGTGACACAGGCCTATAGTCCCCGCTACTCGGGAGGCTGAGGCAGGAGGATGGCTTGAGCCCAGGAGTTCAAGGCTACAGTGAGCTGTGATCACACTATTGCACTCAGTCTGGGTGATACAGTAAGCCCCTGTCTCTAACAAAAAGAAAACGAAAAATCCATATGTGAAAATCCATGCCAAAAAAAATTAATCATGATCATTACAAAATGAAAGTAATTTCTGTGCTTTACAAAATGATTCACTATTAAGTTACTTTAGATAGTAAGTTCTCATCCTGTGTTTTAAAATAGATGATCTAAATGAATCAAATCAATTTTCAAGAACATATTCATACCTATATCAAGGCATACCTGATTGGACCCTATATAATTTTTGTTCATTTATTTATTTGTCCCTCGATTTGTCCAGCCTGCCTCATTGATCAGCCACACTGGAGGGGAGGCGACTTGGGAGTGAAGCCCTGTGGGTGGAGGAGGGGACGAGAATGGAAACTGTGGGTTGTCAATGTTAATGTGATTTTCCTGACTCAGCGGGCTGGAAAAGGCTGCTTGACATTTGAGATATAACTACTTCTTGGTCTGTCTTCCAACTAGATTGTGAAGTGTTTAAGGACAGGGGACATTTCAGTCTAAATGTGTCTGTCAAGAAAAAGAGCAGGAGAGAGGAAGGAAGGAAGAGAAAAAGGGAAGGAGGGAGGGAAGAAGGGAGGGAACGAAGGAAGAAAATTGTATACAGCCATGATGTGTCTGTGTAGGTATATAAATGGATACATAGATGCATTTAAACCACAACCTTACAGTTATTCAAGTATTGCTACTTCTTTATAATTCTGGGACAGAGAAAGAGCAGTCACTACTCTCTCATACAAGCTTCTTTTTCATATTGTAACCTGAGAATTTAGCATTAATTGCTACATAGGAAGCAAATAAAACTCACTTGTGAAAACACAAATTGCCCTGATGCCTTTTGCTTTCTTTTGCCTATTGATACAAATTGAAAAATCCACCAGGAACAATCAAACTTGCAGTCGATGGCATTGACTGCAAGAAGGATTAGGAAGTGAGAGAACAGGTTAAAATGTACTCTGCAATTCTCAGCGATGGCTGGAGGTCAGCCTTCACCAGGGAGGAGGGTTAGCTTATGGCTCAGGCTCATTTAAATATTTTCCCCTTCCTCTCCTTCCTGTGAATTTAACCAGGAAAACAGCACAGCCTGTCACCTAGGTAACTGGCTCTCCCGCTGACTGGTGGAGATTGGAAACCGCACCCTTTCTCATTGCAAATTTGCATTCGCAGCTGGGCTTCGGGTGACCTCGCAGGAGGACAGAAAGCTAATCCAATCCTGCTGCTGCTGATTGAGGGTGCCCAGTCCTACCCGGTCCACCTGATACGCATCTGCCTCTGTGAGGAGCCTGTTTAAGGATCACGCGTGCCCATTGCTTTCCCCCAGAAGGAGGCTGGAAAGTGCTTTTGATTTGAAAATGATGAAAATGAACATGCTCCTTGCATTGGCACTTTGTGCAAAACCCTGTGTTTCTAATTCGGACCATCGCTTCTCCCAACCATGTTCCCGAAGAGCCTGCAGGTTAGGCTGGCGATGAGGACAAAGACCTTGGGTGCTCAGTTTAGTTATGCTAATTAAAATAAAAAAATTGAAGGGAGGAGGCGTGAGGAGAATGTGCCTGGACAATAGGAACCCCGGGCCACGGTCGCCAGCTCAGTCTTTATTCTCAGCCGCTCCTTTCTTTGCCCCATTGTGCTGTCAGCTCGGTGACTTCTAAGGGGCTGGGCGCCAGCTGTATGCAAAGTGCAGAGGCCCTGGGGCGGATGCCTGGGGAGAGGGGCTGCCTGCACCACTTCTATATTACTCGTTTTCTCCTTCTCTTCATGGAATAACGGCTAATTCACACCTTCATGTAATATCAGCGAACTCACACCTTCATGTGATAATAACAGCAAACTCACCCCTTTAGTTGTTAGGTGTTATTCTCAGGGCTTCGTGTGTCACAGTGACTTCACCCTGACCATAACCGAGGAGATGGGCACTGTTCATGCTGATTGAGAAACAGGCAATCCCAGATGCAGACAGGGGAGATGATTTGTGCAGGCCTCATGGCCAGTGACTGACTCCTGACACCCTTGGCACAGGCCGCCCCCCAACTCGCCCCTACATGCAGGTGGGTTCTACTCAGCAGGAGAGGTCGCTCAACGCCCTTGAGAGCAGGTGCGGGACCCAGGCTGCAACTGGCCATGCTAACTTGTCACCGGCGTCCTTACTCGCTGTCCGGCCTGGCAAGCTGCAGTGAGCTGCCATCTGTCCCCTGTCATCTGCGCTATGGAGCTGATCTGAAGGGTCATCCTCCTCCCCCTCCACCCATGCTCCCCAACCTTGACTGCTCCCTTAGTGGTCCCTGCAGGACAGGCGGAAGCCAAAGGAAAGGAAAAGAGAGGCTGCATGGGTACCTAGGAAAAAAAGCCTAGTTAATGATTGTTAACAGGCGTTATCTAAGCTCATTCCGAGTGCCAGTCCCAGCTTGGAATGGAGAGAGGCACTGCCAGTGAGGCAGGCTGGGTCCCAGTCCTCCAGGCTGACCTGCTGACCTGCAGGGGACACGGACAGGAGGTGCAAGGGAGCAGCGGGGCCTGAGGGGATGCACATGTGGCCACAGGAAGAAGTGAAGAAGCCGAGGTAGGGGCTGTGACCTCCCTAGGTGCTCAGAGAACGCCCCCGAGACAGAGGCCTGCCCGCCAAGACATTAGGGGAAGGGCAGCCTCAAGAAGACCAGGGGACAGGCCCCAGCAGGGCTCGGGAGCAGAAGCCAGCCAGATGTGCCCCGGCCAGCAGAGGACAGTGGCCAAGGTAGGTAAGTGGCTCACATGACTCGCAGGCCTTGGAGAGGGATCTGTGCTTCATTCTAACTGCAATTTTTCACCCAAGAGAAAGGAAGGTAGCCTCGGGTTGGGAGGGATCCATTGTGCAGTTTGTTGTAAGGTCAATACACACCTGAGGTGAGCAAAGACCCACTGTGAGTGATCGGAAGAGGGATCATATCCTTCCAATATCTGTGATCGATCCCATCCAACCCTCCCTTTTCTGCATGGGGCCTGACGTGGATGCTACTTCGCCAGATCTACACGTTCAGCACATGGCAGAGCCTAAACTGGAGGTCAGTCTGGTGGGGGTTCTGGTTTGCCCCAAAGAGATGTGGGGTGAATGAGAGAGTGATGGCATCAGGCTCATTTGCTGACCAGAACCCTGGGCTGACCTAGAGAATGGTAACGAAAGCACAGGATAGATGAAGAAGTCGGAGAAATGGGGCCATGCACGTGTGTGTGCGTGTGTGTGTGTGTGTGTGTGTGTGTGTGAGAGTGGGTGGGTGGGTGTGTGTGTGTTCTAATATTGGAATGTGCTTGCGATATTACAGTATAATGACAAGTGAAAAAAAAGAATAAAGAAAAGATGGAAAGTTCAGTATTTTGACAAAGAGAGAGAACTAAAGACAGAAAAGAAGAAACTGTTCAACAAATGAAGAGATCAGGGTTTTATTTGTTTTTCCTGTGAAAAGGAATCCTTTGCTACCTTTGGCCTCAAAGATAATGAGGCCAAGTCCCTGCTCTGAAATTCAAGAACAGTTGTCAAAAATCTAAAACAATTTTCATTCAGTAATAGATACTCAAGTATTTGGTAAAGATAGGATGTCTAGAATAAAGTCAGTTCCCCAGCCTCACATAATACACATAAATTAGGTCAAAATAGGTCCAACTAAAACTCTTAGAATAAAACTTAGGAATAAATCTTTGTGACTTTGGGTAATGTCATCTTAAATATGGCACCAATTGCGCAAAACAACAAAGGGAAAAAACAGATATATTAGACTTCATCAAAATGATAAACTTTTGTCAGGAGTTCAAAACCAGCCTGGGCAACATAGCAAGACCCTGTCTCTATAAAAAAATAAAAATTAAAAACTTTTGTGCTACAAAATATCATCAAGAAAGTGGAAAAACAATGCACAAAAAATGTTGTTGTCTATATCAAAATCTTTGCCAATCATGTCTCTGACAAAGGACTTATATCCAGAATATATAAAGAATTCTTACAATTCAATAATGAAAACACAACCTGATTTTAAAAATGGGCAGATGATTTGAATAGACATTTATCCAAAGCAGATATACCAATGGCCAAAGCACATGGAAAGATGTTCAACATCGCTAGTCATTAGGGCAATGCAAACCAAAACCAGAATGAAAGCCTTCTTTACACCCACAAGGATGGCTATTATCAGAAACATACACACTATCAAGTGTTGGTGAGGATGTGGTGAAATTGGAACTGTCTTACATCGATGGTGGGAATATTGAAGGGTGCAGCCACTTTGGGGAAAAAATTGGTAGTTCTTCTGTTACTGGTGGAGGCTCTTGACTGCAAGTTGTCCAGTTTCTAGGCGTTTTGAACAAAGAATTGGACAAAACGCACAGCAAAGCAAGGAAAGAATGAAGCAACGAAAGCAGAGATTTATGGAAAATGAAAGTACACTCCATAGTGTGGGAGCAGCCCGAGCAGCAGCTCAAAGGCCCCGGATACAGAATCTTCTTGGGTCCAAATACCCTCTAGAGGTTTCCCGTTGGCCGCTTGGCGTTCACCCCATGTAAATGAAGTGGTGGCCTGCAATCAGTCTGATTAGGTACACAAAGCAACCAATCCAAAGCTAAAGTGAGGTTACAAAGATGCACTCCTATGCAAATGAAGACTTAGCCCACAACCAGAGTCTGAAGTTACACAGTTACCTTCCTATGCAAACGTCTTGTTGCAGAAAGCAACCAACTAGAGGTACTTTGAATTTTCCATCTGCCTGGCAGAGAAGGTGGGGGTTTGCAAAGGGAGTAGCCTCTGGTCCTTTTGTTACTTCGGCGTGGAAAGTTGGGATTTTTCTTTTGATTTAGTTCTAGGAAGTCAGGGTGAATCACCCTTAGGTTCCTTGCCTCCAGATCCTATTCGGCCTCACTTCAAAAAGTTAAACATTTTGCCATATGACCCAGCATATGACTCAGCCACTTCTACTCTCTTGGATATATATTCAAGAGAAACAAAGACATATATCACATACACACTTGTACTTGGATGTTCAGGGCAGCATTATTCATAAAAGTCAAAACCCAGAAACAACACAAATGTCCATCAACAGATAAACAGAGAAGCAAAATGTGGTCTATACATACAATGAAATATGACTTGGTTGGATGCCATGGCTCACGCCTGTAATCCCAGCACTTTGGGAGGCTGAGGCGGGTGGATCACCTGAGGTCAGGAGTTTGAGACCAGCCTGGCCAACATGGTGGAACCCTGTATCTACTAAAAATACAAAAATCAGCTGGGCATGGTGGCGCATGCCTGTAATCCCAGCTACTCGGGAGGCTGAGGCAGAAGAATCACTTGAACTTGGGATGTGGAGGTTGCAGTGAGCTAAGATCACGCCACTGCACTCCAGCCTGGGTGACAGAGTGAGACTCTGTCTCAAAAAAAAAAAAAAAAGAAAGAAAGAAAGTATGAAAAGAAATATTACTCAGCTATAACACTACAACATGGATGAAACTTGAAGTTGTTCCAGTGGTTTCACTTATGCCAAGTAAAAGAAGCCAGTCAGAAAATACCATACGCTGTGTGATTCCATTTATGTGGCATGTCGGAAACTCCCCCATCTCTGCAAGTCCCCCCACCATCTCTGAAAGTGTGTTCATCTCCAATTTCATACCCTGCACTCTAGGCTGTGCTCACACTGGGGTCCTCACCACTCCTCAAATATGGTACCATCCCATCTCCTGTGTCCATGCCTTTATTTCTCATGTTCTCTTGAGTGGGAGTTTCCCACACATCCTTCAGAGGTCTTCGCCAGCCAGGAAGTCTGCTGGTCTCACTCTATTCCCTGAGCACTTCTGCTTCTAAAATAACACACAAGCAGATGGAGACTTTCAGGCGAAAGTCATCAGAAGAGTGCTTAGTCCTTTGCAGACATGTGTGCACACCGTGGGCAAAAAGGAGGGTTGCACAGGTGTGAGTGGACTTCACGAAGGTGGGGATGAAGGAGATGGATGAGCAGATGGGGAATATAACCAGTAATGCTAGCTGGTACTTTTTGCACACTCACTCTACCCTATGCATTGTGTGTAAACTGTATTCGTTTAGTCTTGTCAACCTAAATAACAGACAGGGAGATGCTCTAAAAGAAAATGATTAATTGGGAATAGGCATTGTAATGGTAGTATGTGTGTTATAGTAAACTATGTGTGTATTCAGGGAGGTAAAGGAAGACTAAGATTTTTAAAGGGAAAATTAGGAGGATCATATCATTGTTGAGTCAGATAATTACCTGGCTTATAAGGATCAATGAACAAGAGTGGTGCTAATCCAAGGTTGAACAGGCAATAGCTGGGTAGATGTCTTTGAAGAGGTATTTTTTTGTTTTTTGGATGCAATAGTTTTGGGGTAAGATGTCAGGTATTGTAGAACCTCTTGTGATAGTTCTTGTTATCAGACATTTATGCATGAGAACCTTCCCTCCATGGCCTTCCCTAGATCTGTTTGTCAAGGTTTTCAACACAAGTGACTCTTCTTTGAGTCTGACAACTTTCACATTTTCCCCTTTTGATCAAAATTTTTCTCCAAAAGCATTGCTGATCAATCATCATGTAGTTAGGTTGCTGTTGTTTGGAGATGAGGGTCTCGCTATGTTACTAAGGATGGGCTTAAACTCCTGGGCTCAAGTGATTCTCCTGTCTCAGCCTCCTGAGGAGCTGAGGCTACAGGCACATGCCACTGTGCCTGGATTGTGGTTAGATTTTGATTGTCTTTTGGTGCTGGGACAGACCTGTCCCAGTTTGGTCTGGTCTGGTCCTGTTGGAAGGAAGTGATTAGTAACCAGGAGTCAGCATCAAAACCGTTCTAGCTACATTTGAGCAACAAAAGAGGTTGGAGGGAGTGGATCTCATGTTAGGCCCACAGTGGACCCGAAGTCCACTGTGCAGCTCAGTTTTGTCTGTTCTGTAGTTGTTTGCTTCCTCTCAAAGTGCTGGGCCAGCATTACTCTGCTGTACTTATGCAGAAATTTAACAAGTAACAAGTACACAGTTTAAAAAGGAAAATATGAAGTAAAATGATAACCTCAATTTGTATAATTGAGCCATAAACCTAGGCTTAAAGACAATCAAATTGAATAAATCAAATGACCACAGGGAATTAAGTGAGATTTATAGTAAGTATGTTGTCCATTTTCTTATTTTGTGTATGTGGGTCTCAACTTTCCCGGAGGAATTTATCCTGGTACAGCATGTAGCATTAGCAATAGTGCAGGCATTTCCTTAGTTAACCAACACATACTGTAGAGCAATTTTATTTTATTTATTTATTTATTTATTGGACAGTTTCGCTCTTGGTGCCCAGGCTGGAGTGCAGTGGTGTGATATTGGCTCACTGCAACGTCCACCTCCCAGGTTCAAGTGATTCTCCTGCCTCAGCCTCCCGAGTAGCTGGGATTACAGGCATGTACCCCCATGCCTGACTAATTTTTGTATTTTCAGTAGAGGCAGGGTTTCACCATGTTGGCTAGGCTAGTCTCAAACTCCTGACCTCAGGTGATCCTCCCCGCTTGGTCTCCCAAAGTTCTGGGATTACAGGTATGAGCCACCGCACCTGGCCTATAGAGTAATTTTAGCATCTAGTATCCTATGGCTGGATTGAATTAAAGCAGAGCAAGCAACAGTTGTATTAGGAATGTTGCCGAGGTCACCTACTAGGCCGACTAAAGGATCTCTTAGGCCAGGTTCTGTCAAGTTACCAGCAGAAGACACTGGTTGTAAAATTTCAACGATACCATTATCCTGCCAAGTGGGCAAGGTAGGCATTAAGAATGGTAAGAGTTTCATTATAATATGGAGTCGTTAAGTTTGGGCATCTTGGGAAAAGCTGTTTACAGGGTGAAGCTGTCAGCTTCTTGTCCCAGCTTGCAGGGTGAACGTTTCTGGTTATGGCATCAGGCAGTTTGGTGAACTTTCTGTGTGATCCATACATCAGGCGCTAGACTTACTCATTAAAATTCATCTAATTTCAGTTTATAATGCTCCAGGAACAGAACAGTTCCTGTTTTTAGTAATTCCATGGAAGAAAGTTGGATTGGAGGAATCTAGAAGAATTCAGGATCTAGCTTACTCTATAGGTAAATAATGAGAACTCAAAAACAGTGTTCAGGACTACAGTCTAATTACAGGTGTACTATCGCTTTTATTTAGAAACATATTTTTTTCTTTCTACGTTGATCACAAAAGAATCTCAGATTTCAAAGGCTCTTGAGGCTAGAAAGCTGAACCAAGGTAGATTTCAGACTTTACATACAGTCTTAAGATTCCTGGGCCTTTCCAGGAAGTGGCAATTTTTACTCATTTGCTGCAATGCTGGGAACCCTTGTTCCCAGCCAGGTAAGTATGCTATGTACATTCTTGGATATAACATTCCAGTCAAAGCCTTGGTAATACAACCAATATTTCCAACTGTATCCTATTATAAAAAGAGAGCAAATTCTTACTGAATGTATGCAAATAACCATATTGCCATAAGAATACTCATGAATAGTTTCCAAATTCTGGTGAGATCAAGTAGGAAAAAAAAGTAAATGCTTCTGTCTGTGTTCACAAAAGTGTATTTTACCAGTTACTATAAACTATAGAGAGCTTAAGAGAAAAAAATTATGAAATCTGAAAAACAAAACATTTAAGTAACGAGCCAACAATGTCTTAAACAGTCATAAAAACATTTCCTTCATCAGTTGTTTAATCTTATGTAATTATTTTTGTTCTGCTTGATTTCCTGACTGATCAAAAAATTTAATACAGGCAACACAGGAAATCATCTTAATAAGTCAGAAAATATTTTTTTCTTAGGAAAGTTACCAAATAGGTAAAGAAAAACCTCCTGCAGTGTGATTGCTTCTTCTTATGGCGCGCCTGTTTGGATAACCTAGAAGTCAAACCTGATTACAAAGATATGTGAATTTAGTCAGACACAGGAAGAATGTATGTCCAAAGATTATGAGTGTATGCTACATTATAGATAAATGTAAACAAGAAAGGTAGCAGCTTGAGCAGGGGAATACAGGGCTCTTAGTAAAAGCATGGGAAATTTTCTGGTTATATGGAACAATTCTGACACATCAAGAAAAGCCAAGAGTAACACTCCGCTGGGCATCGTGGCTCATGCCTGTAATCTTAGCACTTTGGGAGGTTAAGGTGGGTGGATCTTTTGAGGTCAGGAGTTCAAGACCAGCTTGGCCAACATGGTAAAACCCCATCTCTACTGAAAACACAAAAATTAGCCAGGCGTGGTGGCAGGCGCTTGTAGTCCCAGCTACTCAGGAGGCTGAGGCAGGAGAACTGCTTGAACCCGGGAGTGGA
Organism: Macaca mulatta; assembly: GCF_049350105.2. Classification (NCBI taxonomy): domain Eukaryota; kingdom Metazoa; phylum Chordata; class Mammalia; order Primates; family Cercopithecidae; genus Macaca; species Macaca mulatta. The sequence goes on from NC_133423.1 coordinate 79,706,965, forward strand.
GGTTGCAGTGAGCCGAGATCCTGCCACTGTACTGCACTCCAGCAAGAGTGACAGAGTGAGATTCTGTCTAAAAAAAAAAAAAAAAAAAAAGCCAAGAGTAAGACTCAAGTTATACTAGAGAAAGACATTGCTCCAAACTCTAAAGCTACAGTTTGGAAGATGATTGAAAATGTATTTTAAAAAACAGGTTTCAGAATTAAATCAAAACCTTTTGCAAATTTTACTAAGAGCAGTTCAATAGTTCAAGAAAGCCTTCTTGTTCTAGCATCATACGGAACCAAATTTTTATGTTTGTGTTAGTGTATTCTTAATATCAAAGCTCAATATTTAGAAAGGCTTATAAATGGCCAAGCGAAGTGGCTCACGTCGGTAATCCCAGAACTTTGGAAGGTCGAGGCAGGCAGATCACTTGAAGTCAGGAGTTCAAGACCAGCCTGGTCAACATGGCTAAGCCCCTTGTCTACTAAAAATGCAACAATTAGCCAAGCATGATGGCACATGCCTGTAGTCTCAGCTATTTGGGAGGCTGAGGTGGGAGAATCACTTGAACCCGGGAGGCAGGGGTTGCAGTGAGCTGAGATTGTGCCACTATACTCCAGCCTGGGCAACAGAGCGAGAACCTGTCTCAAAAAAAAAAAAAAAAAAGAAAAGAAAAGAAAAGAAAAGAAAAGAAAGGCTTATAAACAATTTCCTTCTAATTGTAGCCAACTTGATCACATGCAAAAATTTCTCTCATAAATTCATCCTACACAGACCTTTTATGAACAGGTCTTCTTCCTTTATTTAACAGACCTTCCACAACATGCTTAGAATTTTAGTTTTGTCCTATACTTCTTCTTTCTTAAATAACTAACCAGTTTACTTTAGGACAAAAATTTACCATGAAATATTCTTTATCATACACAATTATTCTCTTTCTAATATTCTTTACCAATAATATATCCTTATACCGATAACTTTCTTCACATCTCTCTCCTACTTTCTATCTTGTTTCTATTGTATTTTCTTCCTAAGTGCATATTTTGAAACAACATTTAATAACTTCTGAAGTTAGACAAAATTATTCCTTTTTCTCAATAAAGAACATATATTATGCTTTCCTTATCATTTTTATATCAAAAACATTTTTGTACACTTTGTATACAGAATCATGTATATTAATTAGAATTTTTAACTGGTAGTAACACTAATTTCCAGTGAAAACCAAGGAAGCAAGAAATGTTAGACTGTCATATATTTTATAGAGATGAGCCATTTTGTAATTTTTGAAATATATTTCCCCAAAATATAGTTGTTATGTATATTGATAGAACAAAATATATTTAGTCTTTTTTATGAAATACTAAAAGTCAAGAAGAAACATTTATGGGCAGCAACTTATGCTTCAGTGTTTTATCTTGTTTGGAAATGACTCAGACATTTAATGAGTACCATTTAATTTAATATAACATAACTTTCAAGGTTTTAAGTGACATGAAAAGTTCATTTATAAATGTTTATCCCATTTACATTTACCTAAGTTATTTGTTTTTAATAATTCTACCTAGATTACTTATGAAAACGGAGATATCAAACAAAGCTAATCATCATTTCAAGCTATTTCTCTGTTAACCATTTTTATAGCCTGTGAATACCAGGTGTTCACCTAAGAAAAAACCTGAAAGTTAAATATATGGATATTTTTTCAAAAACTCAGGAGATACAGCTGTTTTTATGAAATGAGTAATATTTCATTGGTCTTATTTATCAAAGAGTTACACAAAAATTGTCCTGTTTTTAGGCTGGGTTTATAGTTTTGTGACCTTTAAACACGTAGCAGAGACAAATATAGCCCTGCCTGACCAGTAAAATCAGGCAAAAGCATCTGCTGATAATTCTGAAGACATTCTATTTTCATCTTATCAACAAATTTACAACTAGCTCAAAGATTTACCTAAGTCAAGTGAACTATAAGTCATTCGGGTTAATTAATATATATTTTACACGAGTGCTCATTTATCTAAGCTAATCTGAGTAAAATTCCTTAAGGGATTTCTGGCCGACTATGCCATATTTTGCCAACTAAACACATGTGTAAATACACTCACACATACACATAATTAAAGATCTTACAGATTTAATTTTAGAACTTTAGTCATGAGACAGTAAAACTTAATAATACAAATACATCAGTTTACAAAAGACAGTCAGATCTAAATTATATTTCTGATAAAGTGGGACCTGTCCACATGGCTAAATTTTATTTTTCCTGATAAATAGTCTAACAAAGGCTGTGGACCGAAATTTTGGATTTTTTACTAAAAAATACTTCTTTTAACCTTTTTTTTCCAGTTCCAAATGAGTTTATGGTTAAATATTTAAATGTTTATATTTCAGCTGAAACTAGCTGAATTATATACAAAAAACAAAATCTCCAAGTGGCCTTGAATTAATCTATCTTTTGTTTCTAGTCTGGTTTGCTTGACTAGTCAATGTAGATGGAGAAACATTTGCCATGTAGCCCCTATATAGCAGACAAATCAATTTGTATGCTGGACAAAGATAGCTTATGTTATTGCTCTGAACCCAAGATTTTGACCCGTTTGATCTAAGACAGCCCAACTTTTATAAACATTTATCTAGTTATTTTATTTTAGAGTATCAGTCCTTCAATTAACTATTCACTCTAAGCAATTGTGAGTCAGGCAAACCTAAATTAACATTTCCAAAAGGTATCTAGTTTGTTGGTTACCATACAGCTGTTGTAATTTGTAAAGCCATTAATTTGAAAGCCCTTTAAGACATTAAAAAAGAAATTTGGCTGGAATGCCATAAGCAGGGAAATTATCTCAACACCAGCAAAAAAGTCAGCAGATTCAAAGCAGACAGAAAAAAAATAGAAGGAGAGGGAGACAGAGAACTTAGAAGTCTCTACATGTTGACTCTACAGTCTGTTGCAGTTTTTAAATTCAGTTCTAAGGGAAAAACAAGCTTGGGGAACTTGAATGAGCCCCATGATGGCCACTGACTTAAAAACATGCACAAGGAAAGACTTTTAGCCAGCTGGAGTCCTAGAAAGTTGGCATTCCTTAATGTTTGAGGAACCCATTTCATTTATTGTTAATCTCTTGAGAGGAAAGAAAATCCTATCAAGGAGTTTGGATCAGTATCTTAGATGGCAGCAACCACCCTAGTGGATTTTAATTAGCCATCTCATGCCCACCATTTAAAATGTTTATTTTTGAACCAAGCATGGTAGGCCACAACTATAGACCCAGCAACTTGAAAGGCTGAGGCTGGAAGATCACTTGAGCCCAGGAGTTCAAGTCCAGCCTGGGTGACATGGCAAGACCATGTCTCATAAATAAATACATAAGAAAGAATGTTTATTTTTGTTCTCAGAAGATGTTCAGAAATAAGCAAGGGAAAAAAACAGTCAATTCATTTCCAGACATGTGTAACCCAAACCAACCAAACCAAAATGAAACCAAAATCAGAGTGCTCACAAAAATTTTAGCCCAGCTGTGCAGATGAAACAAAGTATTAAACTAGGTACACAGAACCAGACGTGAAGTCACCCCGAAAGACATGCCTCCCAGACAGAATGTAAATTCTGTAGAAAGCAGAGTACTTAAACCAGACAGACATTGCCCTTATACCAGAAAGGGCTCACCAACAAACAAAAACAAAAACAACCTTTTATATTCCCAAGAGGGACCCAAGGTTCTCTGTGAAAGGAGGCCTTATGATAAAATCGGATCCTGAATGAGGTCAAAAAGAACCCATCAAACAGAAGTAGTCCAAGAATCCAAGAGGAGATTCACCAGGACAGAAAGAGCAACTCATGAAAGTGGAGAGCACAAAGGGCTCAGCTGGTACCACATTCAATTCCAGGGGCTGCTGACTCACCCCAGGTGAGCTCACTTCTGTCCCGCTTCTGACACCATTATGTCAACATAAATAACAGAGAGAGAAGCTGTCTTGAAAATGGTGTTTATTTGGGAATAGGTATTGTGATGGGAATATGCATGCCTTGGGTAAACAATGTGTGGATTCAGGGAGGTGAAGAAAGACAAATGTTTTTAAAGAGAAAATGAGGGGGATTACATAATTGTTTTGAGATGATTTTCCTTGGCTATTAGGACCAATAACCAGAGTAGTGCCAGTCCAAGTTTGAACAGGCAGTTCCTGGGTAGATGTCCTCACAGAATAATTTTTTTTTTGTAAGGTTACAGTGACCTTTGTGCAAGGTTGTGGTTTTTGCAGAGTCTTTTGTGATAGTTTTTGTTATCAGGTCTTTAGGCATGAAAACGCTTCCTCCGTGGCCTTCCCTGGCTCTATTTGCCAGGATTTTTAACACAAGTGACTCCATATTGATTCTGACAACTTTCACAGTTTTCACAGCCCTTTTGGGATTAAATGCACTGATATTCATTGTGTCTACCGCAGGGTCCTGATCCTGAATCCTATATAATTGCTTGTCAAATCAAATATACACATAAAATGGAAACAGATAGATACCATTATTATCCCCATTTTACAATGGAAGAACTCAGGCACTGAGGCACAGAGAGGGTTAATCAGTTGCCCGAAAGTTCACACTAGTAAGAGACAGAAGCAAGTAGTGTAGTGCAATGCAGTGCTAAGAAAATGGAAGAAAAGAAAGAAAATACGAAAGAACCTAGTTGTTATAGTTAACAATATGGTGTTGTGCACTCAAAAACTTATTGAGAGAGGTAGATCTCATGCTAAGTATTCTCACCAAAAGAAATAGGAAGAAAGAAAGAAGAAAAGAATAAAGGAGAAAAGAAAGAAGAGAAGACAAAAGAAATTTTGGAGGGGATGGATATCTCTATTACCTTATTTGTGGTGATGGTATTATGGGCATATGCATTTAAAATGTAAGCACAATTTAAAACAATATTTTCAAGCTATATAGTAGCCAGTCAAATCACCTATGTGAGAATTTAAGGGGAAAAGCAGAAAACTTAATTAACATAATGTGATAATTACTACATGTGGGAAAAAAGCAAGTCAAATGAATAGAGAAAAATTGAAGGTGACTATGGTTAACAATCATGTTTCTTTAGGCAGATTTTTAGTTTCTTTAGTTACTTAAAATTATATGGAGTAATGTATATTCTAAAAGTTGCTTTCTGTTGAGTATGCATTATTTTAATGACAAAAAAAAACAAACACTAAGGTTTTTTGTTTTTGTTTTTTGTTTTGAGAAGAAGTCTTGCTCTGTCACCCAGGCTGGAGTGCAGAGCGGTATGATTTCGGCTCACGGCAACCTCTGCCTCCAGGTTCAAGCAATTCTCCTGATTCAGCCTCCGAGTAGCTGGAATTATAGGCACCTGCCAGCACGCCTGGTTCAATTTTGTATTTTTAGTAGAGACAGGGTTTTGCTATGTTGGCCAGGCTGGTCTCAAACTCCTGACCTCAAGTGATCTGCCACCTCAGCCTCCCAAAGTGCTGGGATTATAGGCATGAGCCACCACGCCTGGGGCAACACTAAGGATTTAATTTTTTAAAGAGAAGAAATTAAATCAACCAGTGCGAGGATGAGGACCTCATTTTTGTCTCTGGCTGCTGGCTAGAGGGGAGTTTGGATGGAATGTGGAGAGGGCCTACTTGCTCCAGGTACTCTGAACTTAACAGGGCACTGCAGAGCAATTTGTTCTGTTTTGCAGAAGTGTCTTCCATCCCCTTATACTTTTTCACATAAAGATGGCTCTCCTATACATTTGGAGAAAACATTTTTACCTTGTTTGCCTGTCTATAGCCCTTGGCCTATACAACATTCCCTGAGCATCAGAAGAGTTACCCAAGAAAACTTAAAATACACCAACATTTGGCCCCTGCCCCAAGACACTGATCTAATCTGACGGAGTGGGGGCTAGGCATCTGTATTCTGGGTGATTCTAACGGGCAGCCAGGGCACGGGACCCATGGGACTCTGCACCACCCGACCCACCCGCTGGCTCAGGACTTCCAGCCAATTCTATTTGTCCCCTGGAAATGTGGAAATTGGGGGATGATAGTTCCTTCTTGGAAGTGCGGAGATGGGAGAGACTGAGCCAGTGGCTGGAGGGTGGGTACCCACGACTGATACATGTGAGTTGGCACCACAGGCAACACCAGCTATGCCAGCAGAGCAGAGGCTCCTGGGCAAGGAAGGAGGGGCAGTGAGATGTCGCCAGGGAATGAGCTCAGCTCAGATGCCCTCCAACCCCTTGGAACAACAGCATGCGGGAGCTGACCCTCCGCTCCTTGAAATGAGCCTCTTTCAAGGTCAGAAGTTGGGACTTTCCTCCATTGAAAATAAGGGAGGAGATTAAAAAGCAGGAAACAGGCCAGGTGCGGTGGCTCACGCCTGTAATCCCAGCACTTTGGGAGGCTGAGGCAGGCGGATCACGAGGTCAGGAGATCGAGACCATCCTGGCTAACACGGTGAAATCCCGTCTCTACTAAAAAACCAGCCAGGCGAGGTGGCGGCGCCTGCAGTTCCAGCTACTCGGGAGGCTGAGGCAGGAGAATGGCCTGAACCCGGGAGGCGGAGCTTGCAGTGAGCCGAGATCTTGCCACTGCGCTCCAGGCTGGGCCACAGAACGAGAGGCCGTCTCAAAAAAAAACAAAAGCAAAAAAACCTGGAAGCAGTCCTGGAAGACCCCTCGAGAGGAATCTGCTCAGGCCTGTGCCTCATGACGGAGTCCTTAATCTGGAGTCCCTAAATACATGGGCTTCTGAGTCTCCGTGCTTGCTCAGGTAGAATTCTATGGGCATTTGTGCATACATTCATTTTATAGAGGAAAAAGTCTATATGTCTTATTCTGAAAAGGGTCCATGAACCTAATAATTAAAAACAACTGCTCTATAAGAACAGAAAATTTTAAGAACATCTCTCCTTCTAAACCTAGGTAGGAATTTAAATGTTTTAGAAAACAAATACTGTGTTAATATTACAGAGAAAGGCAGAGAGAGAGAGATCATCAGTATGTTCAGTGCAAATTCTAAATGTATGTATATTTTGTGTGTATGTGTGTATTTATTGGAATTGAGGCTGGTTTTACAATTTATCTAGAAGAATAATTCCATATGTTGGAGGATAGTAACTCTCATACAATTTGATGGGAGTAGACTGCGGTACAGACATCATTTTGGAAAACTTCTTTTGCATTATCTACTAAAATTATAGCCAACAGAACTGCATGCACACGTGCATCAGCATTTTTTTTATTTTTATTTTTTAGATGGAGTCTCGCGTTGTCACCCAGGCTGGAGTGCAATGGCGTGATCTTGGCTCACTGCAATCTCTGCCTCCTGGGTTCAAGTGATTCTCCTGTCTCAGCTTCCTAAGTTGCTGGGACTACAGGCGTGCACCACAGCGCCCAGCTAATTTTTGTATTTTTAGTAGAGACAGCGTTTTGACACGTTGGTCAGGCTGGTCTTGAACTCCTGACTTCAGGTGATCCACCCGCCTTGGCATCCCAAAGTGGTGGAATTACAGGCGTGAGCCACAACGCCCGGTCCCACAGTAGCATTTTTAAATTGACAAGTAATAGTTGTCTATATTTATTGGGGCAGCAATATTAATATCCCCCAAATGCAAACAATTGAAACTACCGTGAACAGTGGAATGGATAAATTGTGGCAGTTGTGATAGAACTCTATACAGCGATGAAAAACAGTATGTGTGTATGAAACTCATAAACATAATATTGAACAAAAGAAACAAGACACAAAAGAAAAAACTTCTAAACTATTTCATTTCTGTAAAGCTCAAAACAGGTAAACCTAACCTACGGCGCTGGAAGTCAGGACAGTGGCCACTCTAGTAGAGGCACAAGGAGGTTTCTGGGGTGCTAGTGATGTTCTATTGATTGGTGAGTACTTGGGTGTGTGCACTTTGTGATAATTCATCAAGTTGTACACTTACGGCTTATATACTTTTATTTCTAAATATTACGCACTTTAAAACTGTTCTGCTTATTATCTGCAAACACATGCATACTGCGTTACATTTAAATAATGAAGGGCTTATACGCACAATATATAAGCAATTGCCACAGATATAAAATGTAGAAAATTGGCAAAATAAGTGAAAAGGGGTTTCACAAAAGAGTGATGAGCAGTCAAGGAGGTCCTAAACCGCAGCAGTGGGAGCTGCCAGGCTGACTTGCTACCTTTCCATAGATTTGCCCGGTAAGAAAACCATGATCCGTATGGATGCCGACGACTGATTTTGAATCAGCTCCTCTTACCCTCCCAATCCCGTGGGGACTCCGTGGAGGCAGGCATTGGGGAGGCTGCACAGACAGGGGATCTGTGCACAGCTGAAGAGCCCTGAGCCTAGGAGACCCCCAATCTCAGAAGGGGCTGCCGGTGGCCTAGTGACTCTCCTCTCCAGAGACATTGTCATTGTCACCCTGGAGTGCAAGCAAGTCTCTAGGGATAGTTTTTGCTCTCTCTTTTCAATTTAAAAATAAATTATGGGCCGGATGTGGTGCCTCACACCTGCAATCCCAGCACTTCAGGAGGCTGAGGTGGGCAGATCATGAGGTCAGGAGATCGAGACCATCCTGGCTAATATGGTGAAACCTGTCTCTACTAAAAAATACAAAAAAAATTAGCTGGGCGAGGTGGCGGGCACCTGTAGTCCCAGCTACTGTGGAGGCTGAAGCAGGAGAATGGCATGAACCCGGGAGGCGGAGCTTGCAGTGAGCTCAGTTCACACCACTGCACTCCAGCCTGGGTGACTGAGCGAAACTCCGTCTCAAAAAATATATAAACAAATAAAAATAAATAAATAAATAAAGAGCTGGGCATGGTGGCTCACGCCTGTAATCCCAGGACTTTGAGAGGCCAGGCTGGTGGATCACTTGTGGTCAGGAGTTCAAGACCAGCCTGGCCAACATGGCAAAACCCTGTCTCTACTAAAAATACAAAAAATTAGCTGGGCGTGGGGGCACGTGCCTGTAATCCCAGCTAGTCAGGTGACTGAGGCAGGAGAATCACTTGAACCTGGGATACGGAGGTTGCAGTGAGCTGAGATTGCACCACTGCACTCTAGCCTGGGCAACAGAGTGAGCCTCTGTCTCTAAATACATAAATATAAAATAAAATAAATTATGAATTTTTGTCTTTTTTTCATATTCTCAGACTAAATAAAGGCATTTTTACTGGTGTATTCCTCAACGGACTTTTCTTGTATGTGTTTGTAATCCATAGCAGAAAAGATAATGCTACTCACACTGTTCTTTCATTTCTGAGCTAAGGAAATTTGTAATGCTGCACATTTTCACTGGTTAATTAACTGTCTCATCTTTGGGTGGTTACATTTTAATCCAAAAGGTGTTAAAGTTCTCAACTTAGTAAGGTTAAGAAGAGTACATTTTTTCCCTTATAAATGAAAAACGTCTTACCAGGCCCTCCGGCTAATAGAGTGTGAAATGTTTCCTTAAATTGATGGTTGACCAAACTTCATTTAGTTAGGAAAAAAATTGACTTATGAAACTCTTTAGTCCTTCATTTGCACAACTGCCATTTTCTTTTTATAAAATTTAAGTAGACATTTATAAAAAGTATCTCAATTCTGGAAGCCAAACCTCTAGTTTTCATCCCTCCTTGAAATTTGCACCTGGAGTTACATGCCCTTAAGTGGCACAGTCCGTGGGGCTTGACAGTGAATGCTTTACTTCTTTAGGAATTTCCCAATGCTCAGAAGAGAGAACCACTTAAAGTAAGACTTAATTTGTTTTTATAAATAAATGAGAGAGAGCAAGGTGTAGTGAAAAGAAAACTGCACAGAGGCAGGGAAATTTGCAGTGAGGATTTTGAAAGATTAGACCTATCTAACGGGCACTTTATGACGAACAAAATATTTTTATATTTTTTTCTATAATTGAATGAGAGTGTTTGTAAATCATTGAAAGGTGAGGTTACCTATGAGATTTGTTTATCTCTCTCTCTCTCTCAATTTTTTTCCTAGAGACAGGGTCTCACTCTATTGCCCAGGCTGGTCTTGAACGCCTGAGCTCAAGTGATCCTCCCACCCTGACTTCCCAAAGCACTGTGATTACAGGTGACAGCCATCGCATCCTGCCATGTTCTGTATTAAGACATCTGACTTGAGGCTTCTGCTCACCCTCTCCAGAGACCGACAAAGCCAAATCTTAGAAGGGTGAAAGGGACTCAGGAAAGGGACAGGTACTGAGGCAGGAGTTGAGGAGCGAAGGCCAATTTAGCTGCTACCTTCTCTCTATCTAAACCAGTGGTTCTCAAAGGACTGTTCCTGGACCAGCATCTGAGATCTTGTTAGAAATGCGAGTTCTTCCTGGACCTGCTGAAACAGAAACTCTGGCAATGGCCCCCTGCAATCTGTGTTTAGACAAACCCTCGGGGTGATTCTGATGCACACAAAAGTCCGAGAACCATTGCCCCATATTTCCAACATGAAAATTACTTTTAAGTTCAGAAGACTCTATGAATAGCTTCAGATGACAGTTCAAAGCAGAAAAACAAAATATAATAGAGAATAATTCTGGATAAACTGTTTTCTTCCCAAAATATATGAGAATTGAAAAATAAGGAGAGGAGGTTACAGAAAGTGCACACATGTTTAACTCTAACTAGTGATAAATATTCTTTTCCATAATTTGGCCAAACAATTTGAAAAATGTAGTTAATCTGAAAGAGAAAGTATGACTTTTTAGTTTGAACTTTTCTCTTTGAAGTTTCCTTGTCTAAATTCTTTTGGGAATCACTGGTGAAAATGTAGGAAACTACCAAGGTGTATAAACACAGTGAAATTTATCTTCAGGATTTTCTTTCTTCCTGACCTGAAAATGATTAAAAACAGTAGTCATAATTCCCAAAGGAGATGTTTCAATATGTTCCTTCTTACAGTGCCTAATTAATCAATGGCTGGCCTGATAAATAGCAAATAATAGTAGTGTACTCATAGCTAAAAAAACTGAGGAAGGGCTGGGCGAGGTGGCTCACGCCTGTAATCCCAGCACTTTGGGAGACTGAGGCGGGTGGATTACCTGAGGTCAGGAGCTCGAGACCAGCCTGGCCAACATGGTGAAACCCTATTTCTACAAAAAAATACAAAAATTAGCTGGGCGTGGTGGTGGGCGCCTGTAATGCCAGCTACTTGGGAGACTGAGGCAGGAGGATCATTTGAGCTTGGAAGGTGGAGGTTGCCGTGAGCTGAGATCGTGTCACTGCACTCCAGCCTGGGCAACAGAGCAAGACTCTGTCTCAAAACAAAACAAAACATAAGCAAAACAAAACAAAAAAACCCAAAAAACTGAGGAAGAAGTTTTTTTGTTTTTGTTTGTTTGTTTGTTTGTTTTGGAGATGGGGTCTCACTCCGTCACCCAGGTTAGAGTGCAGTGGTGTGATCATAGCTCACTGCAGACTCAACCTCCGGGGCTCAAGTGATCCCCCCACCTCAGTCCCTAACGTAAGCTGAGACTATAAGCACATGCTTCCACACTCAGCTAATTTTTCATTTTTTTTTGTAAAGGCAGGGATCTCTCTATGTTACCCAGGCTGGTCTTCAGCTCCTGGGTTCAAACAGTCCTCCTGCTCCAGCCTCCCAAAGTGCTGGGATTAGAGATGTGAGCCACTGTGCCTGCCTGTATTTTCTTTTTGAGCTTTGAGAAATAACAAATGCTAAACCAATGTATGGCTAATTGTACTCTAGGTAGAAAGGTAAGTGCTTTGAAATTAAAGTAAAACCAGTAGCTTTTTCCCACAGAGACTGGCCCCCGCCACAGTGAAGTCAAGGGTGCACCTGAACTTGCAGGTGCTCGGAAGCCCTGGTTGACACTGTCTTACAGAAGACTCAAAGTGAGGGGCCACAAGTCTACGCAGAAGGTGACTTTTGATTGTGGCACCAAGTTCCTATCTTGTCTTTCAGCATAACATTGTGTTGAGTCAAAAATGCAGCCAATGAAAATGCGACTTCTATTGTCAGAAAGTCCTAGAAATGTTGATAAAATTAAAACTTAAAAACAAATAGCCCAGGCACAGTGGCCTGTAAACCCAGCACTTTGGGAGGCTGAAGTGGGAGGATTATTTGAGGCCAGGAGTTTGAGACCAACCTAGGCCACATAGCAAGACTGCATCTCTACAAAAAATATAAAAATTAGCTGGGTGTGGTGGTGTGAACCTGTAGTCCCAGCTATTAAGGAGACTGAGGCAGGAGGATCTCCTGAATCCAGGAGTTCGAAGTTACAGGGAGCTATGATCTGCACTCCAGCCTGTACTACAGAGTAAGCCCTAGTCTCTAAAAACAAAAGTTTGGGCGCGGTGGCTCATGCCTGTAATCCCAGCACTTTGGGAGGCCGAGGTGGGTGGATCACCTGAGGTTAGGAGTTCAAGACAAGCCTGACCAATATGGTGAAAACCTGTCTCTACTAAAAATACAAAAATTAGTTGGGCGTGGTGGCGCATGCCTGTAATCCCAGCTATTCAGGAGGCTGAGGCAGGAGAATCGCTTGAACCCAGGAGGCAGAGGTTGCAGTGAGTCGAGATGGTGCCATTGCACTCCAGCCTGGACAACAAGAGCGAAATTCTATCTCAAAAAAAAAAGGGTGGGAGGCAGCGTGGTGGCCCACTTATGTAATCCCAGCACTTTGGGAGGCCAAGGCAGGCAGATCACTTGAGGTTAGGAGTTTGAGACCAGCCTGACCAAATGGCGAAACCCCGTCTCTACTAAAAATTTGCTGGGCATGTTGGGGGACACCTGTAATTCTAGGGAGGCTGAGGCACGATAATCGCTTGAACACGGGAGGCAGAGGTTGCAGCAAGCCGAGATTGCACCACTGCACTCCAGCCTGAGTGATGAAGTGAGACTGTCTCGAAAAACAAAACAAAACCAGAAATAAAGAGGGGAAGAAAGTAGAGGGGAGACGAGGAAAGGAAATAAATCTCCCTGAAGTGAATAAATCCACATATTCAAGCAGCATTTGGATTACAGTTAACGGCATGGTTTAGACCCTTGAGATCAAGGTGCAATTTTACACATCTGTAATTTTTCTGTCACTTTTTCTGTAAAAAAGAAATCTTTGACCAAATGGTTACACTTCTGATGAGTGTGAAGGAGAAGTGTGTCGCTCCTCCCTGGTGTCCTGGGCTCGCAGCCCTGAGGTCCCACCCGCTCTGTGCGGCAGAGTGTGCTGGCTGTGCAGCCTCTCAGTTCAGAAGAGCATCCTCGGCAGACTGTGCTATGCTGCTAGACACAGTGGACCAGAACCCGCGACTTGATTTCCTAAACTCCTGATGGAAGAAGAACGAGGTGAAGAAGAAACTTTTTTTTTTTTTTTTTTTTTTTTTTTTTGAGACAGAGTCTCACTCTGTCGCCCACATTGGAGTGCAGTGGCGTGATCTCGGCTCACTGCAAACTCCACCTGCCAGGTTCAAGCGATTCTCCTGCCTCAGCCTCCTGCGTAGCTGGGATTAGAAACAAATCTTCATCAAGTGTCCAGTATCTGTCTTACAATGTGCCGGGTGTCTTACACATGGTCCTACATTACACAGTAAGACAAAGGCCGAGGGACACACAGCTGTCATTGCTTCCCATACACTCTAACCCCTTCCTCCACCAGTTGGGCTGGGGGCAGACAACTGGCCCAGGCTGGGTCAGTTGGATTTTCTCTCTCGGGAGCTTTGAAACACAGGTCCTGAGAAAAGGAGCTGATGTGCTGCAGGCAACAGAACTGCAGTGTCATATATGGTCATAGCTTGAGCTATTGTTGCAGTAGACCAAAGCCATGTGCAGATAAATTACAGGAGGCGAGAGAAGCCACGAGTGGGCCAGGCTACATCACTTGCGGAGAGAAGCAGGCACAAGGAACTCCACAGTGCAGAGAAGACAGAGGTCTCTGATTTTCCAGCGTGATGTGGCTGCATGCTATTTCATTTCTCAGAGGCGTGAGGGAGTAACTGTTGTATCCTTAGTAAAACCATCTTTTACTTAATGTTGACTCAAGTGAGCTTGTGTTCTTGGTGTAAAAAAGTGAAAAGTGTATGTTCCAAATCTAATCTAGGGACAGAACCTAATTTTGTGTGATGTAATCCCCAAACTTCTGGGAAGAAATTTTTTTACTTAAAATTTTTTTTTTTCATTTTTCTTTTACCATGCAAGACTTCATCACCAGAAATCAACATTTTTGATTTTGAAAAATTAAGGCAACTTAATATTAAACTTTAATGGGGTTAAGACTTGTTCTGGGAAACCTGTTACTCACCCAGTCAAGCAAGACAAAAGTGACCTTTAATCAAACATTCTTTTCGGGTTGTATCTGGCCCCTTGATGATCATCTGATAAACTTTTCCCCCTGTAAAATGTCCCTGCCAAGAGGAAATTGTATTCTTCTTTTTTTTTTTTTTTTTTTTTTTGAGACGGAGTCTTGCTCTGTCACCCAGGCTGGAGAGCAATGGCATGATCTCGGCTCACTGCAACCTCTGCCTCCCAGGTTCAAGTGATTCTCCTGCCTCAGCCTCCCAAGTAGCTGGGACGACAGGCATGCACCACCACGCCCAGCTAATTTTTGTATTTTTGGTAGAGACAGGGTTTCACCATGTTGGCCAGGCTGGTCTTGAACTCCTGACCTCAGGTGATCCACCTGTCTCGGCCTCCCAAAGTGCCGAGATGACAGGCATGAGCCACCGTGCCCAGCCGGAAATTGTATTATTCTAACAGGGGACTTTTCCTTTGAGTGCAAGATTGTACTAATCTCATATACAAATTGTCTGAAAGTTTGCTCAGGCAAGGACAATGAGGCAAGCTCTGAGGCAGCAAATGTCTCAATGTTCTCCTCAGCAGTGGTCTTACCTGGGAACTTGCTAGAAATGCAAAGTCTCCAGTCACAATCGACCTACTGAATAGGAAACTCTATAGGTGGGACCCAGCCGTGTGAGCTCCAGGTGATGCCGACATGCATGACATTTAAGAACCTCTGCGCTCAGGACGCTGCAGCTCATATAGTGCTTGCTGGATTCCTCTGAAGACTGGGCTTGGGTTGGGTGGTACAGGAGTAAAGGATGTAACCAGAACAGGCTCCTTGTGCGATGCACACAGCACGTCAATCTGCTAAGACAACCAGGTTGCAGCAGATAAAGAGGTTGAATCATAGGGTCACTGAACAAGGAGATGGGAGGGAACCTCGAATCCATCTCCTCAAGGAGTTTGGGGCCAGGGTTTTTAAGGGTTTGGAGTGGGCCGAGATGTGGAGCTTGTTGGTGGGAGACCGCAGGGTGAAGTTGTGGGACAGGGAGAGGAAGAAGCTGTGTTTTCAGGCTGATCCCTTCCTCTGTGGGGTCTTCGAGCTGGATGCTAGAATTCAGGGTCTGAAAAACATCTTAAGCAAAATCATTAAACAAAGTCCTTATACTTCTAATGTCAGCGATCCTGTCTATAAGAACAATGGGGAGGCAAATTAATTCTTATGCAGTCTTCTGACCCTAATGTCAGAAATCTCAGAAACAATAGGGAGGCCAGTGGTCAGGGTCCAGGGCTCCATGACTTTCAGCAACAAGGCAGTGGGCCAGAGTGCAGCCTGCCTGATGCTGATTATAACTATATTTCTGTGCAGAACCCAGCAGGCAATTTTTGTTCACCCTGTGGGGACATACCCACGTGCCGGTTTTCCATATTCTTCTTGGCTCAAAGTGGCCTCCCTTCGATAAATAAATGATTCCCTGGAGAGGGGCTTAGACAGTGACCCAGTGAAAAGCCTCCTGCTGTTTCCACTGTGGACTGTGGAGCTTTGTTCAGACAACAGGCCCAACTGCGGCTCCATTGGCCCTGTGATAACCATACACTGTTGGCTGGCCTGGTTCCCCGTCCAGAAGGAGGTTAATGAGGAGGTGAACATGAGCACTCCTCACAGGGAACGTGCCCGAGCAAGTCAGCAGGACTCAGATTTGCTTGCAGTTGTTAGTCAAGCCAATCTCCTACCGACACATTTAGCTTGGGGACAATGTCCTGTACCCAGACAGGAGGCCTGAAAACTTGACAGATGGCAAGAGCTAGCATCTTTTCTTTAGGATGAGGAGCAGGGAAGAAGTCCTCATTATTGGAGGAACACACATTTTGAGAAGGAAAAAATGGCCACTCCTTACTAGATCATTCCTCACCAGCCCCTCCCGCCTTCCTCAGGGGAAAACTGCTTTCTGTTTCCTCTGTGCCCCAGGGCAGCTCCAACTCCCCCACACAGCACAATACTGTTGTCCTTGCTTCTAGACGGCTCCTTAATGAGACTCTTTGAGGGCCAAACCAATGATTAGTCATCTTTGTATTCTCTGTGTTTGGCAAAATGTATTTGCTGGATGAATGAGCTTTAACTACGGCTGGTGCAGATGTTTGGGTGGCAAGGGGAGTTGGCTAGCAGATCCTAAAACCCAGGCAATCAGCCCTTCCTGACTGTAGATTCCCTTTGACCTTGCACGCACACACACATACACACATCTTAATGGTGATTTCAGGACACTTAAAATTCCCTTTCAGTTTAAAAAAGTTTTAAATGGTCCTGGCACGGCGGCTCACACCTATAATCCCAGCACTTTGGGAGGCCAGCATGGGTGGCTCACCTGAGGTCAGGAGTTCGAGACCAGCCTGGCCAACATGATGAAATCCCGTCTCTACTAAAAATTCAAAACTAGCTGGGTGTGGTGGCACTTGCCTGTAATCCCAGCTACTCAGGAGGCTGAGGCAGGAGAATCGCTTGAACCCGGGAGGTGGAGGTTGTAGGCTGCAATGAGCTGAGATCACCCCATTGCACTCCAGCCCGGGTAAAAGCAACAAAACTCTATCTCAGAAAAAAAAAAAAAAAAAAAAAAGCTTTAAATGGCTCTGGTGACTAGTTGCAATGGTCCATTCAAATAGAAGAATTAGTTTCTACTGCCTTACTCCCAAAGAACACGCACATCTTACAGAAAGGTGAGATGCTACTCATGTGTAGAGTCATTTCGGTTCCCATCACAGAAAGCAAAGAAAAACACTGGACATTCAAACTGCATTGTGTCAACCTCATTGGTTCCTCTGGGACTGCTGAGAAGTGTACCTTTGTGTTCTCCATGCACAGGGATTTGCTAAGGAAATGTAGAGTGTCAACAAGACCAGAGACACTGTTTCCTTAGTTGAGCGGGGTGGCTTCATTCAGGGACTTCGACATTTGCATAGAAACCTCATGATTGCAGGGACAGCAGGAGTTGGCATGAATTAGGCTGGTACTTGATATGCTAATTACGATTCTCTATAATCTTTGAAGGCTGTTTGGAAAGAGAATTTAGAGTTGGAGAGACTGGAAACGCAGTTAGGTTAAATGACTTGCCCAAAGGTCTCAGAGCTAATGAATGGGAAATTTGCTATGTGTTTCCAATGTGCAAAGAATACTACACGCAATACCTCCTTTAATCCTCTCAGCAATTCTCTGGTGAGTATTTTATTACTATTATTGCCCTGCTCTAAGGGAAGCCACACAGAGCTGCCACTTGCCCAGACTTACTCTGTTAATGAGTGGAGGAGTCAAATGAGGTTTGTTGAGATTTCGGCTGAGGTCAGTCTGGTCCCAGAAAAGAACATTCGAAGGTCATTCTATGCTTACCGGGAACAGAGCTAAGATTGTCTCCATTTTTTTTTTTTTTTTTTATCACTCAAAGATTTTAATGCTCAGTTTTTACAAACACATTCAGGTTTCCATCCAATTTTCTGATTCATAGCAAAATGTACTAGGTGTAAAAATGTGCATTCTTCAGCTTTCTCCTACACTTTCTTGCCTATTTTTCAAAACTGAGCACTGGGTATTTTTAACATAAGTGATATTATATTATATGTGCATTTTAATTGCATGTTTTGGGGAAGAAATGAAATCCATGATATTTTGGGTAACTCATAGTGCACTTATAAAATGAAAAGCTTGCTATCAAAATATACTTTTCGCTGGGAGAAAGAAATAAAACAAACAAATGGATCTACACGAATTAAACATTTGCCTTTGGTGGATTTCACTGCAGGACAGTCCAGAACAAACATATTTGCCCTTATTTCCCCGGAGCTACTCAAATTCTGAGTTATTTCCATTTTTTTTTTTTTTTTTTTTTTTTTTTGAGACAGAGTCTTGCTCTGTCATCCAGGCTAAAGTGCAGTGATGCGATTTCGTCTCACTGCAACCTCCACCTCCCGGGTTCAAGTGATTCTCCTGCCTCAGCCTCCTGAGTAGCTGGGATTACAGGCGTTGGTCACCACACCCAGCTAATTTTTGTATTTTTAGTAGAGACAGGGTTTCGCCATGTTGGCCAGTCTGGTCTTAAACTCCTGATCTCAGGTGATCCGCCCGCCTCAGCCTCCCAAAGTGCTGGGATTACAGGTGTGAGTCACTGTGCCTGGCCTATTTCACTAATATTTTTAACTGAGATTTTATTATGTTGCCATTTGTTTATCATTCCACATCTGTAGCCAAGCTCTGAGCGCTTACAATTTTCTGATAATTGTTGGGAGCTTACTCAGGAGCATCTGGACCACTGGACACTTGCGGTAACTGTCCGCACCCAGCACTCCCTGTCATCAGATGCTCCACGCCCTTCTCACGCTCACCTTGAGCTAGTAACTCTCCTCTGAGCTGTATTCTTCAAAGATTTCTGAACAAGTTCAGCAACTTTAAGGTCAGGTCACTTGCAAAACTCAGCTCTCTCCTTGGCAAGTTTCTGTTTCTTTCTTTCTTGTCACAGCCTGTTCTTGAAGTTAGGGTCACTCCGTCTGTTGTGGTCCAAGTAAATGCAGGACCCGGTGAAAAGGACTCTGCGTTCCCTGGCTGTGATGGCATTCTTCTGGCCCAGCGTCTGTTGTAGACTGTGGTGGCAGGGTCTCAATTCTCAAACCAGCAATGAACATCTGCTGCTCAGTTCCTATTATTACTGTACATAATAGGCTGCATTTCTTAAATTGGAAAAAAAATGGGCATTTTGTACATTCAAGTTAGCCTTCTAGTTAGTTCCCTACCAAATTAACTATTATCAAGATGTTTATATTTCATTGAATTCACAAGCTGTCTGACAGCAACAAAGGTCGTGTGAACATTGTGAAATCAGGAGCAGAAACATGGAGGTGTCTTTTTTCTGCTTCCCCCCTCATTTGAGATTTGCAGCGTACCTAACAGCAACTGATGTGGTATATTCTGTCCTTAAATTTAAAAATTAAAAAAGTAAACACTCAGGTTGAATATTTGGAGGGAAACATTGATACTTTTGCACAGCAAAAATAAATACATACATATATTTCTCCTTTGTTCAAGACATTTCTCAGCAACTGGAAGTGCTGCTGTGAGATTTCTCCTGAAATCTGCACACGCTCTGGTGGTTGGTGCAGGATAAACGTGGGAATGTGCTGGTTCCTACGGCAAAGGCCCTGGTTGGGGCTTCTCCCTCCCAAGCTGTCTGGTGACGCCAGCCACACATGCAAGGACAGCAAATTGGAAGCTGGTCATCACTGAGGCCTTAGGAGAGCTTGGGTGGGTGTTCAGGGTAGATCTGAGGGGCTAAGGAAGGGGGAGCACAATGACAGGGATGGGCGCTGGCTGTGCCTGGCATGCAGTAGATGCTCAACAAAGGTGGAGTCTCTAGACAGGTGGCTCAGAAGTCTTCAGGGAAGGGGTGGGAGAGGGAGGTCAAAGATGAACTTTCAGAGCCAGGTATCAATTCAAAGGAGCAGAAAAGCAGTGCAGACAAGGAGGCTTCTCATCTCTAAGCATCTGCCTGTTCCTCTGCCTTCTAGAAGACACTTCCTGTTAGAGTTTCAGGCTCATGCTCCTGGTCTTCCCTCTTCTCCCTGGTTGGATCAGAGCCTCGATCAGAACATAGCTCCTGGGAGACCCCACTGGCCTCCAAGACAGACAAACAGGAAGAGGGGGATTGTGGCAAGTCTTTCCCCACTCAGTAATGTGGAGAAACTGCCATGGGAGACGAGAAGCTGCAAATGTTTCCATCTATGACCTAATAAGCTAAGGCAATTTCACACACACACGCACCCCATCAAAAACATCATGAATCCTGATGACATCATTTTTGCATCTGCAATGCTATTCCTATTGTCAAGGGCCTTCCTAAAGCACCTTGTTAAATCAGCATTTGATTCAATCACACTGCCTGGACTCAAATCAGCCTCTGAGACTGCGACAGGCCATGCTTCTTCACCGCACCCACAGAAGCACAATCCAAGCACGTACTTGGGCTTTTGACACTTGGCCACTGCGTGTTTACTCACGTAGCACAAAGGGACGCTGGGCCACACACGGTCGTGTTGTTGAATGGAAGCTGAAATGTCACAAGCAGGTTTCCTTGAGCCTTAATGGGTTTTGTTTTCCCAAAGTTTCAAAGAATCGAACCGCTTGCCCCTCTCCCTCGGTCTTCTCAGAACACTCTCCCAGGACCGAATTTAAACTTCTGGAGGGATCAAAAATCAACTCGTTCATCAGGAGCTCAAAGCCAGCCTCTTCCTGGATCAGTGTATGGGGGCTGTGCCCCTCCACACTCACGGCCCTATTCCATGTTTTAATTAAGCATTTTCTTCCTCATCTTTCCCATTTTTAACTTGTACAGAACTCGTTTGAGTGGAACTCATTCTTCTGTGGGCTCCATGCACTCCCGAAGGCCTCCGATTCCTGATGAGCATAAAACCTTCTTTCCACCGTCATCTCGTTTGCAAATGGAAATTCCAGAGCTACTCCTGGCACTGAGAACCCCAGGGCAGACATCTGGTGGGAACTTTCCATGAGGAAGCAAGACATTTCGGCGTGTCTGTCTGCCGTCTGAGGACCCTCAGCTCTTTCCTTCCAGCCACTTCTCTGGCATCTCTTTCCTCTGTGCATCCTGCAAAGTCGGCCCGTCTCGCTCCTGGGAAAGCCCCCAGCTCTGATGGTGGCCTGGTCCCCGCGGGGAGTAGAGAGTGTATGAGAGGAGGCAGCACCCAGTGGGGCAGGAGTGTGTGCACCGCCAGGCAATTCAGAGTTCAAAGCCCGGCTCTGCCACTTAACAGTGTTATGCTGTAGGGTGGGTGGCTTCTTCGCCTTGTGTCTTGGTTTCTTCATCTGCAGCACTGACAGAAAAATAGTATCTGCCTCCCCCAACTTAGGACCCATTACTGTGTTTGACAAGGCTCATTTGCTACCTTCACCATAAAGCCTTGCCAAACCTAATTACTTCCCGTGTAGGTTTTTGTTCTTGTTTTTGAAATTTGCAAAACAGAAAACCTATTTATTTTCCGATGAGAAATGGAACTATCAAGCACATTGTTTGCCTGTGAGCAGATTTATACAGGAAGCTCAATTATTGTCAGGATGTTGGCTGCACACGGCTCAGAGGCGCTGGTGTTGTGAAGCAATGATGGCCTCACATGTTCATCTCCACTAATAATAGCTCATTCTCATTCAGGTGGCGCTAGATGCCAGGTGATGTGACTCTCATGTTTATTTATTAAATTTTAATCCTCACTATAACTTATGAGTTAAGAACTGTTGGCCGGGCGCGGTGGCTCACGCCTGTAATCACAGCACTTTGGGAGGCCGAGGTGGGCGGATCACGAGGTCAGGAGATCAAGACTACCCTGGCTAACACAGTGAAACCCTGTCTGTACTAAAAACACAAAAAAATTAGCCAGGCGTGGTGGTTGGCGCCTGTAGTCCCAGCTACTTGGGAGGCTGAGGCAGGAGAATGCCATGAACCCGGGAGACAGAGCTTGTAGTAAGCTGAGATCACACCACTGCACTCCAGCGTGGGAGGCTGAGAAGGATAGATTACGAGGTCAGGAGTTCGAGACTAGCCTGGCCAACATGGTGAAAAATTGTCTCTACTAAAAATACAAAAATGAGCTGGGTGTGGTGGTGGGCACCTGTAATCCCAGCTATTTGGGAGGCTGAGGCAGGAGAATCTGCTTGAAACCGGAAGGTGGAGGTTGCAGTGAGCTGGGATCACGCCACTGAACTCCAGCCTGGGCAAAAGAGCGAAACTCTGTCTTGAAAAAAAAAAAGGAAGACTTTCATCCTTAGTTTAATACTCTGCTGTTGCATTAAACTTGAAATTCTTAGCCCATTGATCTCTGAAACTGTGTTTCTTAAGAGAAATCCAGTGGGACAATGGAGTGTATGGATTAACAGAGCAGGCACATGCAAGATGCATGTCTGCTGTTCCTTGCCATCTGATTTGCACACTGCATTCATGTGGCCCCTGAGCACAGCATTCCATTGGGCCATGATATATGGAATTCAGCAAGGCTCAACGCAAATACAAGGTAAGGGTGTCGTGTCCATGACCAAATAGGCAGAGGCGCTGGAGCTCTGAGAGGCCATGCTTTCCTTTGGGCCAGGAACTGACCAGAACTGGCTTTTGAATGCAGAAAGGAGACAGACAGTAGTGTTCAAATATGCACAGATGGCCAAGAAACCCTATCACATCCTTTCTCACTCATGCTGTCTCCCTCTACTAGCCAACCCACTGTTCTTTTTCTTCTAATTCTTCCTTACTCTTTAGTAAGCTGAAGGAAGAGTGTTTGTAAAATACATGAATATCAAGAAGCAAAACAAAAACAGTTGAGTTAGTTTGGGACAGTGTTTCTACAGTTCTAGTAAGAACAAAACTTATCAGTATATGGGATTCAAAATACAAATTGTGTAATATCTGTGATCCAGCGTGAGCTAAAAGCTCATGCTTTTTGCATTTAAAAGTGGCATTGCACAACAGAAAGATTTATGGTCTTGTTTTTGTCTTGATTGTCACAGTCTTAGAGTGCCCTTGTGCAATGCTAAGGTTCTGTGAAATGGTTTATATTGAGCAGGAGAACACAGGACCTTGCTCTGAGGGCCAGGTGAGGTCCTAGGAACACAAACGCCACGGTGACCATGGGGGCCAGCTCCTGATGTCAGCCAAAGCTTTTCTCTTCCTTGTGACATTTCCTGTATGAGATTATGTGCCCCATCAAGGCAGGTACCATGTTTTTTTTTTTCATCCCTGCTGCTCCCAACCTCTACACATGGCCTAGCATTTTTGAAGGTGTTCAATAAAGAATATTCAAATGAATGAGTGTATACAAGAGTGAGCGGATGAACAGGCTATGAGGATTCTTCGTCTTCTATCCCAGTTGGATTCAATTTGGAGATGTTCTTACCTGTGGGAATGTGCATTAGTCATGGCTGACCAGGCAGGCTGAGTTACCCGGCCTGGGCCAGTTCGCACCTGTTGTCTCCAGTAATTACTGAGTATCTCCTTTCACTCTCAGACGTTCTATGATCCGGATGATAAACTATATGACCACCCTAATGACAGAAGGTAGGAAGGCTTCAGAACAAGAACAATAGCCAGAAGACACCAGTCACGGGACTTTCTAAAGCTGGGTGTTGAAGGAAGGGACAGCAAATGCTTTCTGAGGCCTCTTTCTTTTTCTTTAGATGGGGTCTTGCTCTATTATCCAGGCTGGAATGCAGTCGTGCATTCACGGCTCACTGCAGCCTCAAACTCGCAGGCTCAAGCAATCCTCCCACCTCAGCCTCCTTAGTAGCTGGGACTACCGGCACACGCCACCATGACCTGCCAGTTTTTTTTTTGGGGGGGGGGACGATGGGGTCTTGCCATGCTGCCCAGGCTGGTCT
This sequence comes from Macaca mulatta, assembly GCF_049350105.2. Classification (NCBI taxonomy): domain Eukaryota; kingdom Metazoa; phylum Chordata; class Mammalia; order Primates; family Cercopithecidae; genus Macaca; species Macaca mulatta. Next base: position 79,730,595 of record NC_133423.1, read on the forward strand.
TGAACTCCTGGGCTCAAGCATTTCTCCTGCCTCTGCCTCCCAAAGTGCTGGGATTACAGGCTTGGGCCACCACACCCGGGCTCTAAGGCTCTTTCTGCTCTCAGATTCTTAGATCCTGTGAGATATATTATGTATACACATACGTATTCTATCATATATATTTTATATGTTATTATATATATAACTTTTTCTTTCTTTCTTTCTGTTTTTGAGATGGAGTCTCGCTCTGTTGCCAGGCGGTCACGGCTCATTGCAACCTCCGCCTCCTGAGTTCAATCGATTCTCCTGCCTCAGCCTCCCAAGTAGCTGGGATTACAGGAGTGTACCACCACGCCTGGCTAATTTTTGTAGTTTTTTAGTAGAGATGGGGTTTCACCACAATGGCCAGGCTGGTCTTGAACTCCTGACTTTGTGATCCACCTGCCTCAGCCTCCCAAAGTGCTGGGATTACAGGCGTGAGCCGCCGCGTCCAGCCATTTTTTTCTTTATTTACAGGCACACCTCATTTTATTGTGCTTTGCTTTATTGCACTTTGCAGATATTGTGTTTTTTACAAATTGAGGCTTTGTGGCAACCCAGCATTGAGTGCGTCTATTGGCACTACTTTTCCAATAGCATGTGTCACTGTGTCCCATTGTGGCGATTCTCACAATACTTCACAATTTATCATGACTATTGTGACTATTATCTGTGTTACTATTGTAATTGTTTTGGGGTGCACTCATATGAGATGACAGACTTAATTGATCAATGTTGTGTGTGTTCTGACTGCTCTGTGGGCAATATTTAAAGAAGGAAATACAAAATTTACTTATTCTAAATCCACAGTATTGAAAAACACAAAAGCATGGTTAACTCTCAACATTCTACCCCAGTAAGGTATTCAGGAATATGTAGAACTAACTGTGACATTGTGAAATATGTATTTGGTCTTCCTCCCCCTCTCCTGGTATAGAGCTCCTGAAATCCTTGGACTCTTCAAAGTGATAAATGCCTTTCTGTAGCTTCAGGATGGGGGCTGTCCCTGCAAAAACCAAGGCAGGATTAGAGAGCTGGGACTTTCAACGCCACCTCCCCATCTCCGGGGAGGGGAAAAGGGCTGAAGGTTAAGTTGATCAGCAATGGCCAATGGTTTAATCACTCACGCCTACTTAATGAAGCCTCCACACAAACCCAAAAGGACTGGGTTCAGGGAGCTTCTGGATCACTGAACTCATGGAGGTTCCCGGAGGCTGGTATGCCCATGGAAGCTCCATGTCGCTTTCCCCATACTTCACCCTGTGCATCTTTTCTTCTGTGTCCTTTGTAATATCCTTTATAATAAACCAGTAAACATGTTTCCCTGGGTTCTGTGAGCTGCTCTAGCAAATCAATCAAAGCCAAGGAGGGGGTCATGGGAATCCCGATTTACAGCCAGATTGGAAGCACAGGTCACAACCTGGGGCTTTTGATGAGCATCAGAAGTACGGTGGGTGGCCTTACGGGGCTGGGGCCTCAACCTGTGTAATCTGAGGCCATCTCCAGATAGACAGTGTCAGAATTGAACTAGAGGACACCCAGCTGACGTCCACTGAAGAATTAATTGCTTGTTTGCTGGGGAAAAATCGCTGTACATCTGGCATCAGAATGGTGTTGTGAGGGTAGAGTGGGAGACAACTGAGTTTGTTTTTTTGACTCAGCAGCATTTGTTATATTAATTCTATCATATAACCTTCCTAATTATGCTAGTCTATTAAAATTAGTTAACCTCTTTTGAGTATATTTTGTCTGAGAATGAACGGAGGTGATGACACGGTTTAGATGTTTCTTCCCCTCCAAATCTCACATGAAATGGTGAGTGTTGGAAGTGGGCCTGGTGGGAGGTGTTTGGATCATGGGGGTGGATTCTTCATGAATGGCTGAGCACCATCCCCTTGGTGATGAGTGAGCTCTTGCTTTGAGTTCACATGAGATCTGTTATTTAGAGGTGTGTAGCACCTCCCCCAAACCTTGTTCCCACGCTAACCACGTGGTGCCTGCTCCCTGTCACCTTAACCATGATTGGAAGCTCCCTGAGGCCCTCACCGGAAGCAGATGCCGGAACCAGGCTGGTGTAGCCTGCAGAACCACAAGCCAATTAAACCGCTTATCTTTGTAAATTACCCAGCCTCAGGCGTTTCTTTATGGTGACACAGAAATGGCTGAACACAGGTGACCTACAATTTATTGTGAATAATCCCATATTGATAATTATTAGGTTGGTGCAAAAGCAATTGTGGTTTTTGCCATTAAAGGTAATGTAAAAAGGGTGGGGCACGGTGGCTCACGCCTGTAATCCCAGCACTTTGGGAGGCTGACGGGGGTGGATCACGTGAGGTCAGGAGTTTGAGATCAGCCTGGCTAACATGGAAAAACCCTGTCTCTACTAAAAATACAAAAAATTAGCCAGGCATGGTGGCGTGCACCTGTAATCCCAGCTACTCAGGAGGCTGAGGCAGGAGAATCACTTGAACCCAGGAGGCAGAAGTTGCAATGAGCCAATATTACGCCACTCTACTCCAGCCTGGGCAACAAGAGCGAAACTCCATTTCAAAAAAAAAAAAAAAAGGAATGTGAAAAGTAATAAAAATAGCACCTTTAAGTCCACCTTAACTCTCAGATTCATAAAGCTGGGAATAATATTGAAGCTTATTTAAATTCAACTCCTTAATTTTATAGACAAGGCCTCTAACGCCCAGGAAGACTGAGCCTACGTTGTGCAAGGTCACTAAACAAATCATTGTGTCCAGGCATAGAACCCACATTGTTCTATCTCTTCATTGGTAAAGTATGCCTGACAATAATTTTACACAGGAATGATACTTAAAATGTTTATTTCATAAGCACTGTTATTTGCTGCTATGGAACTTTCTATAAATCCATGGTTCTATTTTTGCTTTCCATGTAAACATGCCCTTATTTTGTATGTAAAGATGAGCTTAGAGTTGGGCTGGAAAGCCAGACTTCCTTCCAGACAGCAGGAAGAAATGGGAACTGGCATCCTCTATTTCAAATCTCTACTTCTGTTTTGACAGGTAATAATGTTGCCAGATGCCAGGGGTTCAGGCCAGGTCTTGTTGTCACTGTACAGAAAGCCAATCACTGAGACGATGAGTGTTGCTGGGGAAGAAAGGCTTTAATGCAGGTAATGTCAGCTGGGACACGGGAGACCAGTCTCAAATCTGTCTCCCTAACCAACTGAAGTTAGGGGTTTATATAGTAGGGAGTTAGGGAGAGGTAAAGAAGGGGCATTGGTCAATAGGCAGCAGGTGCATCTCATGACCGAATGCCGTCATCTGAAAAGTTTCAGTTCCCTGATACTATCTGGGAGGCCTGATGGTCGGTTTCCTGAGAAAGAAACTCAGACAAAACAAATGTAAGTTCCTCAGGCTTCAGCTCTATGGGCAAATCAAGCCGGGTTCAGTAACTCTGTAGGTAGAGAAATCAGCAATGGTGAATTATGATAAGAGCAAACATGGTGAGATGTAGAATGTTCTCAACTAACCTGTTAATTTCTCTTAAATTTTTTGGAAACACATGCTGCTGACCAGGAAAGGTAGAGAGCTTTGATTAGTTTTCCTTACATAACAACGTATTTTCCCTGTGCAACAAGCCTAGAATCCCAGGATAATTTTTGAAAGTTTAGCAGTTATGTTTTAAGAGAAAAAGAGTTCAAATGTTCAATATCAAGGCAACATGCCAAAAGGTTGCAAACATGTAGCAAACATGCCAAAAGGTTGTATAAGGGAATTCTGCCTCCCATGATGAAGAAGATTCTTAGAACCACCTGGAGGCTGTTTTAAATTATACACACACCCATCACCCTGGGACTGACCATTCTATAATAGATTTTATTTTATCCCTGTAGGGAAGGGTGCCATCCCAAAAGCCACCACAAGGCGGCACCCCGCAGGACATCGCGGCTCTCCCTGGGCAGGAGCTGTCTCTCAACCCTGCCAGCCCCAGAGCCCCACCTCCCGCCTTTTTTTTTTTTTTTTTTTTAAACAAATGCCCTTTAATTTCTTGAAATGAGAATCATTACTTGTGGTTGTCACTCCCCTAACCATATATTTAAAAAAACTGTTATACTTCTCTAATGGTAATGCAAAAAAGAAATAATAAGAAAGCAACTTATAACAAAATAATATCTATTTCAATATATAAAGCTTAGGTACAGATATACTACAAAATACATAATAAAGTAGTCAGATGCTCTACATAGAAGCAACTGCTAAAACACAGACAAATACAGGTGGGTTCTATTCATGACTCCAATCCCTTGAGTGGCACAGACTCAATGAAATGATCAAAGATAAAAAATGCACTGAAAATCTCCAAATAAAATAGTCTTCATTTTATTTGTATTTTTTATTTTTTGAGACAAAGTCTCCCTCTCTCACCCAGGCTGGAGTGCAGTGGTGTGATCTTAGCTGACTGCAACCTCCACCTCCTGGGTTCAAGTGACTCTCCTGCCTCAGCCTCCCAAGTAGCTGGAATTACAGGCATGTACCACCATGTCCGGCTACTTTGTTGTATTTTCAATAGAGACAGGGTTTCACCATGTTGGGCAGGCTGGTCTCAAACTCCTGACCTCAAATGATTCGCAGGCCTTGGCCTCCCAAAGTGCTGGGATTACAGGCATGAGCCACTGTGCCCAGTCCAGTCTTGATTTCTATTGTGGTTTCATTCCTAAAAAAAAAATTCAGCTGATATTAAAACAGCCCTAAAAACATACTGCTTTAGTATACATATATCAAAATAACATGGTGCACTCTGTCAATGTAATTATGATTTGTCAATTAAAAGTTATATTAATTTTTAAAAAATGTTTTAAAAGCTTAAAAAATACTGCTTTATATGTAAAAGTGTTGCATTTACATGTAAAACATGTACTTCTAGCCTTAGATAATGATAAACAGATTTTTTTTTACCCACGTGAATGTTTCAGGGGACACTTGGAAGTCCTGTAGTAGGAGAGATGACTTTTTTTTTTTTTTCTGAGATGGAGTCTCACTCCATCGCCCAGGCTAGAGGGCACTGGTGAGATCTCAGCTCACTGCAACCTCTGCCTCCTGGGTTCAAGCGATTCTCCCACCTCAGCCTCCTGAATAGCTGGGATTATAGGCACATGCCACGACGCCCGGCTAATTTTTGTATTTTTAGTAGAGACAGGGTTTCATCATGTTGGCCAGGCTGGTCTCAAACTCCTGGACTCAAGTGATCCACCACCTCAGCCACCCAAAGTGCTGGGATTACAGGTGTGAGCCACCTCATCCTGCCTGGGACGACCCTTCTCTGGGCACATTGCAAAATATCTAGCCACCCTGACTACTCCCCTGCCCTCACTTAAATGCCAGTAGCACCCTCTAATCCAGTTGTTGTGACAACAGAAAACACCGCAATATATGTCTAGCATGCTCCCCGTGGGCGCACTCTACGCCCCTATGAAGAACCACTGGTCAGGAAGGAAAGGGCCTCCTTACACCTTCAGCTCTCTACTTCCTCTGGTTCTCACGTCACAGGGAGACTCCCCTGTTCTCCCAGCAGACTCTAGGGCATGCTAGGTTGGGACTCTCTAGTTCAGGTTTAAGTGAGCAAATATCCATCACCCAGCATCTCACATGCATAGAGGTGGGTCATCCCGCACAGTAGCGGAAGGAGTTTTGAACAGAAATAGGAAGAATGCAAATGACAAGCCATGTGACACTTGGACCTGTGTAGAAACAATAACACATGTGCCTGTGGTCCCAGCTACTTGGGAAGCTGAGGTGGGAGGATCACTGGAGCCCAGGAGTTGGAGTCTGCAGTGAGCTATGATTGCACATTCCACTCCAGCCTGGGTGACCAAGCAAAACCTTGTCTTTTTTAAAAAAGAAAGAAGGAAGAGAGAAAAAAGAAACACTAATGCAGTGCTTTTCAATGAGAAGTAAGATAATTACTTGCATCAAAAGTATTTGTTAAAAATACAGCCTTCAAACAGCCTTCTGGCCGGGCATAGTGGCTCACCACTGTAATCCCAGCACTCTGGGAGTCCGAGGCGGGCGGATCATTTAAGATCAGGAGTTTGAGACCAGCCTGCCCAACATGGCGAAATCCCGTCTCTACTGAAAATACAAAAAAAATGAGCTGGGCGTGGTGGCAGGCACCTGTAATCTCAGCTACTCAGGAGTCTGAGGCAGGAGAGTTGCTTGAGTCCAGAAGGCAGAGGTTGCAGTGAGCCAAGATCACGCCACTGCACTTTAGCCTGGGTGACAGAGCAAGATTCCACCTCAAAATAATAATAATAATAATAATAATAATACAGCTTTCCAGGCTAATCTCTCTTAAATCAGATCCCTGGGGATATGGCCAGATAATGTGCATTTTTAACAGTCTCACCAGGAGATTTTAATGTCCTCAAGGTTTAAGAGCCTCTTAAGTTATTGTCATTGTCACCACCAACACCACGCACAGCTGCCAATGTGGATATGAAGCCTTTTTCAGGTCCCATGTGGCATTTTGGCAATCACCCCTGCAAAGAGAGCTGGGAGGTCCCCACAGACCCTAGTGCTGGATGCAGACTCCAGCTTCAACCTTGGCGGGGGGTGGGGAGGCAGGGGGATCAGGCATCAGGTTGTCCCTTTTCAAACGTAACTTTCCTGCAGCGCCCAAAAAAGCCACTCACTCTGAAAAATTCCCTCTTCTTTCCACTCTTTTCAAAGAGGATGATTTCTCATGACTTCAACCAGGAATGCTTTCATATTTTAAATGTGCCTTTCTGTTAAAATAAGGGGAAAAACTGGAAGATACATATATGCCTGGGTTTGGACAATGTATTAAAGGTGTAGAAATTCTGCATGTAATTCTGCCTGGGAGTATAGAGTGAAGCATAGTCCTGAGTAAGTCACTTTTTTTTTTTGGTCTATGAGTCAAACCAAGTAAAAAAAGAATTCATTTCTCTTTATATAACTGTATAGATACAGAATAGATTTCTAACTCTCTGAGTGAGTTTGGAATCTGAGTGAAAAATCTGGTTTGCTCATATTTTAAGAGTTTTGAAGATTATTTCACTGGCGTTAAATAATGATGATGGTAACATTGATAATAATACCTTACCCAAGGCCACACAGACAGCAAATGACTTGGGCAAGATTTGAACCCAGATTTACCTAGTGTCGAAGTCTCAGGTCTTGTCACCATACCACACCGTTCTTGGACAAAGAGGTTGTGAACATAGCACACAAACATTACTCATCACAGCACTGCTGCACGCGGCTCCCTAGGACGGACGGTACTTGGGCCTCTGCAGAGGAATGAGACGATGGGGCCCTGGGCCTTGTGCCAGCATTTACAACCCAGGGTTGCAATGCAGGGAATCAGCCACAATGAAGCAACCCGGAGATCTGCAGGCACAGGAAGCCACTACCACCCTGGACACGAGGCAGTGGAGGACGAACAGCTACCAGGAGGAGCAGGCCATCCGGTGATGGCTGGAACCTCAGAAATCCACTCCTCATGGAGACCCAGCCACTGCCGGAGAAGCCGCCTGCAGTAAAGAGGGTAAGAAATAACCTGGTTTCTTCCTTCTGGGTCCACTCCCATCTCCTGACAGCACCTCCACTGGCCAAACCCAGTCAGCAAACCCAGCAGCCTGGAAATCCACACTTCCGCTCACCGCAGAGTAGCGCAAGGGCAAGACTGGATCTGAGGCACACAGATGAAAACAGGCATGCCCATGCTGGGGTTTGTTATTTCACGGAATAAGCACTTTACAGTTCCCCTAAATAGTAAATCCCCTATTACCTTTAGATTCATTTGATTTAACAGAAAAAGACCTTAAAATCACGTGTTTCCTTTCTTTGCTCCCTCCTTCCCTTCCTCCCTTCCTTTCCTCCCCTCCCTCCTTCCCTTCCTTCCTTCCTTCTTTCCTTCCCATTTTTTTGAAACAGGGTTTCACTCCCATCACACAGGCTGTAGTGCAGTGGCGTGATCATGGCTCACTGCAACCTCCCCTCCTGGGCTTGAGGGAGCCTCCCACCTCAGCCTCCCAAGTAGCTGGGACTACAGGTGTGCGCCACCATGCCCAGCTTATTTTTGCTTTTTTCTTTGGTAGAGACAGGATTTTGCCATGTTGCCCAGGCTTATCTCAAACTCCTGAGCTCAAGTTCTCTGCCCACCTTGGCCTCCCAAGATGCTGGGATTACAGGCGTGAGCCACCACACCTGGGCTACTTTTTCTTTTCTGTTTTTTTTTTTTTTTTTTTTGAATGACTTTAAAAACATCTATTATGCAAGCAGGTATCTCTTTATACCTGTAACTCACTGAATACTGGAAAACAAAGAAAGCATTATTGGCTGGGCTGGGTGGTGCATGCCTGTAGTCCCAGCTACTTGGGAGGCTGAGGTGGGAGGATGGCTTAAGCCCAGGAAGTTTGACTTCAGTCTGGGCAACATAGCAAGACCCCATCTCTTAAAAAAAAAAGGAAGAGAGAAAAAAAAAGGGAAAGCATTGATTGAATACTTCCTTACAAAGGGCTAGTAGTCCCATTTGCCGGGCAAATAATAAGTAATAAGGAAGATGAATTTTATCTGACTTATTACCTGAAAGAAAGAGAAGCTGGCTGCAAATCCTACGGTCATCAAGCTACTGTCTTTGGAAGACTAACGTATTGAAACATTGTTGGGGGGCCCTTTCCTTGAGTGTATTTGGTGTGAGAAGCTGGCAAGCTTGTGCTGAGAGTCCCGGCCATAATTCTTCGGAAATGTGAGGGTGTGGGAGGCTTCAGGGTCTCTGGAGGAAGTTCTAGGCAGAGGTCGGTTGTGCTCTGGCCGGACCGCGAGCCCCCTCCCGCGGAAGGGGAGCGCTAGAGCGCCCTCTGGGGACAGCCGGCCCGGCGCGCGCGGCGGCCGACACCTCTCAAGCCTTTCGGGCTGCGCGGTCATCCACGCCCACCGCGGAGCCCACAGTGTCCTTCTCCCAGCGCGGGAGAAACGGCTAGGGCATTAGCCTCAAAGGAGATTAAGGAATTGGATTTCGTGGAGATTGGGTTTCGTGCGTGCCGTCTCACATTCAGAGGCATTCCCAGAAAAACGACTCACAAAGAGCACAACAGCAGCGGAGCAGGCGAGGTCTCAGTGTCCCCAGAGCTCAGCCAGGGCCAGGCAGGACGACTTCGGGGCAGGGCTCTCCTGACTTACAGGATTACAAAAAAAGGGTTCATCCTGCATTTTTTGAAGGAGATGGCTAAGTAGGGTAAATCTGTGGTTAAGATCACAGACTTTGGAGTCGATTTTTTCTTTATTTTTGTGAGTCGCCCCCCCCCCCACTTTTCTGTCCCTGCTCCCTCGGCCCCCTCACCGCGCATACTGCCACAGCCACTCGCAGCTCCCATGGCCCACCTCCCTCTCCTCCAGGCTGGTGCCCCCGGGGTCTTTCTGAGCACATCAGATCATCTTGCTCAGAATTGCCCTGGCTACCGCCTCTAGTTTAATGCCCAACGGTCTTGGTAGGATATTCGGTGCCACACACCCTCCAGTCTCCCCTCTAATCCCTAACCCACCTGCCTCCCCGCCTAGGGGCCCTGCTCTCTGCAGGCTCTACTGTGTCCTGGGCCCTCAGCTGCGAGACCAACCCGTCCTTCCAGGAAAATGCAAGCCTTCCAAGGCGGGGTTACGCTCCCGCCCTCCACCTTGTAATTATTACCTGACCCTCTGTCTCCTGCAACGCCAGGGCTAGAGGACAGGCTGGCCCTTATTCCTATGGACACTGGCCAACATCCAACGCCTGGGACATAAACTGCACCCAATGGGATGTGAACTGCACTTTACAGTTTGCACGGTGTGTTCTGGTATTTGCTCAATCTTCACACACACTCAGGTGGCAGTACGTTTTAATGATGCAGGCGAGGGAACTGGGGCTCAGAAAGGTCTAGTGCCTTCAAGAGGTAGAACCGGTGCCCGGGCTCCGGGCTGTCTAAGCGGAGAGCCTGCAGGACTCGGAATCCTGAGGACCTGAGTTTAAGCCCGCTCAGCCAGGCACTGGGTGAGGCATCGCAGGCAAGTGACTTCACCTCCCTGCGCCGGTGCCCTAGTCTTTACCGAAGACAGCAATTCCAATCCGGGACTGTGGTGAGGTTTAAATAAAACAATGCCCAGTAAGTGGCCAGCAGGCCTGGCTCGCAGCCGGAACTATAAATGCGAGTTCCCTTTCTGACCCCAGCTTGGCAAAGGCTTCTCCTGTTTGGGCAGCAGCTCCTCCTCTTCTGAACTCCCGAGGCCACAGGGGTGCCAACTGTGGAGCGCCCGCCGTGCCATTTTGACGCGAGAGCTGTGTCTGGTACCAGCGATCCTTAAAGGAGCTCGGGGACCAGGGGCACAGCTTAGACAGGACGCGGGGGAGGGGACGGGCCTCGGGGAAGCGGGCGGCGGATGGAGGGGCACAAGGGGGGCGTTGTCAGCCGCCGCACATGCCTTCCCCAAGTGGCCGGTGCCGCCCCTTGCCCCCACTTCGCCTCCGCCTCTTCCCTTCCTCCCTAGCTCCTGGCAGCGTCTCTAGGGCCTCAAAAAGCAAGGAGGTCCCCGGGCGGCGAGGGCGCGGGGACCCAGCCTGCGCCTGCTCCCAAGGGCGCGCAGGCCCCGCCCCGTCCCTGCCGGGCGCCCGCCCCCCGGGAAGCGCAAGCCCCGCCCCTTCCCTCGCCCCTCCCCCGCGCGGCGCCGGCTGGCTGGAGGCGGGGCATGCGCACGGGCAGCGGGCGAGGGCGCGGGGCGGCGGGGCGCGCGCGTGCGGCTTCTCTCAGCCGGGAGCGGCGGGGGCGGGCGCGGGCCGTAGCGGGCCGGCGGTGGGCGGGGAGCGGGACGCGGGAGCCGGGCGCGCGCCGCCAGCGCCGCCGCGGCACCGGTGACCGCGAACCCGGAGCGCGGGGTCCGGGGATGCGAGCGGCCAGGAGCCGCCGCGCTGCTGAGCCGGGAGAACTCGATCCACGGTGACATCAGCGAGGGGCGAGCGCGGCGGCGGCGAACCCCGCGGGAATCCTTGGGGCCGGGGTGCGGGGGGCGGGGAACGGCGGGAGCGCGGGGCGCAGCCCGGGCGGGGCTGGGACAGTGATGAGCGAGTGCGCGGGGAGGCTGCACGCCGCCGCCGCCGCCGCCGCAGCCGTCGCCGCCCGGAGCGTCTGCCGCCTGAGCTGCTGCCCGCGGACCCCGCCATGGAGACGCTGAACGGCCCCGCGGGCGGAGGCGCCCCGGACGCGAAGCTGCAGCCGCCCGGCCAGCACCACCGCCACCACCACCTCCACCCGGTGGCCGACAGGCGGCGGCTGCACCGAGCGCCCTCGCCCGCCAGACCCTTCCTTAAGGACCTGCACGCCCGGCCCGCCGCGCCCGGCCCGGCCGTCCCCTCCTCGGGCCGAGCCCCGGCGTCCGCCGCCCCGCGCTCGCCCAACCTCGCGGGCAAGGCGCCGCCCTCGCCGGGGTCCCTGGCCGCGCCCGGCCGCCTCTCCCGGCGCAGCGGCGGCGTCCCGGGCGCGAAGGACAAGCCCCCGCCGGGCGCCGGGGCCAGAGCGGCGGGCGGTGCCAAGGCTGCCCTGGGAAGCAGGAGGGCGGCGCGCGTGGCGCCCGCGGAGCCGCTGTCCCGGGCTGGGAAGCCTCCCGGAGCCGAGCCGCCGCCCGCCGCTGCCAAGGGCCGCAAAGCCAAGCGCGGCTCCCGGGCGCCACCCGCCCGCACCATCGTTCCCCCGACCCCGGCCGCCCGGATCCCTGCCGTGACCCTCGCGGTGACCTCGGTGGCCGGGTCTCCGGTCCGCTGCTCGCGCATCAGCCACACGGACAGCAGCTCCGACCTCTCCGACTGCCCCTCCGAACCCCTGTCCGACGAGCAGCGCCTGCTCCCTGCCGCCAGCAGCGACGCCGAATCTGGCACGGGCTCCAGCGACCGAGAACCCCCCCGAGGAGCGCCGACGCCGAGCCCCGCAGCCCGAGGAGCGCCGCCGGGCAGCCCCGAGCCCCCAGCGCTCCTCGCCGCGCCCCTCGCCGCGGGCTCCTGTCCCGGGGGCCGGAGCATCCCGGGCGGGGTTTCCGGGGGTTTCGCGGGGCCCGGCGCGGCGGAGGATGCCCGGGGTCGCGCACCGCCGGAGCGACCAGTCCCCGGGACCCCCAAGGAGCCCAGCCTGGGCGAGCAGCCTCGGCTTGTGCCAGCGGCGGAGGAAGAGGAGCTGCTGCGGGAGATGGAGGAGCTGCGCTCGGAGAACGACTATCTCAAGGTGAGCCGCGCCTCGGCCGCAGGTGTCCCGGGGCGCCCCCGGAGGGCCTGGCTGCGGCGGGGACCCGCCAACCCCGCCTTCCTGGGCCTGTCCAGCGCCTTCTCCCTCCTGCCCTCCACGGTCCTGCCCCCGCATTGTCAGGCATTGGGAACTTAAGCCTAAACTTCTGGAAGGAGCAGCAAGACCTGGGGGTCTCCGCCAGTTCGCAACCCACTTCGCTGTTCTCGCGTCTAGAACTCTTGCTTCTCTTCGCTGCTACTTTTACTTTTGTTGACCTGTTGGGGCCTAGGAGGCTGTAATCGTTTTGGGGACATCAGCCGACACCCCCGTCCCCGCTCAGAACGTGCCAGCCTCACTTGTGGGAACAGGTGATCCTTCGCCAGGGAGCTCTAGCCGGGCCACGTGCAGGCGTGGCGGTTCAGGACAATGCCACTGGGGGGCCTCGGCTGCGGACCCGCCCGCCGCTTCTGCAATAACAGAAAGAGCTGGGGGCCCTCGGGGTCTCCTGGGCTCCGACATCCCGGGTGGAGGGGGCCGCGCTGTTTTCGGTGACCAAGCTGAAGCTCAGTAGTGGTCCTTGGAGTGTGGCCCGGGTTGAGGAGCAACAGTGTTGCGCCGGCCAGTCCTTTGTAAGCATCTAGGAGCCGGCTTTCTGTGTCAGGAGAGGCCACGCCAGCACTTTCTAAGGAATCGCGGCGCCTGCTGCACTCTCTGAGTATTTTCCGGCAGGGCCTGCCGGCAGTGGCCTCTTAGTCGCCTTAGCACTGAGTGCTTAATCCGGCTCCATCTTTTCTCCACGGAGGGGGGCTGACGCTGCAGACGGGGTTCCCGGGGTCAGGACGATCCAGGTGACTTGAGAGAAAATAAGGGGAGTTGTACTGATAGCAACTGTTTTATTTATTGTAATCTTCAGGTTCGTAAACAACTCCGGTGGTATAAATCTGTGTATCTGTTAAGTCTTAGTGAGCAGCCTTCAAACCCAGGGGTGTGGCCCTGCGTCTTCAGGGGGTTATGTGATTTGAGCTGTTTTCTCGTTTTTGGCTAATGGGATTGAGGACTGGGTTTTAAGGTGAACGGTGGTGAAGTCTGCAGTTCACAATCAGAGCACGTTAACACTGCTGGGTGGTCCCAAGCCTAAATTTCTTATGGAGCTGCTCCAACCAGCTGAGCCTTGTAGTTATTTTACTTTGTGCAAGAAGTAACAGTGAGGCAGAGAAAGAGAGGTGACAAAATAAAGATTGGGGCTTACAGCAAGATGTCTCAGATAGTATGTTTGCTTTTGTCACTTACTCTTAGGTAATAGACAACGGAGTGAAGTTCAAAGGCAACTATGTTGTGGGTGACTCCATCATGAAAGCAGCTGTTTTGTAAATCTCCAACAAATGTAAGCTCCCTGAGGGTGACAAAGATAATCTTGTTTCTGTATCCTGGGCTCTTAGCATAACCCCTGACTTAATTTCTGATTGATTGGTGTTTATCCAAATGACTGCTATGCAAGGGAAAATTGTATTTCTTTAAAGAAGTTTCTCATTATACCTTTGATCTTAAGGTAGGCTATCCATTATTTTGAAATTCATCCTTGGTGCAACTGGTTATTTGCTTTATTTTTTTGCAATGAATGAAATGTGTCTGAGCCTGGAGTCTCATATAGTGTATTTGGTATTTCAGTGGATCTTCCCAACAACATAGCATGGTGGTGGTGGTATCATGGTCATAACTACTATTTCACAGACGGAGATGCTGAGAACCTAAAACAGAAGTGACATGGCCAAGGTCATGCAATGAGTAACTGGTGGCACCTGTGTTTCCCCAGCGCCTCTGCCCATTTTACTGCACCGGGATGCAGCCGTATTTCCAGCGAGGCTGCTTTCCTCTGAGCACACTGCTTCTCAGTTGTTTTCATAGCTCAAAATGTTCCTTGTGGTGAGCTTTTCTAGGGGCCCTCTGTTTTCAGGTGAGAGGGCCGTCATGACCGTCTCTCCACTAGCCTGTGTACGAATGGTCACATAAATCCCACTGCCAGTGTTTCAGTTGTGAGGACTGTTCAGTTGCCATTTACTGTGGAGGAGGTGTCACTTGCATCCATTTACTCTGCCTGAGCCCACTTCCCCACCCTTCCTCTGGCCAGCATGAGGGGAGAGAAGAGGGTTCTGAAGGAGGCTAGCAAACCAGATGATGACGTGTATGCATGTGAGGTGCTCACTTGGTCACTCAGAAGCTTAAATGACAATAGTTCAGTTCGGGAAAGAAACGCAAGGATCCGAATGGACTTTTTTCCTACAGGTCATGGAGCCTGCCCACATGTGCAAAATTGGGTCCAGAGCTTCAGGGACCCCATGGGGCACAGGCAGTAGTCATGCCTTTGCAGTGGTGGTTAGCGTGTGCCCCTTATAAATCAAAACTTCTCTTTTTGTTGTTTTCAGGGGTACTTTTTTCTGGTTATTTTCTTTTCTTTTTTCTAAAGAGACAGAGTCTTGCTCTGTGGCCCAGGCTGGAGTGTAGTGGCATGATCATAGCTTATTGCAACCTTGAAACTATGGGCTCAAGTGATCCTCCTGCTTCATCCTGCTAAGTAGCTGGGACCACAGGTACACACCACCAAGCTGGGCTAACTTTTTAAATTTTTTATAGAGACAGGGTCTGGCTATGTTGTCTAGGCTTGTCTTGAACTCCTGGCTTCAAGTGATCCTCCCTCCTTGCCGTCCTAAAGTGCTAGGATTACAAGTTTGAGCCTCTGTGCTCCGTAGGGGTACTTTTTAAAGAGGGTAGATAAAAGTACATCCTTGACCTGCTGCTTTGTTCGGGAGCTGCACAGAACTAACTCTCAGGATTAGATACAGCATCCATCTATTCCATTGTATCTGACAAGAGGCTTGGCCCACAGATTTTATGTTGCTGTATTCTGGAGGATTCCAAGTAAGTGCTGTCATCATTGTACAAGACTGTTGCAGTTTCTGAACTAGAATGACCAAAGCCCAATTCAGCAGAAAAATAAGTCCAGCAAAACCTTAGGAGGATGTCCTATGGATCAGGACATTTAAGTGGAATTATCTTGGCTTTTAGCCAGGCTGCTGTATTTTTTTATTTTATTTTATTTATTGTTTTTGAGACGGAATCTTGCTGTGTCGCCCAGGCTGGAGTGCAGTGGCGTGATCTCGGCTCACTGTACCCTCCGCCTCCCAGGTTTAAGCAGTTCTCCTGCCTCAGCCTCCTGAGTAGCTAGGATTACAAGTGCCTGCCACCATGCTTGGCTAATTTTTGAATTTTTAGTAGAGACAGGGTTTCACCATGTTGGCCAGGCTGGTCTTGAACTCGTGACCTCAGGTGATCTGCCTGCTTTGGCTTCCCAAAGTGCTGGGATTGCAGGCATGAGCCACTGCGCCCGGCCTGGCCTGTGTTTTTTAAAATAGCCAGTGTCAACAGAGAAGTGGACACCTTCTGTTGTGCTGTAACAGAGCACAATTTCATCATCTCTGACTCTGCTTTCTGTTCCTTCTCCACCTTCATCAAATGGTGCCTGGGTGACTAGGTGAAAAATGCAAAATCAATCCAGGTAGCTGGCTTTCGTGGGAAAACACAGACAGAAAAGCACTCTTGTTGTCCTTTGACCTCTGATAAACTCAAATACATTTGGAAGTATTCCGAAATTCAGGTGAGTGCTTCAGTTGAGTTATCCAAAGGCCTGGGCTTCTCATAAAACCCAGGCACTTCCTTAATGTTGAGGACTTGGGTAAAGTGCTGGTGTGTTCCTTCCCTGCCAGGCTGCCAGGCCTGTGTTTTGCTCGAGTGCTCTGAGACAATCAGACAAGCCGGAATGCTCATTGTCAACATATTAATTATGTTCTCTGTTTCCACAGGCTTTTCAGGAGGACTTAATCAGTTGGCATTTACTAGCCTATTTTGAAAATGCTTTTAGTGGCCATAACCTCACACCTCCCCCACCCCCAAAGAGTGTCCTCTTGTCATGCTGACCTCCGCAGGGTGGGTGAGGATTGGGGTGGGAAGAGCTGTTTCTTTTTGCTTTGCTTTCTCAGTTATTTCATAGGAATTGTTTTTTGTTAAAAGAAAACAAGTTGGTGCTAGATACAAGGGCAGATAAAATTGGCTTCTTGGAGAGGAATGTGATTTCCTAAGGGAGAGGTTGAGCTTTGGTTTTATGGGTTGCAGTGTCTCACTGCCGATCCAAGTTTACCATCCTGCTTCTCATTGGAGTTAGCCTTTTGAGTTTCAGGCCCTGACCTGGTTAGTGACATTTGGCTGCCGGGCTGCCCAGGTACCTGGGCTCAGTGTGGCCTGGGGGTGGAGGGGCACTTGGAGAGGAGCGCAGGCGGTGCTCTGCTGCTGATGTGTCTCAGCGCCTCCTTGCTCCCCGCCTCCTACTCCTTTCTCTTTCGGAAGGGTTAACATGGACAGTATTCCCCATTCTTTCCCGATATTCGCTGTCCATACCCGCTGTGTATTCAGCCAGTGAAAGAGAGCGGCTGTGATCATTTTCAGTGGCAGCTAATGTAGGCGAGAGCTGCGGCCACCAGCTGCTGGCTGACCGTCACCTGGTAGACAGTGGGAGTGGCCCTGCACCTCCTTAGTTACAGCTGGAACTCTTGGAGGAGAACATTTCCCTTGTCCGGAGGGAAGTGAGGTGGATTATTCGTATGTTACAAAAGACAGTAGTTTCTGTCTGCCCAGAAGATAGAATTATTGCAGCAGTAGCCAGATGACTGCTTCTACCATCCAAACTGGGTCTATTTAAAGAGGAGGTGCTAAAATAGAGATAGTTACTGATTTTGGGTATTTAAAAGAGATTCAGATTTTCATATAGTTATTAACATGATTAAGAGTTTTCATCACTTTACTAAGAAACATGGATTCGGTTTTTATTATATATTTATGAATAACTATCCTGTTAGAGGTTTTCATCGAAACATGTAATTTTAATCTTGGTTTACTCTAGTGCACACGTGGTACCTCATTATTCCTCTAATTTGAGATATATGATAAGGCTTGATTTGTCAGCCACAGGCAAAGGGGAATAGTTGACCGGACTTCACAGTACTTCAAGATTTCGTTTTATATACAAAACTTAAAAAAGATACTTAATTAAAACTAGCTTTTCAATGAGATAATGATCTAACACTTAAGTATCCTCTAGACTTGGTGTTAATTCGGTAAAAAACTATTAAGGACAGTTTTTTTTTCTTATTTCCGTGTATAAAAAGACAATAGCAATTTTCCAATTTTATTTACTATCTTTTAAGTTACACCTGTCAGAAACATCATATGCTCTGCTAGATTTGGTGTACGTAAACTTTTAGTAGGCAGATGTCGTTAAGGTTCTGCAATACAGTTTTCTACATTGGAGCATGCTGTAAGAAAATTAATGTAATGTTAGTTTGAAAATCGCTATCCATCATGACCCTAATTCCAGTAATCATAGTTTTTGCTCTTCAGATGGCTGCTGCCAGCTTACATGGTTTATAATTTGCTTCTGTTTAACTGCTTTTCATTGAACCTGAAAATTGCGTTTTTCTAGGCTCTCTGGGGAGAGTTGAAATACTGGCCCTGGTCCTATCTCTGCAACAGACCAGTGGTAGAAAGCCATTTATACTTATAGAATCTCAGTTTCCTCATTTTAAAGATGGGAGTATTAGCCAGGCATAGTGGCATGTGCTTGTAATCCCAGCTACTCAGGAGGCTGAGGCAGGAAGATCACTTGAGCCCAGGAGCTCAAGGTGGCTGGCAGTGAGCCATGGTTGCACCACTGTGCTCCAGGTTGGGTCACAGAGTAAGACCCTGTCTCTTTAAAAAAAGGAGGGAAGAGGCATGGATATCTTTGCCGCACATTGCAGTGTCTTCCTAAGAGCCAGTTGCTCTTGTGTGTTGTCACTTGTCGAGCTGTAAATGTTAGGCTGCTTTTATTGGTTTACACTGATGATCGGCTTTTAAAAGTACAATTGAAGGTCTGTTATTGTTTCATTCATCCAGGTTGAAGCAAATAATTTATAGTATTTACTTGAAAGAGTGTGTGTTTGAAAACAGACAGGCCCGGGTTTGCAGTGTGGCTTCCGTTTACTAGATGTGAAGCTTTGGACACATGTAACTAGCCTCGGTTTTGTTTTTTTGTCTAGAAACTGTGTAATATGTTCCTAACAGGGTTGTTGTAGGGTTGGTAATGAGGGTGAGGTGCTTAATAAACGACGCCTGTTCTGTAAATTTAGATAAAATATGAATTATAAGAGCAGTTATTTAAATACGTGCAGTTATGGTGCATTAGTCCATTTTTATACTTCTGTGAAACACTAGACTGGGTAATTATTATAAAGATAAAAGGGTTTAATGGACTCACAGTTCCACATGGCTGGGGAGGCCTCACAATCATGGTGGAAGGCAAAGGAGGAGCACAGACACATACTACATGGAGGCCCGTAAGAACCGTGCAGGGGAACTGCCCTTTATAAAACCAGCAGATCTCTTTTGAGACTTACTCACTATCACGAGAACAGCACAGGAATAACCCGCCCCCATGGTTCAGTTACCCTCCCACTGGGCCCCTCCCATGACACATGAGGATTATGGGAGCTGTAGCTCAAGATGAGATTTGAGTGGGGATCCATATGGTATGGGGAACCATATCATATGGTCTCTCCCTAATTTTCTTTTTTCTTTTCTTTATTTTTTTTGAGACAAAGTCTCACTCTGTCACCCAGGCTGGAGTGCAGTGGTGCCATCTCTGCTCACTGCAAGCTCTATCTCCTAGGTTCACACCGTTCTCCTGCCTTAGCCTCCCGAGTAGCTGGGACTATAGGTGCCCGCCACCACGCCTGGCTAATTTTTTGTATTTTTAGTAGAGATGGGGTTTCACCGTGTTAGCCAGTATGGCCTCCATCTCCTGACCTCGTGATCCGCCTGCCTCGGCTTCCCAAAGTGCTGGGATTACAGGTGTGAGCCACCGCGCCCGGCCCCTAATTTTCTTTTCAGTACAACTAATGTTGGTGATATTTGTGCCAAAAAATATTGCTATTTACATCTGGCCTGCTCAATGATGTGGAGGCGTGGTTGCATCTAGCCCTTGAACAGTTTTCATCACCTGTAACATATGTATGAAAATGTAGCATTTAACATTAGGGTGGATGTGGGTTCTCCTATTGCAAAGTCTGAAAGCTAGAGAGGTTTTATACCTGGAAGCTGTATCTTGCATCTTAGGGCTATATTGCATTTTAAAAACTTTTGTCTGAGTTAAGATAATCCCAGGCATTAATGACTCTGGAAGGCTTTCTGGAAGGAAAAGCAACCACAAACCATTCTTCTCATGAACAGAATGGCCACAGTCACTGTATATTTGTATGTAGGGATATACATATACATATATTGACTTAGTGTTGAACATTTAGTGATTATTGCTTGTATTGAACCGATTTGTATTAATGATTCAGTGAAACAATTACCTCTTTACTCAGAAACAAGCATTGCTATTAGGTTCTTAAAGTCTGATCCATTAGTTTCATGGATGGGGTGTGAATCAAACTTGATGTTGATTTTTGAAGATTCAGAACTAACTTCCCACTCTATTGAAAGAGTGACAACCACAAGGCTCATTTTAAAGCGTTCAGTCTGCAGTTGACCTCCTCTAGGAGTGGGTAGTGTAGGGGTACAGCTCCCATAGGGCGTCATCAAAGCCTCAGTGATCAGGCGTCAGTAACAGCCTACTCTTTGTGGAAGATTTCTGGAAGGTTGGCAAGCACTGTCCTGAAAGAGCTGTGTTCTCTGGTCCCCTGAAGAGCCCATACCACCCATTCTGTTTATGTGTGTTCAGCTGATCAGCTCCTATGCTCAGTTCAGTAACTTCCAGTTCCAGCAGATCTTACCACAAGGACCAGGATTTACCAGGAGAGATTTCCATGGAGGAAAAAAGAAATGAAACTCAGAGTTCACAACATTTTCAGTGTTAAGATTGATCTTTCTTAGGACACATTAGGACATCTTATATTTTTAATATTTTCATCATTGGTATAGAAATTCTGTAGGAACATTTAGGAGCCAAGAAGAAGAACATTTTATGCATTTGACTACTGGAAAGTTGGTGAAGCTCTCTTCTTTAACATCTGTTCTCCTTGGTAGCCTATTGAAACAGGCTCCAGTTGAGTCCTGGTCAAGCGAGTAGCTCATTCTCTTGATGGGATAGTGTAGGCAGAGTGGAGAGAACCTACAGGCTGGATTGGGGGATGAGTTGCCATATCTGTGCCCTATCCAGTCGACCATTGTGTATAGCTAAGGTTGACCGAAGCATCTTCGTCACCCCATTTTGTGCCAACTCTTATTTTTCCATAAGGATTCCCAATTTTATTTGTTGTGTTTCTTGTACTTAATCTTACCTAGGATAAACACATCTTCAGGAGATTTCTTTTTGTTCTTTTTTTTTTTGTCTGAGGCTCAGATGTTGGGCACGTTGTTTTATATTGTTAGTCAATTCCTGGTTTTAAGAATAAATACAGGATTAGCATGAGTGGTAAGAATCCAGGAACAAACTAAATAGCAGGACAAGAATGGACAATTAGTGTGTCTAAGTGTAGGCGATACTTTTTTTTCTTGAACCTTAATATTAAGTGAATAAAGTAAATGGGAATAACTGAGTGCATGCTATTCTGGAGGCATCTAAAACATCAATTATGAAACCAGTCAAGAAAACCCCTAGAGTGTTTTCTTAATCTTCCTCCTTCCGAAGTGTTCCTCCTTTAAATCTTGTGTAACACTTCAGTAGCGTGAGTATCTCATACCTGCAGCTACGTCTGTAGGTTTGGGAAGAAGCTTTCATCATTGGGCTGCAAGACTGGAACAAAGCGAGCATGCAGTTGTGTCTGATGTTAGTTGGCTTTCTGACTTGGTGTTTGTAAGTGTTCACTGGCGCACCTGTGTGTTCATTCAGCAATATTTATTGAGGGCCTACCGTGTGCTCCATGCTGCTCTGGATGCAGAGAGGAGCAAGACAGACAAGCTTGCTCCCCTCTGAAGCTTACCTTGTTAGTGTAGGTGACAGACAGTAAGTAGGAAAAAATACCAATACTATTAGATGGCACTCAGAGGTGGGAAGGAAATAGAGCCAGCAAGAGACTAGAGACTTGGGGGCTGATGAGGGTGGTCAGGGGAGGCTTTCATGACCTCAGGTTATATGATGGAATGAACTCTGCAGAGATCTGGAGTGGGGAGTGTTTTCAGAAGTGGGAATAGCAGGTAAGGTCTTGAGGCCTGAAGAAGCAAAGGTGCGAGCAGTCTCAGACCCTGCAAGGCTAGTCGTGGGCAGGGAGGGAGTGTGGCCAGGAGGCCCTAGGAGGCCTGGAAAGAAGGAAGCCCCTGGAGGGTTTGAGAAGGGAGTGAGGTGGTCTGATTTGCACATTAAAAGGATCACTCTGCTGGGTGGGGGACAGACTATAGGAGGATTAAAGGGCCAGCTGGGCAGTGGGCACCTGTGTGTCTCCACTTACATCTGTGTGTGGCTCCCCTCCGCCAGGGATGGAGGCCTGGACCAGGGTGATCCGTCCGGAAGGGGCACAGCTCTGGCTGAGGGCTTGGCTGCAAAATGGGAGGGAAGGGAGAGCCAGGAATGACTCCTTGGGTTCTCCTGTATTCACGGTACATTCCTGTGGACAGCAAAGAGTGGAGGTGTGGGAAGTACAGGATGGGTGAATGGGAAGAAATATACCCAGTGTGTATTTAAATAATGGAAAATGTCTCATTTGTGGATAGAGTCGCTTAGTTGATGCTGAGATGCGTCTTGTGGAACAGAATTTTTGGGACATTTGCAGGTATGTTACAGTTCCAGGGCAATTAGCAGTTGTTATCCTACTGAAGTGTATGTTCTTTTTTTTTTTTTTTTTTTTTGAGACGGAGTCTCGCTCTGTCACCCAGGCTGGAGTGCAGTGGCCGGATCTCAGGTCACTGCAAGCTCCGCCTCCCGGGTTTACGCCATTCTCCGGCCTCAGCCTCCCGAGTAGCTGGAACTACAGGCGCCCGCCACCTCACCCGGCTAGTTTTTTGTATTTCTTAATAGAGACGGGGTTTCACCGTGTTAGCCAGGATGGTCTCGATCTCCTGACCTCGTGATCCGCCCGTCTCGGCCTCCCAAAGTGCTGGGATTACGGGCTTGAGCCACCGCGCCCGGCCTGAAGTGTATGTTCTTTGAAGGCAGGGTCCCTGTGATTCATCTTAGTACCTAGATTATGCCTTAGAGATAAAGGCTTAGGTCAATGTTTGGTTTGAATCGAAAGGTTCGATTATCTGCAGAGTTGATTTTATTTGATTATGTACGGAGATGTTGGGAGTGGGATAAGTTCTGAGGGGCCACAGTGAATAATCCAGTTTATTAGCTTCTGGTTACATAAGATTTGAACAGATACTCAGTTATATTATCTCGTGCAAATTTCCAGAGGTTCTGCTGCCTATCACACAGGCGTGGCCTTGAGCTGATGGGTAAGCGTGCAGGTTTTCGATATTTAGTATTGAGGAGCGGGGATGAAGGAGAGACACACCATCCTTTTTTGATGTACTTGGCTCATAAATCTTCTCTGTCTGGTTTGCATAGGATGAGTTAGATGAACTCCGTGCTGAGATGGAAGAGATGAGAGACAGTTATTTAGAGGAAGATGTTTACCAGCTGCAGGAACTTCGGCGAGAACTGGACCGTGCTAATAAAAACTGCCGAATCCTGCAGTACCGTCTTCGGAAAGCTGAGCAGAAAAGCCTGAAAGTGGCTGAGACAGGTCAGGTGGATGGCGAGCTTATTCGAAGCCTGGAGCAGGACTTGAAGGTGAGTGAGAGGGGTGGTGCGTGCACCCCCGAGGCTGCAGGACTGGCTGGCCACGTGCACATTGCCCTGGTGTTTTTTCCCTGCTTGTGTCTGTCTCTACAGATTGCAGCAGAAACAGTCTTGGTTTGCTTTATGGCTTATAGAGTGTGTGTAGTTGTGTGACTTTGACAGCCCAAGGTTTAAATTTGTCATAATGTTAACTTTAAAAAAATGATAATAATCTGCGATAACAAAGAATTAATACATGCCAATGGATCTGACAATTGGATAGAAATTCTGCAGAAACTCTGAAAGATATGAAATTAAAAAAAAATCTATTTAAAAAAAAATCTATTATCAGTGTAGTCAAAGGCCACTCGTAAAAGTTGACCATATCACTTCACATTTTTTATTGTTATTTAGGTTTCTAGGATGCAGAAATCCTGACATTCCCATAACCCAAGCAAGACTTGTGTAGTGAGGATCTAACGCCAGGAGAAATTATCACAAATTGTCTAAGGTGTCTTTGAGAACCACTGGGAGAAGTGGGAATAATGGGAAGAAATCCCAGACTTTATGCCATTGTCTCTCCGTGGGCAGTGAGGCCCTCATGACCTGATTATCAAATCATTTATCTAGAGATGAATTATGCATACTGTTCTCTTTATTACCAGAGTACTTGTGAAATCTCATCTAGCCTTTCAGTGTGATAACAGGAAAAGAACCTCTGTAATTCTACCAAAGTTATAAACCACTAACAAAATGTCATTCGGTGTAATAAAGGGTGATTTATATTTCTCTTACAAGGCCTCTTTCCTCATTTGCTTTTAGAAAGTAAACATGTTTGACTGCTTTGCTCATTCAAATGGTTTACCATACCAGAGCCACAGTACAAAATTTAAAACTTGACTACATTGAACATCTTAAGCATGCAGCATTTTTTTTTTTATTATTTTAGACACAGGATCTTGCTCTGTCACTCAGGCTGGAGTGCAGAGGCACCATCATAGCTCACTATTACCTCAGACTCCCTGGGCTCAAGCGACCCTCCCATCTTCACCTCCCGAGTAGCTGGGACTATAGGCACCACCATGCCTGGATTATTTTTTATTTTTATAATTTTTTTAGAGACAGGGTCTCACTGTGGTTCCCAGGCTGGGCTCAAACTCCTGACCTCAAGTGATCCTCCTTTCTTTGCCTCCCAAAGTGCTGGGATTACAGGCAACTTATTTGTTTTGTTAGCAGGTGGGTTCGGTATTACTTTAGTGAATAGAAATGTTTATTTGTTTACTATTATTTAAATTTCTCGCTTAAAGCCCGTGAGCCTGGGCAGAATTGGCATTCGTGGTGACCATCTATGGGGGAGGAGGGTTATCCAAAGTGGGCTTTAAAAACTATTTATTTTAAAGCCATTTAACTTTAGCAGTTGGGGGGGTTGTATACCAACTTTAGTGACAGTAATGTTAGCACGTTCTGATAATGCACCACTATCAGACCAGCCGGAGTGGCCTTTTAGTCCAGATGTTGATTTCATTTTTAAACGAATCTCCTCCTCCTTTTAAAAATAGGTCGGTTATGTACTGCTAGGGTCTTTGCTATGTGGTGCAATATCATATTAATGTTTTTGCCTCTGACGTTGTCTGATAGTACCCTTAGCACACACAAAGCCTCATATCCTGATAATGATCTCTGTGGGTCGATGCAGGTAGCCAAAGATGTATCTGTTAGATTGCACCACGAACTGAAGACGGTGGAGGAAAAGCGCGCTAAAGCTGAGGATGAAAACGAAACTCTCCGACAGCAGATGATTGAAGTGGAAATATCCAAACAGGCCCTCCAGAATGAGCTGGAGAGACTGAAAGAGGTAATCCAGAACCGTGGGGCTCCTGCCCCTTTGGATTTAATAAGGAGGAGCTTGGAACTCCACGTGCCCCCTTCTCGTTGTGGTCGAAAGCTGGGGTTGGCAAACCGTGGCCTGTTTGGCTCAGAAGTTAGGTTGTTTTTACATTTTTTTCCTAGCATGGTAAACAAACAAGCAAACAAGCAAAACTCGCAGGAAAGAAAGCCTCCAAAAGTAAAGAAGGCTATGGATTCAATACTGTGTGATGCTTACAAAGCCTAAAATATTTACTATCTGGCCCTTTATAGAAAAGGCTTATTGGGGCCTGGTCTAAAGCTAGTTTTTGTAATTACCACTCAGATGAGCTGACCATTAATTCCTTTGATGTGTCCAAGTGGAGGCTATTATTGCTAGAATACAGAATTAAGAAGTAGCTTTTTTCCCCAGAGTCTTCTCCAGTGAACTGGAAAGTATGTTATGGTTGTCTATGAAAGCTGTGTAAACAGACAATGTATGTATGCCACCTATGTAGCTAAAATGAGTTAAATACAGACATTTTTAAATTTTAGGGAGTGATTTTTCTAGCAAAGTAGTCTGGAAAATGAATTTTTTTTTCTCATGTGCATACAGCAATGCGAATCCTGTTTTGTTATTGACTTCCATTATAAGATTAAAGCAGAGTGTTTTCTTGGAAAATGTCCTGCATGTGTTGAAATTAAAAGCCTTTGGCGAAGGCTTTAAGCTTACAGTGAATTCTGGCACGTTACCTGCACCTGCCAACAGCCTTGCTTAGCGGCTCATTTTTCCTTTGGAAAAGTTTCCTGATTCACCCGGTTCTTCCCTATCCATGCTCCCTCCCATCCGCCGCACCTGGTTCTGGCCCGAAAGGCTCTGGGCGGAGTTGTGCGTGTGTGATGCAGGCCCTGCTCTCAGGGCGCCTCCATTTCAATCAGGTGCATAGATAATAAACAAATCACAGCAAAGTAGCAGGCATGCCCCTCTCTGCTTCTGCCCCCACCCCTCTGCTCACAGCTGCCTAGGCCTCCCTGCTCTTCCCACGCATATCCTCAGGGAAGGTTCTTTCTCCAGGCACTCACCTGTGGCTCATTCCCTTATCTCTTTCGGGTCCTGAGATTCACTCAGCCCCTCCCCTCAACACTCGTGAAATTTGTCCCCATCTCCACCCTGGCCAGCCCTGTTCACCTTCCCATGTGACATACGTATTCTGGGACATTATTTGTCTATTGTCACCGCTTATCTGACAATGCTGTGTTTTCTTTCTCTGTCTTTCATCCCTGCCCTCCTTTACTGGTGCCCCTTCGGATCACAAGCTCTGTGGGGCAGGGACAGGGGCTTTGTCTGTCTGGCTCACTGTGGGGCCTTCATGCCTGGAACAGTGCCTGGAACATGCTGGGTGGAGGAATGAATGAGGGAGCAGAGCATAGAGCTGTGTGATCAGAGCGTGCCTGGGAGATGAGGTGGCCTCCCAGAGGAAGAGGTTAGCTTCTGGGAGCTTGCTTTCATCACAGGTAACCCTCACCCCTTAACTTACACTTGTATCTGCCCCCAGGACTCCAGGAATTTGTCCTCTAACTGAGGAGCTCTGCCTCAATTAAAGTACCAGTTGCTGGTACTTTACTTCCCTCCCATTCCTTTGTTCTAAGTTTGCTGGAATAATTTCCTTTCTCAGTTTGAGCCTGACCTTAACAGTTAGAGGGTAGAGAAAATAGTTTACAGTTGACTCTGGAACAACGTGGGGATGGGGGGCATGGGGGTCATCTCCTGTGCAGTTGAAAATCTGTGCATGTCTTGTAGTCCTAGAGACTAGGGAGGCAGTGGCGAGAGGATTGCTTGTGCCCAGGACTTTGAGGCCAGCTTGGGCAACACAGCAAGACCCTGTTTCTTAAAGAAAAAAAGAGAAAATAATGTATATAGCTTTTGACTCCCCTAAAACTTAATAATAGCCTACTGTAGACTGGAAGCCTTACTGATATAAAATAGCCAATCAACACATACTGTGTATGTTGTATGTATTATGTACTGTATTCTTATAATAAAGCTAGAGAAAAGAAAATGTTAAAATCAGAAGGAAGAGAAAAAATATTTACTATTCATTAAGTGGAAATGGACCACCGTAAATGTCTTCATGCTCATAGTCTTCACGTTGAGTAGATAGAGGAGGAAGAGGAGGGTTTGGTCGTGCTGTCTCGGGTGGCATAGGTAGAAGATTTGAGTGTAAGTGGACCTTCACAGTTCAAACGTACGTTGTTCAAGAGTCAACCATAGAAGTATATTTTATAAAATTTTATATGTGTATACATTTGTGTATAAATCCATAAACATATAAATCTATATTTTAAGTAGGTGAAGATTCTTTTGCATACATTTAAATGGATTTGTGTAGGACTTGGCATCTCTTTGGAGGAAGAAACAATTATTGTTGCTCTTGACATTCAAAAGCAAGGCCAGGGTGAGACAAGGATCTTCAGAGAGCCTGATGCCGGCTCAGGGTGGATGTGAGGAGAGAATGGAGAGGGATCAGCCCTCCCTTTGTAGGTTAGAATTACTGAGAGGAATTGTTCAATTAGGATGAAATAAGTATTTTACTTCCAGAATTGCAGTCAGCGTGGTGGGACCGTATATTTACACCAAACTTCTAAATGAATCATAAAACTGACAGGAGTCCCAGGAGGGTTAGATGCTGGTAGATTAAACTGGAAGCAGAGAATGATGGCATCTCGTGATACAAGGTTCAAAGGGGGTGGAGGAAATATTTATTGGAAAATGCCAACTGCTGTCTTTGTGAATTGGTTCTTTTTGCAAAAGCCAGTACAAACAGGCTAAGCTTTGCTCTGGGGTGAGGGTAATATTTTTTCTATCCTGAGCCTCACTTTTTGTTGTTCACCCCTGGAGTTTTGTAAATGGATGTGTGACTTCCTGAAAACGGCAAGGACAGTTCATGGGTTGTGTGTCTGAGCAGCAGCAGTTGTCGCAGGTGTGTGTGTATCCCCTCGGCCTCAGGGGTCTGTGAGACAGCATCTCCGTGCTTTTTTTCCTCTGGAGCCACCATTCCCTTCTCTCTGAAGCTCTAGACTGTTTCCAGCTGCCTAGTGGACATCTCCAAAATGAGTTTTTCCTAGCACTGTAGACTCTGTCCAGAAGAAACTAATCGCCCCTTGCCCCACCCTGCACCTTCTCTGTCTCCTATTTGTGTAACGGTCCCTGAGTCCTTTCAGTCCCCAAGGCTGACAATGGCGTTACCCTTAACCCTCTTCTCCCTTCTTCAGCTGCTGGCTCAGTGCTGTAGGTTTGGCTTTTGCAGGCTTTGGACATTTCTTTCTCACTGATACCTGATAGAACATGGATGAACCTTGAAAATCTGCTAAGTAACAGAAGCCAGACATATTGTTTGATTCCATTGATAAGAAATATCCAGAGTAGATGAATTCATATAGACGGAAAACAGATTCGTGGTTTCCAGGGGCTGGGGAGAGGGGAGAAGTGGAACCAACTGCGTAATGGGCAGGCGGTTTCCTTTTGGGGTGATGAAAATGTTTTAGAACGAGATAGATGTGGTGGCTGCACAACCCGTGAATGTACTAAATGCCACTGAGTTGTGCCCTTGAAAATGGCTTGTTTTCTGTTATGTGAATTTTAACCTCAGTACTTTGGGAGGCTGAGGTGGGTGGATCACCTGAGGTCAGGAGTTCGAGACCAGCCTGGCTAACATGATGAAATCCTGTTTCTACTAAAAATACAAATATTAGCCAGGCGTGGTGGTGCGCACCTGTAATCCCAGCTACCCGGGAGGCTGAGGCAGGAGAATTGCTTGAACCCAGCAGGCCGAGGTTGCAGTGAGCCGAGATCATGCCATTGCACTCCAACTTGGGCAACAAGAGCGAAACTCCATCTCAAAAAAAAAAAAAGATTTTTCTTTCTCCAGCCTATCCATACTTTACCAGTCCCCCACCTCAGACGAGTATTTGAGAGCTGACAGTGTGGGCTGACCACGCACGTTGAATGTATACACGATTTCTAGTCCTTTCCTTTTCTCGCTGCATGCCAAAATTCTGACCATCTCACTCTGCTTAGACAGACAGACCTGCCTTGGCTTGTCTAACTCTTTCACATGACACAGCAGCCTATTACCCCCTGACCCATCCCTGGCGCGCTGTTGGGTTTGCCACTCCAGGGCTGTAGACATTGGCCTGAAATGGAAGAGCGGTTTAGAAGGCTGATGGGGACTGTGCACTCTGATTCTTTTTGAACTGCTAGAGGTGTGTCTTTGAAAAGTTACTTTCTCTATTGATAAAAAAGGGCTGATCTGGCTAGAATTGTCCCTTCCCACTAGCCAGCTTCTCGCTGGCATCCTGTGCCTGTTCACTCTTGGAGTCTGTGACCCCAGGCACCCACATGCCCTCTGCTTGTACCAAAGCTCAAACAATTTTCAACCTTTTTTTTTTTTCCTGATATATTTCTTCTAGTATTCAACTCTACGTATAGCGGAGTCTCTCAAAAAGTAGGAAATGGTTAACCTTGGCTTAGTTTCCACTTCTAAGATTGCCCTAATTCTTTCACTGAACAATATTTCATTCTACCCCCAATTTTTAGAGTTCTATTACATGCTAGACACAAATAACAACTAGCCAGGTTAGCCAGCACTTATAGGGATGAGAGACATGTTCTAGATCATTCCGGTGAGCTCAGGTTATTGAAAAGAGTCCCAGGGAACCAACTAAGAGATGGTTCTTGTGGCCGCCTTTTCTCAAGCTCAGAAAATGACATGGATTCCCTGGGTTTGGTTGAGACTTCTTTTGTGCATAGTAAATCATCAGATTTTGTAATAATTCCTGTGTACTTGAGAGGAACGTGTTTTGGGGTGCAGACTTTGATTTAAATCTATTAGATTGAAGACTTCAAACTTCAATTGTAACCCACAGCAAAAAGGGCATCATCACTCAATATACAACTATAAACAAAAGTTTAACAAGGTAATGCTTACCTTTGTCATTTGGGGTGCACTCTGATATTTTCCATTCAGGTAAAAAATTTTTTTAATGGTGGTTATAAGATTGATTTATAGTTCATTAGTGTATTGTTGGAATTTGGGAAAATGTGTTAACTCATTTGTTCACTGTATACAAATTTTCTATATCCTTTATATCTTTTTGTCCCATTATAATTATGTATTTTAATTTTATTCTTGTAATTTGTCAAACTTTGCCTTATGTATTTTGATGCCAAATTTTTAAGTGAAAACAGATTTAGGACTCTTCCTCGTGATGAGTTATTCCCTTTATCAGTTGGTAATGACCTCTTTCTTCTAATGTATTGCTTTTTGCTGTAAAGTCTTTTTTATCTGCTTTCATCATCTATACCAGATTTCTTTTGGGTAGTGTTGGCTTGGGATAGCTTTTGTTTCTGTTTTGTTTGTTTTTTTTTTCCTTAAACAACAGACATTTATTTCTGCCAGTTCTGGGGGCTGGGAAGTTGAAAATCAAAATGCTAGTCAGTGTGGTTCCTGGTGAGAGCCCTATTCCTTGCTTACAGATAGCTGCCTTCTTGCTGTGTTTTCATATGGCAGAGAGCATGAGAGTGAGAATAAGAGAAGAGAGAGAGCGAGCAACAAGCACATGTTCTGGTGTTTCTTCCTCTTTTCATAAAGATATTAACCCCATCATGGGGCCAAGGCCCCACCTCCGTAGAACATCATGCTGAGGGTCAGGGCTTCCACATATGAATTTGGGGGAGGGCATAAATGCTCAGTCCATAAAAAGGGGAGAGAAGAGGAGGCAAGTTAGGAGGCTTCTCCAGTAAATCCTTGAGAGAGATGGTGGTGATCTGAACCCCAGGGTTTTGGTAATTCTTTTAAAAATTCTTTTCAATTTTAGATTCGGAGGCATGTGTGCAGGTTTGCTACATGAGTATCTTGGACAATAGTGAGGTTTGGGCTTCTAGTGCACCCACCACCCAAACGGTGAACATTGTACTCGGTAGATAATTTGTTTAAACCCTCACCAGCATCCCACCCATTCTCCCCGCCTAAGGACTCCCCGGTGTCTATTATTTACGTCTTGGTGTCTATGTTCACCCACTGTTTGTTTAGCTCTCACTTGTGAGAACATGCAGTATTTGATTTTCTGTGTCTGAGTTATTTGACTTAGGATAATGGCCTCCAGCTCCATCCATGTTGCTGCGGAAGACAGGGTTTCATTCTTTTTTATTGCTGCGTAGTAGTCCATTGTGTATATATACCACACTTTCTTTATCTAATCGTCTATTGACGGATGCTTAGGTTGATTCCATGATTTTGCTATTGTGAATATTGCTTTAATAAACATACGAGCGTAGGTGCCTTTTTTATATAATGATTTATTTTGGGTAGATGCACATTAGTGAGATTGCCGGGTTGAATGGCAGTTCTATTTTTTTTTTTTTTTTTTTGAGACGGAGTCTCACGCTGTTGCCCGGGCTGGTGTGCAGTGGCGCGATCTCGGCTCACTGCAAGCTCCGCCTCCCGGGTTCCCGCCATTCTCCTGCCTCAGCCTCCTGAGTAGCTGGGACTACAGGCGCCCGCCACCGCGCCCGGCTAATTTTTTGTATTTTTAGTAGAGACGGGGTTTCACTGTGGTCTCGATCTCCTGACCTTGTGATCCGCCCGCCTCGGCCTCCCAAAGTGCTGGGATTACAGGCTTGAGCCACCGCGCCCGGCCGGCAGTTCTATTTTTACTACTTTGAAATTCCCCGTACTGTTTTCCATAGAGTTGTACTAATCTGCGTTCCCACTAACAGTGTATAAGAGTTCCTTTTCCTCCATATCCATGCCAACATCTGCTGTTTTTTGGTGTTTTAATAACAGCCATTCTGACTGGTGTTTGATGATATCTCATGGTGGTTTTAATTTGCATTTCTCTGATGATTAGTGATGTGGAACATTTCTTCATGTTTCTTGGCCACTTGTATGTCTTCAATTGAGAAATGTCTGTTCATGTCCTTTGCATAGCCTGGGATAGCTTTTCTATGGTTTCTGTAGTTTCTATTTTTCTATGTCATTATGTTTTCTGTGTATTTCTTGTGAATAGAATGTAGCTACATTTTTTAAAAATGCGATCCGAGACTCTCTCTTTTTTAAACTGATAAATTTAATCCATGTATATGCATTGTGGCTACTGATGGTTTGAGTTTATTTCTATCATTGCATTTTATTTCTTTATTTTCCCTGCTTGTTCTTTCTCTCTCTCCTTCCTTCCTTCCTTTCTTCCTTCCTTCCCTCTCTCCCTCCTTCCCTTCCCTCCCTCCCTCCCTCTCCCCTTTCTTTCTTTCTTTGACTTCTGTTTGAGTTTTTAATTCTGTGTCTTAGTTGGGAAGTTATACATTCTATTTTTGTTATTTTAATGATTACTCACATATTTAATATGCATGTTTGAATTGAAGTTTAAAACTAATCATTAACTGTATTCTCCTCCTGAAGAATACAACCATCTTAGAAAGCTTCAACTTTAATCAAATCTTGTCTTTCATATGTTTTATATCATTTTAGTTTCATCTTTTTAAAATGACCTTTTAAAAACTTATTTAATAGCTAATGCTTGTTTAGATTAATTTACAGTTAATTTAATTGCCAGTTTGTTTACTTATCATTGCTTCTTGAGTGTTACTCCTCTGAGTTCGGTTTCCTTCTTGCTGATCTTTTAATACATCCTTCAGGGGTTCTTTTCAGTAAACAGTATTGCCTGAAATGCCTTCATTTCATAATGTCTTGAAATCTATTTAGTTGGGCATGTAATTCCAACACTTTGAAGATAATATTTTATTATCTTTTGGCTCATTTTGCTATAGAGAGGTCTGCTGTCAGCATAATTTTTATTTTTGTAGCTAATCTGTCTTTACTTCCTGATGACTCTTATACTTTTTGTGTGTGTGTTTGGTATTCTATAGTTTCTGTCCGCTTTGTCTAGATTTATTCTTATTTTGCTCAGCATTCACCATCAGTCTGATTAAATCTGTCATGAAATCTGGAGAGTTTTCACTCCAAATAGTGTTCGATAGTGAAATTTTCTCAAATCGTATTTCCTTTCATCACCTGTATTCTTTCTAAAACTGATGCTAGTCTCATGTGGGACCTTCTTATGTTGCCCATTCTTTTTTTTTTTTTTTTCCTCTGAGACAGGGTCTCGCTCTGTCGCCCAGGTTGGAGTGCAGTGGTGCGATCTCGGCTCACTGCAACCTCCACCTCTGGGGTTCAAGCAATTCTTCTGCCTCAGCCTCCCAAGTAGCTGGGCTTACAGGCGCGTGCCACCAAGCCCAGGTAATTTTTTTTTAATTTTAGCAGAGACAAGGGTTTCACCATGTTGGACAGGCTGGTCTCAAACTCCTGACCTTAGGTGATCCACCCGCCTCAGCCTCCCAAAATGCTGGGATTATAGGTGTGAACCACCACACTCAGCTGGATGGCTTGCTTATTGTACTGTTTTTTGAGACATGGTCTTGCTGTCGCCCAGGCTGGAGTCCAGTGGTGTGATCACAGCTCACTGCAGCCTGGACCTCCTCGGGTTCAAGCAGTCCTCTCGCCTAAGCGCCTTTCACCCCCACCCCTGGCCCCAAGTAGCTGGGACTACAGGCTAGTGCCACCATGCCCAGCTAATTTCCATATTTTTTGGAGAGACAGGGTTTTGCCATTTTGCTCAGTCTGGTCTCAAACTCCTGGCCTCAAGGGATCCTCCTGCCCTAGCCTCCCAAAGTGCTGGGATTACAGGCGTAAGGCCTGCCTGTTATATATATTTTTCTCATTGTTGAGTTTTGAGAGTTCTTTGTACATTAAATTAGTTAATTAATTAAAAATTTTTTTGAGACAGGGTCTCCCTCTGTCACCCAGATTGGAGTACGGTGGTATAATCGTGGTATACTGCCACCTTGAACTCCTGGGCCCAGGGGATCCTCTGCCTCAGCCGTCTGAGTAACTAGGACTACAGTTACACGCCACCGCACCCAGCTGACTGTAGAAAATCTTTTGTAGAGCTGGGGTCTCGCAGTGTTGCCCAGGCCGTCTCAAACTCCTGGACTCAAGTGATCCCCTTGCTTTGGCCTCCCGAAGTGTTGGGATTTTAGGTGTGAGCCATTGAGCTTGGCGTATCTTAGATTCAAGTCCTCCGTTGGATATATGGTTTGCAAATATTTTCTCTTACTCTGTAGCTCGTCTTCTCATCCTCTTACAGGGTTTTCTCAGGGCAAAAGTTTTTAGTTTATGAAGCCCAATTTACGAATGATTCCTTTTATGGTATCAATTTTAAGAGCTCTGTGCCTAACCCTACGTCCTGAATATTTTCTCCTCTGTATTTTTCAGAAAGTTTTATTGTTTTACATTGCACGTGTATGTCTGTGATCCATTTTGAATTAATTTTTGTATATGGTATGAAACTTAGGTCAAGTTTCATTTTTTTGGCCTGTGAACATCCGGTTACTCTGACACCGTTTGTTGAAAAGACCACCTTTCCTCCATTGAATTACTTTTGCATTGTTGTCAAAAATCAGTTGGGCACATGTGTTTGGGCCTATTTCTGGGTTCTCTGCTGTGTTCCATTGATCTCTGCCAGAGCCACCCAGCCTTGATCTCTTAGCTGTGTATGTCCTGAAAGTGCTTTCTTGGTATGGAGTCCATGCCAGTCTCATTTGGTCCCTCAATGGCATTTTGGCCCACTCACCTC
The DNA here is from genome assembly GCF_049350105.2 of Macaca mulatta. Lineage (NCBI taxonomy): Eukaryota > Metazoa > Chordata > Mammalia > Primates > Cercopithecidae > Macaca > Macaca mulatta. The sequence goes on from NC_133423.1 coordinate 79,765,169, forward strand.
TTTGCTTTCGGTATGTCTGTGTGTCTCTACATAGCCTCATCCTTATGAAACGCTGGATAAATATTTGTTCCATGGGTGAAGGTTTTATCATCTTTATTTTCCCTTGAGAAAGAGCCAAAACATCATTTAAAAATCTCTTGCTGAGGAATTTCTGATTCTTTATATCATTACCTCAGGATAGTTAATAAAAGCCAGTAATTCCACTGTAGGTCAAGCTTTTTGACAATGACTGTGAGTCATGAAATTGCCCTGTTTGGTTAGTGATAAGCGAAGCCGCTTCTGTTCATCAACTTCCTGAACGTCAGCCAGGCTCCTCGCCGGGCTTGGACAACACCGGCTTGTGCCCTGTGTGCCGTACAGCTGCCTTCTTTTTATTTCCTGTGCAGTCTCACCCACAGCACTGCAGGCTCCGGGGGACCTTTTAGGGCAGATTATGGCACCCTTGGGATGGCTGCATCAGACACAGCTATGCTATGTGAGCAACCTGTTACTTTGCAGACTTCCCAAGAGATTGAAGATCCATCTATTTCTGCCCTTCTCTAAGATAGCCTTTCTTGGAAAATGCGAATCTCTGATAATGTGCAGGGCGTTTCAACATTTTACCTTCATGTTAGAATGGAACCTCTGACTTGTAGTGAAACGGGCACTGTGCTTCAGTCGCTTTTCTTAAAAATAATTGGCCAGGCGCAGTGGCTCACGCCTGTAATCCCAGCACTTTGGGGAGGCCGAGGTGGGTGGATCATGAGGTCAGGAGATCAAAACCATCCTGGCTAACACGGTGAAACCCTGTCTCTACTAAAAATACAAAAAATTAGCCGGGCATGGTGGCAGGTGCCTGTAGTCCCAGCTACTCGGGAGGCTGAGGCAGGAGAATGGCGTTAACCCAGGAGGCGGAGCTTGCAGTGAGCCGAGATAGTGCCACTGCATTCCAGCCTGGGCGACAGAGTGATACTCCGTCTAAAAAAAAATAAAAATAAATAATAATGATAATTAAAATAGGCTAGGTGCGATGGCTCACGCCTGTAATCCCAACACTTTAGGAGGCCAAGGCAGGCAGCTCACCTGAGGTCAGGAGTTCAAGACCAGCCTGGCCAACATGGTGAAACCCTATCTCTACTAAAAATACAAAAATTAGCCGGGCATGGTAGCAGGTGTCTGTAATCCCAGCTACTCGGGAGGCTGAGGCAGGAGAATCGCTTGAACCTGGGAGGCGGAGGTTGCAGTGAGCCAAGATTGCATTGTAGCACTCCAGCCTCGGGGGCAAGAGCGAGACTTCATCTCAAGAAAAAAATAATAATAATAATAATTAAAATATAGACAGCACATATTTCTGAATAATTTAGACTTTCACTAGGCAGTCAACTGCATCAAATTTGTAGCATTGTCTGTTCTATGGGAAAAATAGAAACTACTGCTCTTCTCAAAAACACATTTTTTTTTTTGAGACGGAGTCCCGCTCAGTCACCCAGGCTGGAGTGCAGTGGTGTGATCTCAACTCACTGCAACCTCGGCCTCCCAGGTTCAAGTGATTCTCCTGCCTCAGTCTCCTGAGTAGCTGGGATCACAGGTGCGCACCTCCACACCTGGCTAATTTTTGTATTTTCAGTAGAGACGGGTTTTCATTATGTTGCCCAGGCTGGTCTTGAACTCCTGACCTCAAGTGATCTGCCTGCCTCAGCCTCCCAAAGTGCTGGGATTACAGGCGTAAGCCATTGTGTCCCGCCTCAAAATTTATATTTGAATCTCTTGGGGGTCTGTTGAATTTATATGCTACAAGTCATGTTATTGATGTAATATAATTTAGGTAACTTTATTCTTTTAATCTTCATTTTTTTGAGACAGGGTCTCGCTCTGTTGCCCAGGGATCATGGCTCACTGCAGCCTCGACCTCTTGGGCTCAAACTGTCTTCCTGCCTCACCCTCCCGACTAGCTGAGACTACAGGCGTGTGCCACCACACCCGGCTAATTTTGTTAATTTTTTTTTTTTTTTTTTTTTTTTTTTTTTTAGTAGAGACTGGGTCTCACCGTGTTGCCAGGCTAGTCTCAAACCCCTGAGCTCAAGCAATCCTCCCACCTCAGCTTCCCAAAGTTTTGGGATTACAGGTGTGAGCTACTGTGTTTGGCTAGTTTAGGTAACTTATCTTCAAGCGCAAAATCAAGAGTCAGAGAAATAGAAATGCTTAGAAAATACTCCGTGGTATTCTCTGCGGCCTGAGTGCTCTTTCTTTCTTTCTTTCTTTTTTTTTTTTTTGTTGAGAAGGAGTCTCGCTCTGTTGCCCAGGCTGGAGTGCAGTGGCCGGATGTCAGCTCACTGCAAGCTCCGCCTCCCGGGTTTACGCCATTCTCCTGCCTCAGCCTCCCGAGTAGCTGGGACTACAGGCGCCTGCCACGTTGCTCGGCTAGTTTTTTGTATTTTTTTAGTAGAGACGGGATTTCACTGTGTTAGCCAGGATGGTCTCGATCTCCTGACCTCGTGATCCGCCCGTCTCGGCCTCCCAAAGTGCTAGGATTACAGGCTTGAGCCACCGCGCCCGGCCAAGTGCTCTTTCTTGGTGTTGCTCAGACTCAGGTGAGCCGTTGTACACTGAAATGGTATGACTGTGAGCCAAATAAGCAGTTGTATTGTTTTTTCTCCCTAGTAATACAAAATCATTCAGCACTGAAAAGGCGCCGAGTTACCCGCACACAGTTACACAGCCCAACTGAGTGTCTGTCCCTGTTGGGCAGGTAATCAGGTGGTACTTGAATTCTGACCTGAGGATAAGCCCCAGAGAGAGGACGGACCCTAGGTGCTGGCAGGGCGCCGCTCCCCATGGCTGTTTGTACAGGGTGGTCATTCTCCCCTGAAAGAATGTTGGGGGTGGGGGCAGTTAGGTGCGTGCTTATTCCTTGCGTCCTAGATATGCTTTTGTGTGACCTTCAGCAGTGTTCCTGGGACAAGGGAAGCAGGAAGTGGGGAAGGCGTTCGTCAGGCAGTTGGCATTTGAACGTAGACACTGTTCATCTTTGGGTGCGGATGTGCTGTGGTCGCCCAGGCAAAGCCGTGTTCATTTAGCAGACATCTATCTGTGTACCGTTTAGTGCTGAACAGCTGTGGTAGACCTTTGCCAGTTGTTTTCCCATCACACGTGGCTCATCTCTCCTGGCAGGAGGGAGGAAGGTGAGAGCTGAGGGTGCGGTGCCTGGGAGTCAGGGCGCAGGGCAGCCCTCGGGACTGTTAGACCACCTGGTGGGCCGAGGTAAGATGAGGCTGGGGAGTGTTTGGTCCTCTGTGTTTATTCATAGGGATTAGTAAAGCTTTTTTTTCATAAATGAGAGAAACAAAATCACTGCTGAAAAATCTTCCATGTATTTTTGTAAATTATAGGAAACATTAAAATTTAAAGATGATACAGTTTTTCACAACAAGTCCCTATTTCTGTTGGCCTCATTTTTTGTCTGTTTGTTTGTTTTTGAGACAGAGTCTCTCTGTCGCCCAGGCTGGAGTGAAGTGGCATGATCTTGCCTCACTGCAACCTTTGCCTCCTAGCTTCAAACGATTCTCTTGCCTCGGCCTCCCCGGTAGCTGAGATTACAGATGCCTGCCACCATGCCTGGCTAATTTTTGTATTTTTAGTAGAGACGGGGTTTCACCATGTTAGCCAGGCTGGTCTCGCACTCCTGACTTCAAGTGATCCACCCACCTCGCCTCTCAAAGTGCTGGGATTACAGGTGTGAGCCACTGTGCTTGGCCGTTAGCATCCTGTTAATAATTGAGAGCCTCAAGCACTGGTACCGAGGCGGCTACAGGAGCGTCCTCGCAGGTGGGAGTGGGCCGGCCAGCCGGCTGGGTCGGAGTTGGGGCTTGGCTAGGCCCTTTTTACTTTTCAATTTTGAAGTAACACTCAGAGTTTCTTGTTTGTTTCCAAGGGTTCTCGTGTAGGAATCTTGGTTTGGGTTTGGATGTGTCATTTTTATCTTCCCTTGAGAAAGAGCCATAAACATTATTTTGAACTTATTTGTAAACAAGGTTACTCACAGGGTCACCTAAGTAATAAGGCCCAGTTGTCATCTAACCCTCGTGGAAACATCACAGGTGAGGGTTGCTAGAGGAATCACTTGAGTAATCCGCTTGGAGCAGCGTTTCTCTGCTGCCGTTGTAGGCTGGGTCCTGCTTCGTTGTGGGGACTGTCCCGTGGACTGCAGGATGCTTAACGATGTTCCTAGCCTCTGCCCACTAGATGCTAGTAGCACCCCCCTCCCCAATTTGTGACAATCAAGAACTCTTTTCCCCTCCAACTCCCCTGAAGCTTTGGAGGGAAGAGTCGTTGCTTGACCCCGAGTACTTGGTGTTGAAGAATTTCAACTGTCTTGAAGGATGTGTTTGACAAGATTGTGGGTTGGCTGCACAAGGTATGTTCTAGCACCTAGGAAAACTCTCTCGTCTCTCCCTTCTTACTGTCTCGGGTCACACCCTGCTCCAGAGCCATCGCCGTGAAGTCTCCAGCTTGGCTCGTTATGTATTTTCTGAAGGGTATCCTGCATTTTCTAGCTGATTGATGAGATGGGTAGAAGGTGACACCCATGTTCACCTTCATTCTCAACCTCTTGCAAAACACCCTTTTAAGTGACTCTATAGATGTTTGGGCCCTTCTCTGTGGGAAGATTAGAGGATGGCAGTGCCAGGGGCAGGTTTTGACAAGTGGTTTCTTGTGCCATTGCTTTTATTGTGGCGGTGAAAGATTGTAGAGTGCGTGCCCGGGATCAAGCCCTTTGGCCAGTGATGCCAGGCCCTGGCTGCACGGTAGCATCCCTGGGGAGCTTTTAAGAATCCTGCTGCCCAAGCTACACCCTGGCTCTTACATCAGACCCTGGGTTGGTGACCCCGGCATCTGTGGTTTTTAGAACTTCGCCGGTGGTTTCAGGTCAGCGGCAGTGTGCCTACAGCATCTCCTTCACGGAAGCTAACAATTTTCCACCAGGAGAGGGGCTGGGAGTTGGTCAGATTAATGAAGGGTAAAAGTAGGAGTTTCCCAAACTGGCATTTTGTGAACATGAGACTTCGGAGTCACTTGTTTGGACAAATGACCTCTTTCCATGAAAGCCAAGGCCCCAGACAATTTAGCTATGATATATAATTAATGAGTTAGTAAGTTCCCAATCATGAGTTTTATATTTCCAGGACTACAGAAGTTGTAAAGGACAATAACTATATGGTTTCCTGTTACAGTTTTCCTAAAGCAAATCTGAGGTCAGATTCTAGCATATGCACGCAGATGGCCTTTGTCTACGGTGGATTTGAACCTGCCACTCATCAGTTCCACTCCACTCCTCCGCCACCTTCAGTTTCTTTTCTCCTCTGTCCTCTTCCCCTTTAGCTCAGCTGAAGAGCACACTGTTCTGGCTGTTGTGAAAGATGGCACTGAATCTGTGTGGCTCTGTTCCGTGGGTCAATGGCAGACGGAATCTAACAGGACGGGAACCCTTGCTGGAATGTGGGTGGTCTCTGACCTGTCCTTCCTGGCTGCCTTTTTCAAGTCATCCCCTTCAAAGGCCGGGTTTCGTTTGATCCCTGCTGCTCTAGGGGTGGTAGAACACATTTTCTATAAAGGAGGAGGTTCAGGGGAGTTTGCCAGCCTGGGCAGGCTTACTCTGCATTACTTCTGGAAATTCCTCTAGTTGGGGGGTGGGCGTGGAGGTAGGGATGGGAGTTGAATGAAAGTGGGAGATAAGAGCGTGTGAGCTGAATGAGTGAGGGCCCGCTCAGAGCCACGGGCTGAGTGTTTTCCAGTGCTCAAAGCAACCCAGTGTCAGGGCACACTTCCCCTTGAGAAAAATCAAAGCTCAGGGAGAGTAAGTGGCATGCCCCAGGTCATACAACTTGTGAATGGCAGACAGGACCTTGCGCCAGTAGGAGCCATGGACTGTAGGGGACACAGCAAATACTTTATGTATTTATTTTTAACCAAAATCACTTTTCCTTTTCTGAAAAGAAATGGGGAAATTCAGCAGTATTTGTGTGAAATGTATAAATTTGTCTTCTATCATATATTAAGGCTGTGTGTGTACAAAATAAAGAAGACAAATAAAAGTCCTTCTCCTCACTTTTTAATCCTGTGTCACATAAGCAGCCAGGGTATAGCTGCTTCTATGGACAAAGCATATTTCACCTGCTCTGCCATTGATTGAAAGGTACACCGTTAGGAGAAAGTAGAGCATGCTGCCAATTACATGATGACATGCCATAGATCATAACATGCAGCCTGAGTTCAGAGATGTTAAAATGTGACACCGTGCGTCTTAAATTCAGTGAAATATGGTATGTGTAGATGCTCCTTGACTTGTCATGGGGTTACATCCCGACAAGCCCATTCATTGTAAGTTGAAACTATAGTAAGTCAGAAATACATTTAATACACTTAGCCTACTGAATGTCATAGCTTAGCCTCACCTGCCTTAAACAAACTCAGCATACTTACGTTAGCCTACAGTTGGGCAAAGTCTTCTAACACAAAGCCTGTTTTATAATAAAGTGTTGAGTGTCTCCTGTAATCGATTGCAATACTGTACTGAAAGTGAAAAACAGAATGACTGTACAATGATTTGTACAGTCAGGTTTCCACCAGTAACATTGAAAAGTTATACCTGGAACCATCATACATTGGGGGCTGTCTATATCCATGTCTTTTTAAAGTTCCCTTGGATAAGCCCTGTTATGTCCTGTGCCCCAAATATTCCTACCTGAGTAGAAACCTCAGGAGGCGTGAGGGGATTTGAAGAGCTGTTCGCCACTATGTCTGACTCCAGAGGACACCTTTTTGGAGGATTCCTGTGAGCTGCACTGGATATTGCCTGTAACTCTGCATATTCCCTTGTGCAGTGAAGTTCTGGACGGGACATTCACACGCAGGACGCTGGCACCACCCTTCACTTTCATCTTCGCAGCAATGAACCAAACTAAGAGAGTCGCTGATGTTCATGATAAAGTTTTCTTGAGTTCTTGCACTAGGCTCTGTTTTGACATTTAGTAAATAGCTTAAACAGAGACAGGGAAGTTTAACGAGTTTTAAGGATGGGTTTAGAGAAAGCATTAAGAAGCTTCCTGTAGTAATCTCACTTCGTACCTGTATTTAAAATTCACAGCTGGTTCCAACAGCTTCTTGTATCTTTAACAAACCCTGGGCTGGGCAGTGAGGGGCATGTCACGGCCGTGGGGTCTGGGCTGGCCATCAGGGTGCGTGTTGTTGAAACTCTTCTCAGAACCTGATTGACAGCAAGTGAAATGAGCAGAAACCATCTAAGATGCTAAGCAGGTGAGCAACGCGAGGGCAGCCAGGCATCTGGGGTCTCCCTCAGTTTCCTCAGGGCTGAGACGATGACAGAGGGAATGCTGTATAAACAGTGCAGGCTGAGGATTGAGCAGTGGGTTCGAGTCCCATGACATACACATGGGGGAAGGTAGCCCCTCAGTGCTTTCAGAACTGCTCGAGGACTGGGGTCGTGCAGGGCTCCGTTACCAACTGCAGGACAGAATCTGCTACTAAACCAAGGTCATGGCCCATCTGACCCATGACTCCAGTTGGCCGGTGGGCTGGCTTTCCTGTCTGTTGCTTTTTGGGGCCATGTCAGCAAGATGAGAAAAAGTGAGTTGGGTTTAGGCAGCCATCATGTCAGTCTTACTGGAGTGTGTTGGTCTCAAAGAATCAACAACATACTTTTTCATTTTTCTTATTTCTCCTTCAATAGTATTTAAGAAGCAACAGTTTAGTCAATAATTTCATAGCTAATATCATTTCCTTCCGAAAGTTTTGCCTGGTCTTGCATTTCCAAACCAGAACGCCTCTCCTTTCTC